>NW_024041150.1:17405631-17772316 GCF_014851395.1 Micropterus salmoides
AATATTTGAATGTACAAGTACAACATTTCCACAAGCACAAAGCTTTTACACACATTCAAATATAATTTTAATTAATTCAAAAGTCTTGTACTGTATATTCAAATGTTTGAATGTCTGGAAACGTTTTGTGCTCCTAAATCAAATGTTTGTGCTAGCACATTCAAAGTTTGACTGTGTGAAAGAAACTGTACATTCAAAAGTTTGAATGCTAGCAAAAGTTTTGTGCATGTACACTCAAAGGTTGAATGTGTGCAAAAGTTTTGTGCTTGTATATCAAATGTTTTGTACATTTTAAATATTGAATGAACAAGTACAACACATTTCACAAGCACAAAGCTTTACACATTCAGATATTAATTCAAAGTATTGTACTTGTACATTCAAATGTTTGAATGTCTGGAAACGTTTGTGCTCCTAAATTCAAATGTTTGTGCTAGCACATTCAAATGTTTGACTGTGTGGAAAGAAACTGTACATTCAAAAGTTTGAATGCTAGCAAAAGTTTGTGCATGTACTCAAAGGTTTGAATGTGTGCAAAAGTTTTGTGCTTGTATATTCAAATGATTTTACTTTTTAAGTATTTGAATGTTCAAGTACAAATACAAGACATTTTACAAGACATTTTAACTAGTTAAAAACCTTTTTCAGACATGCAAACATTGAATGTGCAAGTTCAATACATTTGAAATTACAAAGACAAAACTTTTCCACACATTCAAACGTTAAGTACAAAAGTATTGTACATTCAAATGTTTTGTACTTTTTAAATACTTGAATCTACAAGTACAAGACATTTTCACCAGTATTAAAACTTTTTCCAGACATGCAAATATTTGAATGTACAAGTACAAAAAATTGTCGCAAGCACAAAGCTTTTCCACGCATTCAAACGTTAATACAAAAGTATTGTACTGTACAAGTATAAGTCATTTTCACTAGTAATAAAACTTTTTCAGACATGCAAACATTGGAATGTACAAGTACAAAACATTTTCGCAAGCACAACGCTTTCCACACATTCAAACGTTAAGTACAAAAGTATTGTACTGTACAAGTACAAGTAATTTCACTAGTATTAAAACTTTTCAGACATGCAAACATTGGAATGTACAAGTACAAAACATTTTCGCAAGCACAACGCTTTTCCACACATTCAAACGTTAAGTACAAAAGTATTGTACTTGTACATACAAATGTTTTGTACGTTTTAAATATTTGAATGTACAAGTACAACACATTTCACAAGCACAAAGCTTTTACACACATTCAAATATTAATTTCAAAAGTATTGTACTTGTACATTCAAATGTTTGAATGTCTGGAAACGTTTTGTGCTCCTAAATTCAAATGTTTTGTGCTAGCACATTCAAATGTTTTACTGTGTGGAAAGAAACTGTACATTCAAAAGTTTGAATGCTAGCAAAAGTTTTGTGCATGTACACTCAAAAGTTTGAATGTGTGCAAAAGTTTTGTGCTTGTATATTCAAAAGATTTTTACTTTTTAAGTATTTCAATGTACAAGTACAAATACAAGACATTTTACAAGACATTTTAACGAGTTAAAAACCTTTTTCAGACATGCAAACATTTGAATGTACAAGTTCAAAACATCTGAAATTACAAAGACAAAACTTTCAACGCATTGAAACGTTAAGTACAAAAGTATTGTACATTCAAATGTTTGTACTTTTTAAATACTTAAATCTACAAGTACAAGACATTTTCACCAGTATTAAAACTTTTTCCAGACATGCAAATATTTGAATGTACAAGTACAAAATTTTTTCGCAAGCACAAAGCTTTTCCACGCATTCAAACGTTAAATACAAAAGTATGTACTGTACAAGTACAAGTACAAGACATTTTCACTAGTAATAAACTTTTTCAGACATGCAAACATTTGAATGTACAAGTACAAAACATTTTCGCAAGCACAACGCTTTTCCACACATTCAAACGTTAAGTACAAAAGTATTGTACTTGTACATACAAATGTTTTGTACGTTTTAAATATTTGAATGTACAAGCGCAACACATTTCCACAAGCACAAAGATTTACACACATTCAAATATTAATTTAATTAATTCAAAAGTATTGTACTTGTATATTCAAATGTTTGAATGTCTGGACACGTTTTGTGCTAGCACATTCAAATGTTTGACTGTGTGGAAAGAAACTGTACATTCAAAAGTTTGAATGCTAGCAAAAGTTTATTGCATGTACACTCAAAAGTTTGAATGTGTGCAAAAGTTTTGTTCTTGTATATTCAAATGTTTTTTACTTTTTAAGTATTTGAATGTACAAGTACAAATACAAGACATTTACAAGACATTTTAACGAGTTAAAAACCTTTTTCAGACATGCAAACCTTTGAATGTACAAGTTCAAAACATTTTCGCAAGCACAACGCTTTTCCACACATTCAAACGTTAAGTACAAAAGTATTGTGCATTCAAATGTTTTGTACTTTTTAAACACTTGAATGTACAAGTACAACACATTTTCTCCAGTAATAAAACTTTTTTCAGACATGCCAATATTTGAATGTACAAGTACAAAACATTTTCGCAAGCACAAAGCTTTTCCACACATTCAAACTTTGAATGTACAAGTTCAAGAAATTTGAAAGTACAAAGACAAAACTTTTCAACGCATTGAAACGTTAAGTACAAAAGTATTGTACATTCAAATGTTTTGTACTTTTTAAATACTTGAATCTACAAGTACAAGACATTTTCACCAGTATTAAAACTTTTTCCAGACATGCAAATATTTGAATGTACAAGTACAAAATTTTTCGCAAGCACAAAGCTTTTCCACGCATTCAAACGTTAAATACAAAAGTATTGTACTGTACAAGTACAAGTACAAGTCATTTACACTAGTAATAAAACTTTTTCAGACATGCAAACATTGGAATGTACAAGTACAAAACATTTTCGCAAGCACAACGCTTTTCCACACATTCAAACGTTAAGTACAAAAGTATTGTACTTGTACATACAAATGTTTTGTACGTTTTAAATATTTGAATGTACAAGTACACACATTTCCACAAGCACAAAGCTTTTACACACATTCAAATATTAATTTTAATTAATTCAAAAGTCTTGTACTTGTATATTCAAATGTTTGAATGTCTGGAAACGTTTTGTGCTCCTAAATTCAAATGTTTTGTGCTAGCACATTCAAATGTTTGACTGTGTGGAAAGAAACTGTACATTCAAAAGTTTGAATGCTAGCAAAAGTTTTGTGCATGTACACTCAAAAGTTTGAATGTGTGCAAAAGTTTTGTGCTTGTATAATCAAATGTTTTGTACATTTTAAATATTTGAATGAACAAGTACAACACATTTTCACAAGCACAAAGCTTTTACACACATTCAGATATTAATTTCAAAAGTATTGTACTTGTACATTCAAATGTTTGAATGTCTGGAAACGTTTTGTGCTCCTAAATTCAAATGTTTTGTGCTAGCACATTCAAATGTTTGACTGTGTGGAAAGAAACTGTACATTCAAAAGTTTGAATGCTAGCAAAAGTTTTGTGCATGTACACTCAAAGGTTTGAATGTGTGCAAAAGTTTTGTGCTTGTATATTCAAATGATTTTACTTTTTAAGTATTTGAATGTTCAAGTACAAATACAAGACATTTTACAAGACATTTTAACTAGTTAAAAACCTTTTTCAGACATGCAAACATTTGAATGTGCAAGTTCAATACATTTGAAATTACAAAGACAAAACTTTCCACACATTCAAACGTTAAGTACAAAAGTATTGTACATTCAAATGTTTTGTACTTTTTAAATACTTGAATCTACAAGTACAAGACATTTTCACCAGTATTAAAACTTTTTCCAGACATGCAAATATTTGAATGTACAAGTACAAAAAATTGTCGCAAGCACAAAGCTTTTCCACGCATTCAAACGTTAAATACAAAAGTATTGTACTGTACAAGTACAAGTCATTTTCACTAGTAATAAAACTTTTTCAGACATGCAAACATTGGAATGTACAAGTACAAAACATTTTCGCAAGCACAACGCTTTTCCACACATTCAAACGTTAAGTACAAAAGTATTGTACTGTACAAGTACAAGTAATTTTCACTAGTATTAAAACTTTTTCAGACATGCAAACATTGGAATGTACAAGTACAAAACATTTTCGCAAGCACAACGCTTTTCCACACATTCAAACGTTAAGTACAAAAGTATTGTACTTGTACATACAAATGTTTTGTACGTTTTAAATATTTGAATGTACAAGTACAACACATTTTCACAAGCACAAAGCTTTTACACACATTCAAATATTAATTTCAAAAGTATTGTACTTGTACATTCAAATGTTTGAATGTCTGGAAACGTTTTGTGCTCCTAAATTCAAATGTTTTGTGCTAGCACATTCAAATGTTTTACTGTGTGGAAAGAAACTGTACATTCAAAAGTTTGAATGCTAGCAAAAGTTTTGTGCATGTACACTCAAAAGTTTGAATGTGTGCAAAAGTTTTGTGCTTGTATATTCAAAAGATTTTTACTTTTTAAGTATTTCAATGTACAAGTACAAATACAAGACATTTTACAAGACATTTTAACGAGTTAAAAACCTTTTTCAGACATGCAAACATTTGAATGTACAAGTTCAAAACATCTGAAATTACAAAGACAAAACTTTTCAACGCATTGAAACGTTAAGTACAAAAGTATTGTACATTCAAATGTTTTGTACTTTTTAAATACTTAAATCTACAAGTACAAGACATTTTCACCAGTATTAAAACTTTTTCCAGACATGCAATATTTGAATGTACAAGTACAAAAATTTTTCGCAAGCACAAAGCTTTTCCACGCATTCAAACGTTAAATACAAAAGTATTGTACTGTACAAGTACAAGTACAAGACATTTTCACTAGTAATAAAACTTTTTCAGACATGCAAACATTTGAATGTACAAGTACAAAACATTTTCGCAAGCACAACGCTTTTCCACACATTCAAACGTTAAGTACAAAAGTATTGTACTTGTACATACAAATGTTTTGTACGTTTTAAATATTTGAATGTACAAGCGCAACACATTTCCACAAGCACAAAGATTTTACACACATTCAAATATTAATTTTAATTAATTCAAAAGTATTGTACTTGTATATTCAAATGTTTGAATGTCTGGACACGTTTTGTGCTAGCACATTCAAATGTTTGACTGTGTGGAATGAAACTGTACATTCAAAAGTTTGAATGCTAGCAAAAGTTTATTGCATGTACACTCAAAAGTTTGAATGTGTGCAAAAGTTTTGTTCTTGTATATTCAAATGTTTTTACTTTTTAAGTATTTGAATGTACAAGTACAAATACAAGACATTTTACAAGACATTTTAACGAGTTAAAAACCTTTTTCAGACATGCAAACCTTTGAATGTACAAGTTCAAAACATTTTCGCAAGCACAACGCTTTTCCACACATTCAAACGTTAAGTACAAAAGTATTGTGCATTCAAATGTTTTGTACTTTTTAAACACTTGAATGTACAAGTACAACACATTTTCACCAGTAATAAAACTTTTTTCAGACATGCCAATATTTGAATGTACAAGTACAAAACATTTTCGCAAGCACAAAGCTTTTCCACACATTCAAACTTTTGAATGTACAAGTTCAAGAAATTTGAAAGTACAAAGACAAAACTTTTCAACGCATTGAAACGTTAAGTACAAAAGTATTGTACATTCAAATGTTTTGTACTTTTTAAATACTTGAATCTACAAGTACAAGACATTTTCACCAGTATTAAAACTTTTTCCAGACATGCAAATATTTGAATGTACAAGTACAAAAAATTTTCGCAAGCACAAAGCTTTTCCACGCATTCAAACGTTAAATACAAAAGTATTGTACTGTACAAGTACAAGTACAAGTCATTTACACTAGTAATAAAACTTTTTCAGACATGCAAACATTGGAATGTACAAGTACAAAACATTTTCGCAAGCACAACGCTTTTCCACACATTCAAACGTTAAGTACAAAAGTATTGTACTTGTACATACAAATGTTTTGTACGTTTTAAATATTTGAATGTACAAGTACAACACATTTCCACAAGCACAAAGCTTTTACACACATTCAAATATTAATTTTAATTAATTCAAAAGTCTTGTACTTGTATATTCAAATGTTTGAATGTCTGGAAACGTTTTGTGCTCCTAAATTCAAATGTTTTGTGCTAGTACATTCAAAAGTTTGAATGCTAGCAAAAGTTTTGTGCATGTACACTCAAAAGTTTGAATGTGTGCAAAAGTTTTGTGCTTGTATATTCAAAAGATTTTTACTTTTTAAGTATTTGAATGTACAAGTACAAATACAAGACATTTTACAAGACATTTTAACGAGTTAAAAACCTTTTTCAGACATGCAAACATTTGAATGTACAAGTTCAAAACATTTGAAAGTACAAACACAAAATCTTTCCACACATTCAAACGTTAAGTACAAAAGTATTGTACTTGTACATTCAAATGTTTTGTACGTTTTAAATATTTGAATGTACAAGTACAACACATTTTCACAAGCACAAAGCTTTTACACACATTCAAATATTAATTTCAAAAGTATTGTACTTGTGCATTCAAATGTTTGAATGTGTGGAAAGAAATTGTACTTGTACATTCAAAAATTTTAATCTGTGCAAAAGTTTTGTGCTTGTATACTCAAATGTTTTTACTTTGTAAGTATTGAATGTACAAATACAAGACATTTTAATTAGTTAAAAACCTTTTCCACACATTCAAACTTTTGAATGTACAAGTTCATGAAATTTGAAAGTACAAACACAAAACTTTTCAACGCATTGAAACGTTAAGTACAAAAATATTGTACATTCAAATGTTTTGTACTTTTTAAACACTTGAATCTACAAGTACAAGACATTTTCACCAGTATTAAAACTTTTTCCAGACATGCAAATATTTGAATGTACAAGTACAAAACATTTTCGCAAGCACAAAGCTTTTCCACGCATTCAAACGTTAAATACAAAAGTATTGTACTGTACAAGTACAAGACATTTTCACTAGTAATAAAACTTTTTCAGACATGCAAACATTTGAATGTACAATTACAAAACATTTTCGCAAGCACAACGCTTTTCCACACATTCAAACGTTAAGTACAAAAGTATTGTACTGTACAAGTACAAGTACAAGACATTTTCACTAGTAATAAAACTTTTTCAGACATGCAAACATTTGAATGTACAATTACAAAACATTTTCGCAAGCACAACGCTTTTCCACACATTCAAACGTTAAGTACAAAAGTATTGTACTTGTACATACAAATGTTTTGTACGTTTTAAATATTTGAATGTACAAGCGCAACACATTTCCACAAGCACAAAGATTTTACACACATTCAAATATTAATTTTAATTAATTCAAAAGTATTGTACTTGTATATTCAAATGTTTGAATGTCTGGACACGTTTTGTGCTAGCACATTCAAATGTTTGACTGTGTGGAATGAAACTGTACATTCAAAAGTTTGAATGCTAGCAAAAGTTTATTGCATGTACACTCAAAAGTTTGAATGTGTGCAAAAGTTTTGTGCTTGTATATTCAAATGTTTTTTACTTTTTAAGTATTTGAATGTACAAGTACAAATACAAGACATTTTACAAGACATTTTAACGAGTTAAAAACCTTTTTCAGACATGCAAACCTTTGAATGTACAAGTTCAAAACATTTTCGCAAGCACAACGCTTTTCCACACATTCAAACGTTAAGTACAAAAGTATTGTGCATTCAAATGTTTTGTACTTTTTAAACACTTGAATGTACAAGTACAACACATTTTCACCAGTAATAAAACTTTTTTCAGACATGCCAATATTTGAATGTACAAGTACAAAACATTTTCGCAAGCACAAAGCTTTTCCACACATTCAAACTTTTGAATGTACAAGTTCAAGAAATTTGAAAGTACAAAGACAAAACTTTTCAACGCATTGAAACGTTAAGTACAAAAGTATTGTACATTCAAATGTTTTGTACTTTTTAAATACTTGAATCTACAAGTACAAGACATTTTCACCAGTATTAAAACTTTTTCCAGACATGCAAATATTTGAATGTACAAGTACAAAAAAAATTTTCTCAAGCACAAAGCTATTCCACGCATTCAAACGTTAAATACAAAAGTATTGTACTGTACAAGTACAAGTCATTTACACTAGTAATAAAACTTTTTCAGACATGCAAACATTGGAATGTACAAGTACAAAACATTTTCGCAAGCACAACGCTTTTCCACACATTCAAACGTTAAGTACAAAAGTATTGTACTTGTACATACAAATGTTTTGTACGTTTTAAATATTTGAATGTACAAGTACAACACATTTCCACAAGCACAAAGCTTTTACACACATTCAAATATTAATTTTAATTAATTCAAAAGTCTTGTACTTGTATATTCAAATGTTTGAATGTCTGGAAACGTTTTGTGCTCCTAAATTCAAATGTTTTGTGCTAGTACATTCAAAAGTTTGAATGCTAGCAAAAGTTTTGTGCATGTACACTCAAAAGTTTGAATGTGTGCAAACGTTTTGTGCTTGTATATTCAAATGTTTTGTACGTTTTAAATATTTGAATGAACAAGTACAACACATTTTCACAAGCACAAAGCTTTTACACACATTCAGATATTAATTTCAAAAGTATTGTACTTGTACATTCAAATGTTTGAATGTCTGGAAACGTTTTGTGCTCCTAAATTCAAATGTTTTGTGCTAGTACATTCAAATGTTATACTGTGTGGAAAGAAACTGTACATTCAAAAGTTTGAATGCTAGCAAAAGTTTTGTGCATGTACACTCAAAAGTTTGAATGTGTGCAAAAGTTTTGTGCTTGTATATTCAAAAGATTTTACTTTTTAAGTATTTGAATGTACAAGTACAAATACAAGACATTTTACAAGACATTTTAACGAGTTAAAAACCTTTTCAGACATGCAAACATTTGAATGTACAAGTTCAAAACATTTGAAAGTACAAACACAAAATCTTTCCACACATTCAAACGTTAAGTACAAAAGTATTGTACTTGTACATTCAAATGTTTTGTACGTTTTAAATATTTGAATGTACAAGTACAACACATTTTCACAAGCACAAAGCTTTTACACACATTCAAATATTAATTTCAAAAGTATTGTACTTGTGCATTCAAATGTTTGAATGTGTGGAAAGAAATTGTACTTGTACATTCAAAAATTTTAATCTGTGCAAAAGTTTTGTGCTTGTATACTCAAATGTTTTTACTTTGTAAGTATTTGAATGTACAAATACAAGACATTTTAATTAGTTAAAAACCTTTTCCACACATTCAAACTTTTGAATGTACAAGTTCATGAAATTTGAAAGTACAAACACAAAACTTTTCAACGCATTGAAACGTTAAGTACAAAAATATTGTACATTCAAATGTTTTGTACTTTTTAAACACTTGAATCTACAAGTACAAGACATTTTCACCAGTATTAAAACTTTTTCCAGACATGCAAATATTTGAATGTACAAGTACAAAACATTTTCGCAAGCACAAAGCTTTTCCACGCATTCAAACGTTAAATACAAAAGTATTGTACTGTACAAGTACAAGACATTTTCACTAGTAATAAAACTTTTTCAGACATGCAAACATTTGAATGTACAATTACAAAACATTTTCGCAAGCACAACGCTTTTCCACACATTCAAACGTTAAGTACAAAAGTATTGTACTGTACAAGTACAAGTACAAGACATTTTCACTAGTAATAAAACTTTTTCAGACATGCAAACATTTGAATGTACAATTACAAAACATTTTCGCAAGCACAACGCTTTTCCACACATTCAAACGTTAAGTACAAAAGTATTGTACTTGTACATACAAATGTTTTGTACGTTTTAAATATTTGAATGTACAAGTACAACACATTTCCACAAGCACAAAGCTTTTACACACATTCAAATATTAATTTTAATTAATTCAAAAGTCTTGTACTTGTATATTCAAATGTTTGAATGTCTGGAAACGTTTTGTGCTCCTAAATTCAAATGTTTTGTGCTAGCACATTCAAATGTTTGACTGTGTGGAAAGAAACTGTACATTCAAAAGTTTGAATGCTAGCAAAAGTTTTGTGCATGTACACTCAAAAGTTTGAATGTGTGCAAAAGTTTTGTGCTTGTATAATCAAATGTTTTGTACATTTTAAATATTTGAATGAACAAGTACAACACATTTTCACAAGCACAAAGCTTTTACACACATTCAGATATTAATTTCAAAAGTATTGTACTTGTACATTCAAATGTTTGAATGTCTGGAAACGTTTTGTGCTCCTAAATTCAAATGTTTTGTGCTAGCACATTCAAATGTTTGACTGTGTGGAAAGAAACTGTACATTCAAAAGTTTGAATGCTAGCAAAAGTTTTGTGCATGTACACTCAAAGGTTTGAATGTGTGCAAAAGTTTTGTGCTTGTATATTCAAATGATTTTTACTTTTTAAGTATTTGAATGTTCAAGTACAAATACAAGACATTTTACAAGACATTTTAACTAGTTAAAAACCTTTTTCAGACATGCAAACATTTGAATGTGCAAGTTCAATACATTTGAAATTACAAAGACAAAACTTTTCCACACATTCAAACGTTAAGTACAAAAGTATTGTACATTCAAATGTTTTGTACTTTTTAAATACTTGAATCTACAAGTACAAGACATTTTCACCAGTATTAAAACTTTTTCCAGACATGCAAATATTTGAATGTACAAGTACAAAAAATTGTCGCAAGCACAAAGCTTTTCCACGCATTCAAACGTTAAATACAAAAGTATTGTACTGTACAAGTACAAGTCATTTTCACTAGTAATAAAACTTTTTCAGACATGCAAACATTGGAATGTACAAGTACAAAACATTTTCGCAAGCACAACGCTTTTCCACACATTCAAACGTTAAGTACAAAAGTATTGTACTTGTACATACAAATGTTTTGTACGTTTTAAATATTTGAATGTACAAGTACAACACATTTCCACAAGCACAAGCTTTTACACACATTCAAATATTAATTTTAATTAATTCAAAAGTCTTGTACTTGTATATTCAAATGTTTGAATGTCTGGAAACGTTTTGTGCTCCTAAATTCAAATGTTTTGTGCTAGTACATTCAAAAGTTTGAATGCTAGCAAAAGTTTTGTGCATGTACACTCAAAAGTTTGAATGTGTGCAAAAGTTTTGTGCTTGTATATTCAAATGTTTTGTACGTTTTAAATATTTGAATGAACAAGTACAACACATTTTCACAAGCACAAAGCTTTTACACACATTCAGATATTAATTTCAAAAGTATTGTACTTGTACATTCAAATGTTTGAATGTCTGGAAACGTTTTGTGCTCCTAAATTCAAATGTTTTGTGCTAGTACATTCAAATGTTTGACTGTGTGGAAAGAAACTGTACATTCAAAAGTTTGAATGCTAGCAAAAGTTTTGTGCATGTACACTCAAAAGTTTGAATGTGTGCAAAAGTTTTGTGCTTGTATATTCAAAAGATTTTTACTTTTTAAGTATTTGAATGTACAAGTACAAATACAAGACATTTTACAAGACATTTTAACGAGTTAAAAACCTTTTTCAGACATGCAAACATTTGAATGTACAAGTTCAAAACATTTGAAAGTACAAACACAAAATCTTTCCACACATTCAAACGTTAAGTACAAAAGTATTGTACTTGTACATTCAAATGTTTTGTACGTTTTAAATATTTGAATTTACAAGTACAACACATTTTCACAAGCACAAAGCTTTTACACACATTCAAATATTAATTTCAAAAGTATTGTACTTGTGCATTCAAATGTTTGAATGTGTGGAAAGAAATTGTACTTGTACATTCAAAAATTTTAATCTGTGCAAAAGTTTTGTGCTTGTATACTCAAATGTTTTTTACTTTGTAAGTATTTGAATGTACAAATACAAGACATTTTAATTAGTTAAAAACCTTTTCCACACATTCAAACTTTTGAATGTACAAGTTCATGAAATTTGAAAGTACAAACACAAAACTTTTCAACGCATTGAAACGTTAAGTACAAAAATATTGTACATTCAAATGTTTTGTACTTTTTAAACACTTGAATCTACAAGTACAAGACATTTTCACCAGTATTAAAACTTTTTCCAGACATGCAAATATTTGAATGTACAAGTACAAAAATTTTTCGCAAGCACAAAGCTTTTCCACGCATTCAAACGTTAAATACAAAAGTATTGTACTGTACAAGTACAAGACATTTTCACTAGTAATAAAACTTTTTCAGACATGCAAACATTTGAATGTACAATTACAAAACATTTTCGCAAGCACAACGCTTTTCCACACATTCAAACGTTAAGTACAAAAGTATTGTACTGTACAAGTACAAGTACAAGACATTTTCACTAGTAATAAAACTTTTTCAGACATGCAAACATTTGAATGTACAATTACAAAACATTTTCGCAAGCACAACGCTTTTCCACACATTCAAACGTTAAGTACAAAAGTATTGTACTTGTACATACAAATGTTTTGTACGTTTTAAATATTTGAATGTACAAGTACAACACATTTCCACAAGCACAAAGCTTTTACACACATTCAAATATTAATTTTAATTAATTCAAAGTCTTGTACTTGTATATTCAAATGTTTGAATGTCTGGAAACGTTTTGTGCTCCTAAATTCAAATGTTTTGTGCTAGCACATTCAAATGTTTGACTGTGTGGAAAGAAACTGTACATTCAAAAGTTTGAATGCTAGCAAAAGTTTTGTGCATGTACACTCAAAAGTTTGAATGTGTGCAAAAGTTTTGTGCTTGTATAATCAAATGTTTTGTACATTTTAAATATTTGAATGAACAAGTACAACACATTTTCACAAGCACAAAGCTTTTACACACATTCAGATATTAATTTCAAAAGTATTGTACTTGTACATTCAAATGTTTGAATGTCTGGAAACGTTTTGTGCTCCTAAATTCAAATGTTTTGTGCTAGCACATTCAAATGTTTGACTGTGTGGAAAGAAACTGTACATTCAAAAGTTTGAATGCTAGCAAAAGTTTTGTGCATGTACACTCAAAGGTTTGAATGTGTGCAAAAGTTTTGTGCTTGTATATTCAAATGATTTTTACTTTTTAAGTATTTGAATGTTCAAGTACAAATACAAGACATTTTACAAGACATTTTAACTAGTTAAAAACCTTTTTCAGACATGCAAACATTTGAATGTGCAAGTTCAATACATTTGAAATTACAAAGACAAAACTTTTCCACACATTCAAACGTTAAGTACAAAAGTATTGTACATTCAAATGTTTTGTACTTTTTAAATACTTGAATCTACAAGTACAAGACATTTTCACCAGTATTAAAACTTTTTCCAGACATGCAAATATTTGAATGTACAAGTACAAAAAATTGTCGCAAGCACAAAGCTTTTCCACGCATTCAAACGTTAAATACAAAAGTATTGTACTGTACAAGTACAAGTCATTTTCACTAGTAATAAAACTTTTTCAGACATGCAAACATTGGAATGTACAAGTACAAAACATTTTCGCAAGCACAACGCTTTTCCACACATTCAAACGTTAAATACAAAAGTATTGTACTGTACAAGTACAAGTAATTTTCACTAGTATTAAAACTTTTTCAGACATGCAAACATTGGAATGTACAAGTACAAAACATTTTCGCAAGCACAACGCTTTTCCACACATTCAAACGTTAAGTACAAAAGTATTGTACTTGTACATACAAATGTTTTGTACGTTTTAAATATTTGAATGTACAAGTACAACACATTTTCACAAGCACAAAGCTTTTACACACATTCAAATATTAATTTCAAAAGTATTGTACTTGTACATTCAAATGTTTGAATGTCTGGAAACGTTTTGTGCTCCTAAATTCAAATGTTTTGTGCTAGCACATTCAAATGTTTGACTGTGTGGAAAGAAACTGTACATTCAAAAGTTTGAATGCTAGCAAAAGTTTTGTGCATGTACACTCAAAAGTTTGAATGTGTGCAAAAGTTTTGTGCTTGTATATTCAAAAGATTTTTACTTTTTAAGTATTTCAATGTACAAGTACAAATACAAGACATTTTACAAGACATTTTAACGAGTTAAAAACCTTTTTCAGACATGCAAACATTTGAATGTACAAGTTCAAAACATCTGAAATTACAAAGACAAAACTTTTCAACGCATTGAAACGTTAAGTACAAAAGTATTGTACATTCAAATGTTTTGTACTTTTTAAATACTTAAATCTACAAGTACAAGACATTTTCACCAGTATTAAAACTTTTTCCAGACATGCAAATATTTGAATGTACAAGTACAAAAATTTTTCGCAAGCACAAAGCTTTTCCACGCATTCAAACGTTAAATACAAAAGTATTGTACTGTACAAGTACAAGTACAAGACATTTTCACTAGTAATAAAACTTTTTCAGACATGCAAACATTTGAATGTACAAGTACAAAACATTTTCGCAAGCACAACGCTTTTCCACACATTCAAACGTTAAGTACAAAAGTATTGTACTTGTACATACAAATGTTTTGTACGTTTTAAATATTTGAATGTACAAGCGCAACACATTTCCACAAGCACAAAGATTTTACACACATTCAAATATTAATTTTAATTAATTCAAAAGTATTGTACTTGTATATTCAAATGTTTGAATGTCTGGACACGTTTTGTGCTAGCACATTCAAATGTTTGACTGTGTGGAATGAAACTGTACATTCAAAAGTTTGAATGCTAGCAAAAGTTTATTGCATGTACACTCAAAAGTTTGAATGTGTGCAAAAGTTTTGTTCTTGTATATTCAAATGTTTTTTACTTTTTAAATACTTGAATCTACAAGTACAAGACATTTTCACCAGTATTAAAACTTTTTCCAGACATGCAAATATTTGAATGTACAAGTACAAAAATTTTCGCAAGCACAAAGCTTTTCCACGCATTCAAACGTTAAATACAAAAGTATTGTACTGTACAAGTACAAGTACAAGACATTTTCACTAGTAATAAAACTTTTCAGACATGCAAACATTGGAATGTACAAGTACAAAACATTTTCGCAAGCACAACGCTTTTCCACACATTCAAACGTTAAGTACAAAAGTATTGTACTTGTACATACAAATGTTTTGTACGTTTTAAATATTTGAATGTACAAGTACAACACATTTCCACAAGCACAAAGCTTTTACACACATTCAAATATTAATTTTAATTAATTCAAAAGTCTTGTACTTGTATATTCAAATGTTTGAATGTCTGGAAACGTTTTGTGCTCCTAAATTCAAATGTTTTGTGCTAGTACATTCAAAAGTTTGAATGCTAGCAAAAGTTTTGTGCATGTACACTCAAAAGTTTGAATGTGTGCAAAAGTTTTGTGCTTGTATATTCAAATGTTTTGTACGTTTTAAATATTTGAATGTACAAGTACAACACATTTTCACAAGCACAAAGCTTTTACACACATTCAGATATTAATTTCAAAAGTATTGTACTTGTACATTCAAATGTTTGAATGTCTGGAAACGTTTTGTGCTCCTAAATTCAAATGTTTTGTGCTAGCACATTCAAATGTTTGACTGTGTGGAAAGAAACTGTACATTCAAAAGTTTGAATGCTAGCAAAAGTTTTTTGCATGTACACTCAAAAGTTTGAATGTGTGCAAAAGTTTTGTTCTTGTATATTCAAATGTTTTTTTACTTTTTAAGTATTTGAATGTTCAAGTACAAATACAAGACATTTTACAAGACATTTTAACTAGTTAAAAACCTTTTTCAGACATGCAAACATTTGAATGTACAAGTTCAATACATTTGAAAGTACAAACACAAAATTTTTCCACACATTCAAACGTTAAGTATAAAAGTATTGTACTTGAACATTCAATGTTTTGTACATTTTAAATATTTGAACGTACAAGTACAACACATTTTCACAAGCACAAAGCTTTTACACACATTCAAATATTAATTTCAAAAGTATTGTACTTGTGCATTCAAATGTTTGAATGTGTGGAAAGAAATTGTACTTGTACATTCAAAAGTTTGAATCTGTGCAAAAGTTTTGTGCTTGTATATTCAAATGTTTTTTACTTTTTAAGTATTTGAATGTACAAATACAAGACATTTTAACTAGTTAAAAACCTTTTCCACACATTCAAACTTTTGAATGTACAAGTTCAAGAAATTTGAAAGTACAAAGACAAAACCTTTCAACGCATTGAAACGTTAAGTACAAAAGTATTGTACATTCAAATGTATTGTTCTTCTACATTCAAATGTAAGAATGTGAGGAAAGGTTTTATATTTGTGAAAATGTTTTGTACTCCTACATTCAAATGTTAAACTGTGCGGAAAAAATAACTGAACAAATAGATTTAATTTTGCTACACATCTACAGTATCTGTTATGGGTGAAAATAATTCACAGAGAACTCAATTATAAATCCCAAGTTTACAGATACAGACCGATTCTACAAGCACAACCAATGGGGATGCTCGGATTAACATTTAATTTCACTATCCAATCAGGAATATAATTTCATCATGTAATTACGGATCCAGGGGGGCGGGCCTGTCTTGACAAGAGTCTGTGACTTCCCATTGGTTATTCAGTAGAATGTTTTAAACGTGGGACAAAAGTACTTGTAACTGTAAGTTTGTTTTGACCTGTAAACTTGGGATTTACAATTAAATTCTCTGTGAATGGATTTCACCCATAACAGATACTGTAGATGTGTAACAAAAATTAAATATGTTTTCAGATATTTACAAAACTTTTCCACACATTCAAGCATTTCAATGTACAACTACAAAACATTTTCACACATTCAAGCATTTGAATGTACAAATACAAAACATTTCCAAAACTACAAAACTCTCTCACACAGCTACAATACATTTAGGACTATATTTCTTCCATACAGAAACGGAAATGAGTCAATACACTTACCGCAGCACCGCAGCACGTCCAACCACATTTACAGATGTTTCACAGTCCAGAGATGCAGGTCCAACACAGCCTCATCTGAAAGTATTTCCTCGGACACATTTGTCTGTCCTCTCAGTTATTTCGTGAAATCTGTAAAAATAAAAGTCTGCTTTTTAGATAGCTCTAATGTAATATGTCAGTTTTCCATCAGTGTATCAGTTAAATCAGTTCACTTAGATCAGTCTGACTCACTTCTCCAGAAAGCTTCTTCCTGTCAACAGCTAGGTCTAGAAAAATAATCAGGAACTTGATCCTGCTGTTTCATGATCATAAACTGCAACACAGATTCGGTACAGGACAGTTTGACAGCTCACAGAAACACCATATTATACAACGTAATATAAATAATGAACGGTGCACCTTTACCTTTACAGTAACTCACTTCTGCTTTGTAGCGATGTTGCTCTTCTTCAAAGAAAGAGGAGGGCCTCGTTTCTTGGACTTCCTCAAAAATGTGTGGGTGTCCATGTTTAAGAGAGTTATTTCAAGTTGAAAGTTTTGAATAAACAGGTTTGTTGAACACAGTGAAAAAGTGAACAACTGTGTCTTTTCAGAGGGTTTAGCTAAACTTTTGGGTACCAAATGAGGGAGAATCCACAAACTCACCTCAAATTCATATTGCACGGAATGTAGAACTATGTGACATCAACACCATCATAATGTTGAAGGTTCCGCCACAGAACACAGCAAAGCAAAGCTTGGAACTAATATGCAAATGAGGGAATCAACAACCAAAATTAGTTTAGTGTTAGCTTTCATTATGTACCTTGTATTTTCATCACAAATGCATCTCTCACAGGAATTTAAGAGTCTACATCTTTCATACCTCTAACAGTCAAGTGCCTGCTGATTACAGACAAATTTTATATTACCATTTAGAAATCTTTCCTGGAATATATTTATATTTGCGATTCTGCAGAGAGTTTCTGCAGAGATATTGTTGATAACTGCCAAACAAACATTCCCCTCCCCTCACAGCTCCTAACTTTGGGGCTAACCTCCTTCACTCTTTATTCAACAGTTGGCAGCAACACACGGGAGCTCGTCTTTAGTCCACTGCAGTCAAGCCAGCCTCCACTTGACTTGACTGCAGTTTTAGTCTTTAGAAGCTGCAGTCTTGATTCATCCGGCCTCTGTAACTTCTACTGAATATTTACTGCTGAACAAGCCTTATTTCTCTCTATTCACTGGGACACCCGTGTACGTTACACACATGCTCCGTCTATTCCTCCTCTACCGCACACACACTGACCGCTACGGCAAAGCTAACACAGCTAACCAGCTGGGATCATCACAAACATGACAACAGACAGACCAAATTGTAATATACTGAACCTGTGTTTATGTGGAATAGCAAAGCATCGGTTTTCATTCCTTTCTAATCTCGTAGATTTATCCAGCATTTAAACCCCTCACAGATGTTAACACAGGTCTTCCCCTCGCCTGATCATATAACTTGTCTCACAATTCCTCAGACCTTTCCCTCTGTGGCTGTTTCTCAGTCATCCTCACAGCTAGAGTCCCCTAAGAAGTCCAGCATGTTCGAATGTACCGCTGTTTGTTTACTTTCTCTCTCCGACTGCTTCGAGCGCTCCGAGCAGCTTTGTTTGTGCTGCAGTATCGGAGGCTGCAGTTTCAGGACCGCAATCCTAGGACCGGAACTGCATTTCTAGGACCCTTGTTTACTATGATACTGCCAGCTAGCTAGCTAGCTATGTTACTATTGACAGCCCCCCCGAAGCCAGTTACCCTACCACAACCATCACCGAGTGTGTGTCTAAACTTAAGTTATTTAGTTATTTACTTTAGTAATTTTAGTTTTTTAAGATTTCACTAGAAAAGATGGATATAGAGCCACAGACAGAGGAGGGACGTTGGAATTTATTGGGAGATGGACTAATGCGTTCATCACTTGATGAGATGACAATGACAAAATTGAAGAATAATGCCAGCCTTATCTTTTAATCAAATCACATGTATTTTTCAACAGTTCTGCATTACCGCAATGTAACATGTACAAACTTAATATTAACTGTTTGATTACACAACTCAAGTAATTTTAACACCCTTTGGAAATGATCAGAAACCAATGGCCATAACCTTCGCTTGAAATTCTTTGACATACATTTCAAGTTATAGAGGTGGCAAAACATACTAGTATGGTTGTTCTAGCAGTAAAATTTAGTTAACTTTAGTTTTAGTTTAGTTTAGTTTTAGGTATATGTCTCTCGGTTAGTCCATCACTAGAATGATTTTCACTACATGTGACAATAAAGTATACCTTACCTTACCTTGTGTGTGTGTGTGTGAGAGAGAGAGACACACACACTTGTGCCCTCTCTCTCCTTATGTGTATTTGTGCATCAACATTGAAATATCTATAAATATATATTTAAGAAATCTATTTTATAGCATTATTTGATATTATTCTTAGCAGCAGTAGTATATGTTGTTGCTTTAAAATAACATATATTGTGTTCAATGGAAAATAGTTGATTTTTTTTTACCCAGACATTTAAAATATCACATTTTGGAGCTATAATCGCAATACTGTGATACCGTGATACCATAAAAGGGAAAATAAGTATTGCATGTGAACTATGGGGCTGCCATTGAATCATGTTGATTTTGACTGGTGGCTGAGATTGCCAGTCCTTGATTGTGAACAGATAACATCCTGTTGTTGAATTTTTCCTCTCCCTCGGTCCTTGCCGTATTCTACCCATTGCTCCATCGACCTGGTCTATATTTGTGTAGGAGTCAGAAAGTGAGATACAGAGAGGTGGAGAGGGAGCGGATTTGCTAGTGAGCATCTTAATCAAAGCTGTCACGCACCATGTATACCAGTCACATTGTGGCTTCATTCTAGGGGCTGCTGCGACTCAGGTCATCCATCTCATTCTCTTTAACTTGCTTATTCCTGCTTTCTTCTGGCTGAGATCAGTCTGTTTTCTCACCTCTAATGAGTCCCCTTCTGAATGCTTGTTTTTCTACAACAATGCCTGAATTTCCATGGCATAGCGCTGATGGACATGAAAAGCTGGAAGCTAAATTCAAGGCTGGGAGCAGGGAGGGATGAATGTTTTTGTCTATTAGTACAGCATTATGAGACTTTTAATGTTCCAACAAGACGACAAATGTTGGCTACAAAATGTGATCAGCATCCCTTCCAGCCTGAATTCCATCAGAGGAGATAATTAGCAGAGGAGTGCGGCTTAGCTTTTCTGAGGGTTTTTGGAGACATCTGATGCAAAAGGAAAAGAGCAGGTTATTGGAAGTTAAGCCATGTTGTCCAGTGCCCTGGTAGACAACCAGTGTTAGCGGTGAAAAATGTAGATGGCAGTATCTGGGCTTTTACAGGCTACAACGAAGGTTTCTGTTTTTTTCAGAAAGAAAAGAGAGCAAAGAAGAAAGAAGAGAAGAAATCATTTGCAGTAGCTTCACAGCAGGTTTTTGTTATAATTCCGGGTTCATTATGAGCTTGTAGAGAAGCTGGACATGAGAAGGAGAAACTTGAACCAAAGAGGAGATGTGTTTTATTTGTACTTTCTCATCGAAAAGTGTTGGGGAAACATTGTCACAGTGGAATGTCTTCATTCATCTATGAATCAGCTCCATAGGCTCTTGTCAAGCAGCGTAATGGAGGCTAAAATAATATTATGGAGGCTTTCTTTTTTACATTTCCAGTATGGTCCCATCATGTGCAAGAACCATCCACCGAAACCAACGCTCTGCTATACCTCCATTCATCCACGGTGGTTGATTTTAATAGTTGTATGCACCATGTTTTACTCTGGAGGAATGCTTTTTATTTTTTTCTTAATTTTCATTTTCTAAACACTCACCTTAAAATGAGTGCACCCACAGTCTGCCTTAACTATAGTTAATCTGTATGCAGCTTTCACAGTAAGGCGGGTTTTTTTTACTGCTGTTATCTATAATTGCAGAAAAGACATAATTACCTTTTGTCAAGTTTGGCTCAGACGACAGACAAATACACTTGCACTTATTTTTGAGGACACAAGGGTGGGAGTTTTGCAAATATTTTATTAAAACAGAAAATGTGTTATTCTAGGTTACTACAAATACCTGGGGACAAAGGTACTGACAATTGTGACATACTGTGGAAGTATGTTGCTACAGTATTATGGGGTCATTTGTACATTTTGTCAATCTTTTTAACTTTATTTTGTAGAGTTTGCTTACAGCACATGTAAAAGCTTTTTGCCATTGAACCACTATTACTTGGTGCGCTTAATAAAGACAGCAACCTATTTAAATTTGCCCACTTAAATTACACAGTCTCCTTTCCCCTTGTAAACTGATTTAAAGGGTCAGTTCAGCCACATTACACTACATTATGTGCTTCGAGTGGTATCAAAAAGATAGCTTTGGTTGAATTTCCTCAGGTTTTGAGATATCTCTCTCTGAGAATTATGCCTCCACCCCAGTACTCCAGCACTCCAAGTCACCGTGCTCCCACAAACATTAAGCTGAAAACATGACTCTGACATATTCATATTATCACATATAATAAAGTTATTATTATAAACACATTAGCAAACAGATGCCTAGTTGTACAACCAGCAGACACAGAGAGACATTATCATTCATCTGGTATTGTGTTTCTGGCCTCCTATGAGAATATAAGTCCAGAATATAGTCCTTTTAGCTCTGGTTTGAAGAAATATGTGACACAGATGTTCACCAGCTGGACAGTAACTTTGTCTATCTGCTGTTTGGTGCAGTGCAGTTAGTGTACATGTGTTTATCAGAGTTTTTTCACTGAAAACCAGCTGCCTACTGCTAGAAATATGTTTTATTTACTTCTTTTGGGGGGAAAACAAAGAACATGAGAGCTGTTAGATGAACAAACACAAGTTGCAGGCCTTAAAACAAAAACAGTTAACTGAAAGAGGCTAAGGACTGCTGAGTTGGGTGATCATTTTCTGTAGATTTGTTGCAACAAAACAAAATCTTTTACATAGTCATTTGATCCATTAATGAAATAAAACAATTTTATGTAGCTTTAATCTTTTCATTTTACATCTTTTTCACTTTGGTCAATCATGCCCCCCCCCCCCGGAATAACCTTTTTAATGAACTAGCTACTGCTCCATCCCTCTATGTCCATTGCAAATCCACAAAGTAATCTGTCAGCCATTATGCTCTGCTGTGCAAATTGTATGTAGTATTATCTTCAGTACTATCTATTTGTTTAATTCTTATCCTGATCCTCCTCTCTGCTGCTGCAAGAAGCCCAGTTTCCCCATGGGGACCATTAAGGTTTCATCTAATCACCTAATCTAATAATGCTGAAAAGTTCAAGTGTTCTACAAATTGCAAGCAAACTATTGCTTTAAGCTGAACGTCATCCATCCGGAACAATGATGTTGCTCGTGATAGAGTCGTCGAGATGTCTGTCATTTGGATACTCTTCCCAGAGGAGCCACTTTCTGCTTTCATTATGTTGATTTAGCCCTGCTCCTTATGCCGTCTCTCCATTTCCGAATGCTTTGCTCACAAGGCAGCAAGCTGCATCGAAAACAAAAGAAATATGAGCAGTGGATGAATTAAATATATCGAAAACAATTACAGTCAGCAAAATGTCAGGCCAGGATAAGCCTGCCAAATAACCTGCAAAACAATGTCTTGTTCTGCTTATTATTCATAATGAAGTGTGTATGTGGACACAGAAACATACAAGTAGGCGGGATAAATTAACCCACACACGCTAGTGTTTGTACTGGTGCTGTGTGTTAGACACTGATAAAACATATGGATGTTTCCGGTTTACTCTGGTTTTATTTTAATAGTTTTGGTTATCCTTTCTTTCCGCAGTGTTGGGCAAGTTACTTGTAAACAATTACTCTGAATTACTCACCTATTATTAAATATTTACATTCCTTTACTCATCATTAATAACAAAAGTACTTACATCACTTGTTAAATTACTTTTAATACTCAAGCCAGCTTCATCGAATGAGCCTCAACATCCACACATTACATACACTGCATTTAACACGTGTATAAAATGAGACATTGTGGTTTAACTGACTAACTAGGCAGCCTACAGTTTGGAGGAATTAACTCACCAACAACAAATAGCTTAGCTTCTGTGACAGCACTCAAAACACAAAACATCCACCAATGTGTCCCTGAGCAAGACACTCAACCCCTAGTTTCTCCAGAGGTGTGCGGCCTCTGACATGTATAGCAACTGTAAGTCACTTTGGATAAAAGCTAAATGTAATGTACTCACATTTCTCCTTTTTAAGTAGAGGCTAACCACTCCTAGCTCCAGCCATAACAACAAGCTAACATGTTCCAAATGAGTGTGTCTGCTGGAAAAAGTAATTCCAACGCTGTCTCTTGGTCAGCCGGTCCTCACAAGAAAAACAGCCATATAGGTTGATTATGCAGCAACTTATTACATCTCATATTTGTGTTTATTGTTAGGTCACGACCTCTAGCAGCCGCATGACAATAGCAAAGGAAGAAATCAGGTGAGGACATATAGGTAGGTAGGTAGATACATTAATGTGACACAATATAACAGGTTATAGAGTGAAATTGAGTTTTGTAACTCCCTTCTGCTACATAGCAGACAATACAAATTAATAAAGAAACAATTATAAAAATGGTAAACAGAAATCATCACTGGAGCAGTGCTGAGGATGAATGAGAGTTTAAGAGTCTTATAGCTTGGGGGGGAAAAGCTGCTCTGCAGTCTGGTGGTGCGGCAGCTGAAATTTCTATATCTCTTCCCAGAAGGGAGCAGGGTGAACAGGCTGTGGCTGGATGGGTACTGTCCTTTAGTATCCTTTGAGCTCTGCGTAGGCACCTCACCTCAAAGATATCACATATAAAGAGCGACAAAGTCCCTGTTAGGAGGTGGTTGGGTTGGATGGATGAAGAGTTTGAGCCCCATGAGAAAGAAAGTCAAAGTTGACTTATTTAAAGTTTTAAGTTAAATAACTCTAAGTCTTGTGTTCCAACTGTCATATATTTTGTTTTGGGAGAACTGACAATCAACCTATTTTGTTGTTTAGGTATGAGGACGTGTGTCTATTGGCTATGTGCTAAGATCTGGGAAACTGGTGGCATTGCTAAAAAGAAGAAAACACGAGTAGACCAACATGATTATAAAATCAGTTTTAAACAATCTTCCAGTTTAGCCAAACTTAAATGGAAGAAAGGTCAAATGTAAAATTATTACACAAACTGTCACATGTAAATATCCATCACAGTTTCATCCTGGTTCAAATTTGATCTATTGTATTTACTGTAGTTTTCCTTGTACACAGTTTTCCTGTGGAAAGAGCAGTTTCTACAACCATCAAACATCAAATAAAGTGTTTTTGATAATAAAACTGTTTGTTCATTACTTGTCTGAATTTGCCATCGTCCATCAACCCTAAAAGAAACACATTTCCTCTTTATGTGAGTTTACTATCTCCTTACCAATACATGATTACTGAGCTCCTCTCTCAGCAGGGTCCCACACATACACACTCACACTGTGTCACACCGCACAGACACAGGCACAAGTACAGACACGGCATATGAAGCTACTAATGTTAATAATGACTACATGCGCTTATGTGATCACAAGGCCGTAAACCTAGAGTTTCTGGGGCAGAGGAAGTAATAAAAAAATGCAAAGTCACACAGGTCTCATCCTCTCTTTCTTTATACCTCACTGTGGCAGCCGGCATCAATGGGACATTTGGCGCTGCAATTAGCACCGGCCTATTCGTGGATGTGGAGACTTCCACCAGTGCTCAGATGGGTACAATTAAAAAGCAGATGCCACTCTAGCTAATGGGGTGTGTATGTGTATGTGTGTGTGGACGGGGGCTGCTTGGTAATATAGACAGGAAAACAGGAGGTGGCATACGATGGGAACCAATGCAAGTGGAGCTACGTTAGCACTAATCTAGTAGGCTCCCTGCTGCTACAGATCAGATAAGAAGGATGCTATCCCCGACCCCAAGGGGCTGGAGGCTTGCTGAGGAGCGGAGATATATACAAAAACAGGGAGGGAGGAAGGTGGAAGAGGGGATGGAAACTGGGAGTCCACAAGGAGAGATTTGCTGAAAGATGAGCTGGAGGTGGATGAGGTAGAGGGTGAGCATGGTGTACAGTTGAAGTATTGGTTTCACAATTTGAAAAAGCATCTTTTTTATTAACCACTTTAACTTTCACAGCTTTAATTTCTTAAATCTTAATTGATTGTTTAGTCACTTGTGAGCTGTGTAATAAGCTGACAAAACAGCACTGACATATAGTTGACATGTCAAATGTGTTGGACAAACACGTACCTTTTGCACCTGTCCACCTAATGAATGTATGTCAAATATTAATGTTCCTTTTAGCTCTGTTTTGGTCGCCATTGACCGTCTCTTTTGCACCAGCTAGCTGCTAACTGTCTGCTCTTTGCTGCTGGGCAGGTAGCATACAGTCGGTCGGAGCTTTTTGGCTGACAGTGACAACACTGGCCTGTTGCTGTAAATGACTTTAATTCGAGTGATGAAAGTGAACCAAAACAGTAAAGGTGTGGGTCGCAAAATAAAAACAATGGGCTAAAATAGCTAACATATTCTGTAGAGCTAAGGGGACTGCAGATTTATGTGCAAATCCATCACTACAACAGAACATGTTAGTCATTTGACCTGTTTTTAGTATGAAAATATGGATGAGTGTGGCTTCAGAGTGGATACATGTGAAAATGGAAGAAAACAGCTTTTTGAATGTCTGCCCGTCAGCAATGTTAAGACCTACTTTCTGTGACATCTAACTTTCTGTTTTGATGCTTATTGCCCAGGAAATAATGCTAGCCTTGGTTAACAAGTAGCATTAAAATACCTTTATCTTCAGAAACAGTGTTGGACAGACAAGGAAAAAGCTTTAGCCTGCTGATAATAAGGGCCGGATTTACAAACATCCCGAATAAAGAGCACTAAATTGTGTGTGCATTCTAAAACATTGCACTTGCAATTTTATTACCTGTTAAGGGTTATAAACTAAGAATTATTGCGTAGATGACAACAGGTGCAAACACAGTGGCGGTGGCAGTATTTAAATGAGGGTTTTGCGTGTTTTAATGGTTTCCGACATGGAAAGTTGGGAGGGAAAGCAGCCAATGCGTAAAAACCTTGGTTTGTCTCATTCAGTGCGACCTGAGTATGTGGAAATCGTATGTACCTGCCCATCCTGCCTAAGATAGCGCTAAGTACTTGGGACAGCACACCTTGGGAAACCCCCAGCAGAAACAGATACAGAATGCTGGAATGACCCTGAAGCAGATCGTGCCAGCAGATCGTGCTTCATCCAGTCCTTCATCCAACAATCACCAACCGTCCTCAGCATGTTTCCTTTCAAACGTATTAAATACATGCTATAAAAGAAATTGCTTTTAGGCTTGTTAGATCACATTGCGTGGAGTAAATAAATGTATTTGCATGTTACCCCCCCATTACTTTGCACAATAAAATTGAAATGCCCCAAATTGCATATTCATTAAGGCAAAAGTAGTAAATGAACAACAGGTGCTATCTTGTACTTTTGAAAGACGTCATTCTGCGTGCACACTGTTATTACATTTGGACACGTTTTTACTCACACAAACCTTTAGTAAATCTGGCCCCAAGGGGGTTATGCCATTGTCTAGAGGGTAGTATTCTATCGTTCAGTTATTTGCTATTAAAACAAAAGATATCATTCTGAATGCTCCCCACATATTTTGCGTAATGTTCCCTTTCTGACGCCTATGTTTGCTGCTAAATGCCATTAGCATTCCATTGAACTACACAATGGTTATGCTATCATTCTGTCTCATGCCTGACTCATACAACACATTCTCTGTAACTGGTTTACCCCACAAAATAAACAATGTTGCAATAAATAACATTGTGCTCAAACATTGATCCAACCTTACAGCGATAAGTGAGCATGTGAGAAACTTATGCCAGGAGGTAAAGAGCGGGAATGGAGGTGGGAGTAAGCTTGGAAGAGCACCAGTTACCGCCCCGGAGGGCGGATGCCTCGTGGTGGGCAGGAAGGTAGAAAGAGAGATGAGAGAAAGAGAAGGGAGAATAAATGTGAAGCTACAAGGAAGTCAAGAAAGATTACCAGTGATGAAGTAAAGAAGGGTAAATCAGTTTAAGGACTTCAGACAGGGCGTCATGTGTAAGAGGTTTAAAGGTGTGAGGGTGTGAACATAGAGGACAAGACAAGGGCACAGAGGGGAGCAGGATAAGGGTGAGATTTTGAGCTTCCAGTGTCATACTGCATGAGTGTGAAGCGGTTAAACGATAATAACTGCAGCAGGAGCAAGAGGAGAATCAGCACATTTCATTTAAAGTGTATAAGTGCCATGCAGTTCCTCTACCTCTCCTGGCAGTCTAGCATCCAACTGTGCTAAAACCCAGTCTCTTTCCCCCAAAAGACCTTTGTGAATTAAAAGCTGGCATCGGCTAGCTGGCTAGTTGTTTTTCAGCAATTTGGATTGACATCTTGGCCGTCCTTTTCTCCCTCTGAGGAGTAATAGTCTGTAATTATGCATATAATGTGTACATGTGCACAGGTGAGTGTGCACTATACTGCCTTCCTTGGAATTAGCCGTAAACAAACAAATAATTGTTTCTCTTTGATATTCTGTTTCAATTGCCGTGACAGTGCGGGCTCTCACAGTCTCCAAACACAGAAAGAATTTGTGGGCACGCTCAATAGGTCAGGTTGCAGCAAAAGTAAATTAGGCGAGGAGAGAAAATGGGCTTTCTGCATACTCAGGGTGCCTTAGACAGAAAGGTTAATGGCTTTATGAGATTGCAATGACATGTTATTGCAAACACCTCTGAGCAAACAAATTATTCGATTGTAATATTGCAGGCTGGAGGAGTTGTTGCAGCCTGTTATTAATGGAATTTTAAATCCACAGGCATGTGTACATGTGTGATATGCGTATGCATTATGTAATTCTTAACACGAATCTTCCCCTGTGGGTGTTGTGCTACAACTGTTAAATTTTCAGAGCTGTTCTCCTTTGAAAGTTGAGGCATAGAAAAAGAGAGCCCGAGGTCTGTCTGTAGGGGCCTATGACCCCGGAGGCCACATCATTGGGCCTTTTGGCTGGTTGCTTATGCGTAGAATTGCGCCACTCAAGCACAACCCACTATAATGGTGTTCTGGAGGCATAAAAACATTCATGAACATTGCAGAGGAATTCTCCATAGACCAGCAGCTCCCCCTGGGGCTCCACAGTTGCAAACTGACCTCTAACAACATATATCACAACTGTGTGTAGGAATGGATAGTGTGTGTTCTTCTGTGTTAAGGTAGAGCAAAAGGGAGGTCATGAGACATGTGTTTGCAACTGCAGATCAGTGTAGTCCAACAGTAGTCCATCAGTGACAAACCACAAGAAGTTAAAACAGAGGTGAGTGTGTGTGTGTGTGTGTGTGTGTGTGTGTGTGTATCATGGTGTGTGGCCTCAGCTGTCAGGTCTCCCTGGTGGGTCATTACCTCTGATGCTTGGCTAGGGTCTATCAAGTGTTAGACATCAACATCACCCCTGTACACGAAGACACACAAACACGCGCATGCACGCACACGCGCACACACACACACACACACACACACACACAGGCCCTCTACCTCCTCACCTTGGCCTGATGGGATATCACTGGGGGAATGTACATCCAACACCAAAGACAATTTGTCTTGATAGCCAAGATCGTAGCACCATGGCAATGTCTCTCTTCCTCTCTCCCTGCCTCATCTGTGTCCCTCAGGTAGCTGGATGTGTCCAAAGGTGAAAAGCACGACTGGCTGACATGATGTTTTGGCTGATTTATGACAGGATGGCTTCCCACATGAATGTGGAAGCAGCCTGTTTCCCTGCCTGTGGTTTATACGAGGAAGTGAGATAGTAGCACGAAAACAAGAGAAAAGTTTCATTTTCATTTCATTTTTATCCTATGAGCTGGGAATTCCTGGCAGGCGCCAGCCTGCCAACTGTGGATACATGGCTCTGCAGTGGGAGAGCGACTGAGGCAGATGTTTGGCTGTGTTATGACCCTGGTAATAAGACAGACATGTGGCTGTCCTGCATCCAGAGGAGCAGGTGCTGCCACCACACAGCCATTACCATCTGCACTGATGAGATCAGGGACTCAGCCATGCTGGATGTTAGATGGTTATTATCCCTTAAAGTAAAACATCGAATTAATAAATGTGCAAGCTGGTGAAGTCAGCAACCAACCCCCCACAAATATCAGTATCACATTCCTAAAGGGACTTGTAGTGATGGTTAGTGTGTGCGTATCCTAATCTTACTGTATGTTATATAATTTTTATCTTCTGTGGTATCAGTGTAAAATTCACTTAATACCCTATTTGGCACAGAAAGTACTGCTATGATGTTTATCCCTCAATGATTAACATGGTTAGCCTGCCATTAACCATTCAGAATTACATGTTCTCTGTGGTGAAAGGGTAAACTTTATATGATGAATGAAGAGATGGAGGGGAAAAACTGAGTTGAGGATCATAGAGGGATGCTTAAAGTGGTTGGGTGAATAGTGAAGGGATAGTGGAAAAGGAAAGATGCAGGGTGGGGGTGGGGGTTGAGGTGAAAAAAAAGGGCTAGTATCCCTTTAACGTCCTCTGACGTCATGCTGATGCAGATCTGCCCCGCTGGATGCGAGCGGAGGAGAGGAGGAGAGGGATGCCGAAAAAATGAAACTCCTCAGCACAAATTTTTCACATCCCTCTGCAGGAGTAGATGGACACCAACCTTAGGACGCCCTCTGTACAGTGGAGCGGTTTAACAGCCTCTGTTTCCACGACTGAGTGAACGTGAGCATGCTGTCCTCGCGACAGAAACTGAGGTAAACGCGACACATTTTTTTAGCAGAAAAAGCGACCATATTGAGGTCAGAGGAAAGCGTTGCCAAGACGACCAGCTTGCTAGGGAGGACACTGCAGCGCGCGCGTCACACGCCGGGAGCGAGCGTGCGTGCTTGCGAGGGTGCGCACGTGCGCGCGTACGCCACAGCTAGCCGAGGCGGTCACGGCGTCCACACAGCGGCAACGGCGGCAGCATCTTCTCACAAGACGAGCACCAGACGACCGCGCAGTCCACGTCCTCCCGTTACCTTTTTAGACGAGCTAAAAGCGAGCCGACGCTTGCACCGGGACTCGAGTCGGTGCTCGGCGGTGTCGGAGTGCTCCTCGAGGGGATTTATTGAGGATTTATCGACAAGGTCCCAGAAAAAAAACGCTCAAAAACTGAGTTGCTGCGACCACTGGGCAACACAGGTGACACTTCCCCGGCTGTCAAAACCACCGAAAGCCCGCCGACACGTCCGGGGAATTTTGGAGTTATTTTGTCGTATTAAGAAGGCCTCGATAAAAAAACGTACATTGTTGATTCGTGAGGCAAACTGGACTGTCAGCCGAGAAATTAATAAATATATTGCCGCGCTGGAGGAGAAGGAGAGCGTGCCGAGCCCGCCTGCCCGGATGGGGAATCATACAAGGCTATCTTGCTGTAGGTGGTGTGTAATGCAGTAGAGCGGTTGTATTTTTGGTATTCAGCCTCCACTGTCGTTGTCTCCAGTCATGAAGTCCCACCTGTCGGCCCGGTTAGGTTGAACGAGTTAGTGCTGTGGTGGGGCATTTTTGAAGGTTTTTTTGTATTGGTATATTTGTTAAATTTATTTTTAACAAGCACTTTTTTGTCTGCTTGACACTTACCACTGCTGGAGGAAGGTTAGCGAAGAGGACAAGGAGGAGAAAGAAGAAATCTCAGGAAAAAAAAATACATCACTGGGAATCTGGCCCCCCACCAGCACCCTTGGATCACAGATTAACAGGTAGGATGAGGTTTACATGGAGATGAGTCTTAACCGGAGAAATCTGAGAAACACACTAAAATCTGTCGTTTCAATTGATCATTTCCCCCAATTTGCATTCAATTTGCATTCTTAATGTGTGTGTGTGTGTGTTTTCTTTTTTTGGGGGGAGGGGGGGGTTGACACCTAAATTAAAAAATGCTATTAAGAAAGGAAGATCAGAATCAGAAAACTGGGGCTAAAATGAGGGACCTTTCTTTGCAAATGAGTTTTTAAAGCCTTTATGACATGTCATTAAAAAGATATTTTTGGAATATGAATAAATATACATGTTGTATGTATGGATCAATTGCCCACTGATCAAAGGCATTTGGAGTTGTCCAAAACATGTCTGGAATGAATGACAGGTTGTTGAGCAGTTTTGTGGCCAATCTGTTAAATTTTGCAGCATGTTTTTGTATGTCACATGTCACATGTATGTGATGTGCTGTGTGGCGATGTCAGACCTGTTGTGACTGAGTCGAGCTTCGTGCAGAGGTGCTGCTCCTTCACAACAGAGAAGATGTATCCTCTGGACCATTAATGAGGACTCAGACTCAGAGATCCTCTGGTGGAACGAGAGAGAAACAGAGGCTGCTATTCAGTCCGGCTGAGATCATTTCACTGTCCTGGTAACATGCAGAATTTGGAGCTTATTAATCAAAGTGCTTCGCTGAGGTTGCATCAATGCTGGATCAGTCATTGTGCATATGGCGATCATTGTGCATTTCTTTAATTGGGTATTGTCTGGAATAAGAGGGGAATTAATAGGAGTGGAATGGGCATTTTGCAGATGACTGAAATGATGCACACACAAAGGCCCCCATTCAACAGTTAAATCATCCTTCAACTGAATATGAGCATATTTACATGGGGTCTTTATACTCAAAGGACCCAGGAAACGCCAGGACCATGAGAACATATTACCCTAAATGCTCTCCTCCACATGCACACACACACACACACACACACACACACACACACACACACACACATACACACACAAGTAGATGCACACACACAGCACGAAGAATGGGGTGCATTTATATGCTGTGGCTGATGTTGTGGGGTATTCGGATCGGCAGGGCCTGCTAGATGATAGAATTCAGCAGGGACAAGTAGACCTCTGTTCTTATCTGCAGCGACAAGAAGGGGTAGGCAGCTCTGCTCGGCTCAGCTCGGCTTCTTTCCCTGGTTTAGGCAGCTAGCCTGACCATATAGCAGATAGGGACATCTCTGCGGGGAGAAAGCGTTTTAATGGAGGTATGGGGAGGGGAACTAAATGTGCGACTGTCCTTGTGCTAAATAGATGTTGTCACAGAGGAATAGTTATTTATCTCGATGGCGGCTGGCTGGGAACTTTGAAGACCTGTGGAGATGTTTAAGAGGGATAAAGATGGCACGCTAATGCAGTGTGTAGAATGATTGCAGGCGTTGGAGTGTGTGGAGAGAGAAATATGTACACACAGAATGGGAGAAAAGAATCGAATAGAGGGGGAGACGTCGTAGAGCATTTCTGCAGCAGTGCAAGATAGACTTGTCAGGGAGGCCTTCACAGACTTTATGTGTGTGAGAATCATGTATGTATTTTTTGTATCTCTGTATATGTCCCAACCAAATGCATGCAAGACCCTGTCAACACACTGCACAGCGCCACCCATTCCCTGGCAAGGTGTGGCAAAGCTGGAGGCAGATGGGGCCGAAGCGATCAAAGCGCATTCTCGGGTAGATTGATGGCTCCTCCTGTGTGTTGCTAAGCAGTCAGATACAGGCCAGTGTTGTGACAGGGTGGGATGAAATAGCCATCACAATCCCACTGTCACAGTCCTCAGAATCCCTACCTGTGCGTCTACTGCTGCTAATATTATCCCTCGCTATTTATTTTTACTGGAGATAAATCAGTGACAGTAGACGAGTCATTGCGATGTTTTCTCACTGTGGAGATGACAGCAGTTGCTGCTAATATTAGGTGAGAGATGTCATCTGTGCAACAAATCGTCAGCATTATGGCAGCTGACATGTTGACTGGAGATCTGGAGACCCGACTGATGAATGCTGGTGAAATTGAATGTTTGTTTAGCAAAGTCGAAAATGAATTAGTAAAGCCAAAGCTGGCTGAACACGCAAGTCCTCAGGGAGGCGCTGTTGTTAACGTCTCCCTTCTGTTGTGGGAAGCTGAGGAAGGCAAACAACGTGAGTGTGAAGGTGGAGAAATGTATTTGTATTTGCTGGCATCGTTTTATTTCCCCAACAGCGAGAATTTCTCTTCTCCTTTTCAGCCAACTCGAAGGTCCCAAACTGTGCAGTTAGTGGTTGTTGTAATAGACAGGATATTAAATAATTGTGGGAACCTGTTTGCACCTTTGAAGAATCTGTCTACAAAAGGTAACTGAAAGCAATGTGTTTTACAGACACATACTTAATGAACACCTTATTTATGGAGGTAACACAGAAATCTGTCTTCTTGGGTCTACTCGGGCTACGAGTGGATGTTCAATATTTCGGCAGATTCTATAAAAACACACAAACCTTGTTTTTTTTCTGCTTTTCTAGTAGAAAATACAGCCGATTAAATGCAATAGCCCTACAATGTATGCTCTTTTTATACAGGAAGGCTTGGTAATTGACAACAAGCTGTGCACAATAGGAATATGAGTCTCCCTCTTCCCTGAGCACTTGTCTGCCCATATAATGACCCAGTCTTTTACATGTGTTCCTTGTCATGTACTACTCTTCACCCATTACATGAATTCATCTTTTGAACTGCTTCCCTCCTCTGTGAAGGACAGTAGGCTTTTGAAATACCATATATGCTCTGCATGACTTTTTTTATCGCCTTCATTCCTGCATTCATTTGTTTCTCTTCTCCATCCACATGTGGCCGACTCATTTATTTGATTCCAAGGGAGCCCGTCTTGTTGGGTTTTTTTTGTGAAGAGTGTGTGTCGTTGCTATGGCAGCATCTTTTTGGAAGGGGAAGAGCCCCGCAGAGGCTTTAAACCTGAAGCTTTTTGTTTCATTTTCCCTGGGTTTTGCGTGTGTGCTCCAGCACGTGCCCGTGTATATAAAGGGTGCAGGACTGATCAAAAAACCACTGATATCACCATATCGACTGCTGCAATGTCCAAATTGCTGGAGGCTGCATTTTTTTCTTTATGATAAAGCCCAGTAAACAGTGTTCTATGGTGCTGTGCAGAATCCCGACATGAAATCGTTACGACCAAACACTTGATTACATTCAAAATGAGCTAGCCTAAGCATTAGCATGTCTTCCTTGCGCCAGTATTTTGCAGCTGGGGGAAAAAAAGCATAGTGCATAAGTTGACTGTCTGTTTTTTTGTAATATGATGCATGTGATGTGTGTGGTGGTGAATGCTATTGTTCTCTGGCAATTTTCTATTTATAGTTATTGGAAGAATAAAGGTAATAGATTATATTATGTTTTTGAGGATAGTTCTCTGAGACAAGTACCTCCAACTTTCCACCTCAGCCTGTCAGTGTGTCCGTTTTGTTGTGATTCTCTTAGAGTGCTGGTCTCCCACAGTCCCTCCACAGTGGCCCATCTCTTTCCTTTGCCTGAGCCTGTTGAATAAGATCTTTGCTCTCTGGGGTGCAAGATGGAGAAGAGGGGTTAGAGCCATTACTTGCCATTCTTCCTCTCTCTCTTAGCCTCAGTCTTCCTCTATTTTCTGCAGCCTATTGCTGTATTTTCTACTATTTTATTTGTCTTATTGTTTCTGTCTCCCATGTCTTTCCCCCACACACCCACTCCAAACATTTCTTCCTCGGTCTCCTTTGTCTGTATTCAAACGCCCATATTGTCAACCTGAGATGAGCAGCACTGTAGTGTCCCCAGTGGGCTCATTAAGGTTAAATCAAGGTCAAACCCTCTCTGCCACATTTCGATGGAACAAAACCCGATGTTCGCTTCCCGAGTCTCCATCCAGCAGCAGCAGCAGCAGCAACCTTCACATGGGCTCCCCTCCCATCTCCTGCTAGAACTAGACTGACCACCGGCCAGGATCAATGAACATTTACTCCTCTTTTCTTCAAAGAGATAAAATCCAAAGGCCGTCACAGAGACAGCAAGAAACCACACAGAACACCCATCGGCCAGCTCCGTACTGGTAGCTGCCCTCTCATGTTTGACAGTGCAGGACGTTGGATCCAGCTCCACATTCCCTCTGACAGTTGAAAACCTGAACAGATTAAAACCACTGTTGAGTGATTTTTCAACACATAATTCCATTCCTAATAGAGGTGCAAGGCTACAATGGGATTTCATGCTTCTGTGTTGCAGAGTCAGGCCCTGAATAGAAAGCACGATACAGATTTGATCGAATCAACAGCACCGGAGTCAGCAACAGCCGAGATTAAATACATCCTGCTTTCTGGCCAATCAGATTGACTGACAGTTGGAATACTTGCTGCTGTGAGCAGTGCAGCTCATCCCTCTGGCAAACTGAGTGACTTCCCTGTATTTCTCTGGTGCATCCATGGGAATTCTACCTGCGTGCATCAGTGTTGTCCTTAATAACCCTCTGCAATCCTTTTCATAGTCCAGGGATTTTATACACAAATCTCACAGCAACATAACTTTGGAGATTACTGTGTTTATGAAAAATACTGTTTTCTGTCTGTTTACTGTCTTTCACACACACAGCACTGTAGTGCATATTTGTCTCACAAGCACACACAGCTTATTGCTATCGATGGGGACGTGGATAAATTGAGTGAGTTATGGTATTGACAGCATCTCAAGGTCAGGAGTAGCCACATCCTCACGAGGACTCCACAGTAAACCCTCAGCATCGCAAACAAGCTCCGGGTCAATGGGTCCTGGAGACAGGCAGGTAGGGAGGCCGCTATTTCTGCCACTTTACCCCAGACACATACAGAGCGAGGAGGAGAGAATGTGCTCTGAAAGTCAAGTGACCGCGGATGTCACATGAAATGGAAAAGAGCGGAGGTAGCAAGCTGAAGAGCAAACAGGAGGGTGATTCAGAAAAGCAAGCAGTGAACGAGCACACTGTACAACCGGGAGAGAGAAATGGAGAGGAATGCCACAACATTACACCACCATCTCTATTTTGCACTCCTAACATCTGCTATATGCTACCTCTTCCCTGTTGTTGCACACACATTAGTATGGGCTGACACTCCACCACACATATTAGTATGAGCTGTCAGCCGAAGCCCTAACAACTAGCTAGAGAAAGACCAGTTGAATGGTAATGCTGGCAAAGGAAGCAGCAGCAGCAGTGGCTGTGTTGGCCAACGTGCTTTAGTGTTATCACTGTGGCTGCACTGTATAATTATGAGGGTTGTTATAAAACACACATATTTCCCTCTTCTGCTGGCACACACACAGTCCAACAAAATGAGCCTCCGTGGCAGCAAAGCCAGTGGCTGTCCCGTAGTACAAGCTAGGGTATTATCCATTTGATGTCCATCTGTTGACATAAGTGACGGTGGGTCATGGTAGCTGAGGCATGGCCAGAGAGGCTGGCTAATGGAAACACTTGAGGATGCAGAGATACCAGTCACTCCTGTCGATCTCCCAGGGGTTTCTGCTGCTGTTAAGAGTGCTGCCTGGAGGAGCTCTGAATGAGCGGTTTTCAGCGACATAGTCACTACTTCCTTACTGCCAAGACATTTATTGTTCAGCAGTGGACGTCACCTCTTCAACCTTACTTTGAAGAATTGTGCCTCAACCCCTCCACGTCTAAACAAATGGAGCGTTTCAAGTACTTCCATGTGCCGTCTAGCTCCAGATGAAGCATTGTTAGTCTGCTGGGCTCTAGCTGTTGCGATGGTGTACGCTAATGAAAAGAATAAGCCTGTTCTTACATAGTAAATTAGGATGTCTCCTCCTTGACAAGCCCGTGCTAGATTCTGGCTGAATTTGTGTGTATGTGCTGGTTGGAAAACGAAAGCAGAGGCGCGACAGTGATGAATGAGCACCAGAATGGCAGCGTTACACTTTCGCGCTCGATAATTCCAAGCAGGCAATGATCGTCGCCGTTATTGTCACAATCAGCAAAGAAAACACTAACCCTCAGGATGAACGGGGACACACGTGTGCACATGAAAACACATACACAACAATGAAAGGTTCTGTCTTTGTTGCACACATTAAAGAGCAAAGACTGCAAAACCTTTGGCATGCCTTTCTCCTTTGATTTGTTTTAACCAAAGGCGCTTCCTTTTGTTTTCTCTTAATATTTAAGGATGCGGCAAGTGGATCCTCCATCCTTCATCGAAAACAATGCATGTTGGTTGAATCATTCATCTATAGCTCACACTGTCTCTCAAGGCTGAAGAAATTCCTTTGTTGACAAATGGTTGAAGGAAAGAAGGGCTAAATTCCAATCTGTGTGCATCACTACCGGGCCAAACACCCTGCACGAGCAGATTTTTGTGGACTGTACTTGCACAGATAGCAGCTCATAACACCAGGAACATAAATGTCAGTGTTCTGACTCGTACCCAACTTTATTGAGTGCATTTATCTGCCACCCTCGGGCTACAGTATCTTGGAGAAAATTACTCATCTTCCCCCGTGCAGTGCCCTTCATACGTCCCCTCTAAATGTCTGGAATCCACCAAAGGTGTAAGAAAGAGGGGGAAATGTGTAAAGGACAAGGAAATATAATAAGTACGGGAAATGTAGATTATAAAGGTAAACAAGACAGAAATGTATAGATGGCATGTAAAGAGGGGAACAGCTCACCATTAGATAGAAGAAAGATAGCGTCTTGTCACCTTAATTAGCCAGGGTAAATGAGTGAAACCTTGCTCACATGCTAACGCTAACAGCTAACGAGAACGAGAGGTGAGATTGCTATGCTGGGATCTATGTATTGCTTTTAGATGGCGGAATGTGTGGGGGTTGGGGGTGTTTCTGCAAAGACAAAGACCTGGGAGGAACGCAGCCAGAGTTCCCCTGGTGCCTACATGAAACGATTTGGGTTTAAACTCCAGGGACTTGGAAATAAGGAGAGGAATGGGAGAAGGGAGCTGTGATTTAGAAGGCTGCAAGTCAGCAGGATTTCCTGGCCCTGTTTTTTCTCTCTCTCTCTCTCTCTTTCTCTCTCGCTCTCCTTTTGTGGGGAATAAACACATCTCACTGGACGAGCTCTATCCCTCTCGCAGGAGAACGTGTTTCACATTCTGGAAGACAGTACAGCTGCAAGGGAGTGTGTTGTGTAAGTACAGTTGATTTGTATGTGTGTGCGTGGCATGTGGATTCCTCCCTTTGAGATTTTGTTGACAAGTAAATATCTGAATTGATTTTCCAAAGGTCTCTGTATGGCTGACCCATGGATTGCGTTCTTGACATCTTATTTTGCAAGACTTTGACAAATCTGAAAAGGTAGAGTCGTATCGATTCAAGTCGGTGAGCCGATATTTCATAATCCTCACCAACATAAAGAAATTCCTATCAGGGAATTATTGGATGCTCCCAATCAATTTAGTTAAACACACAAGGGAATTTGACTTCCACAGTCGGCTCCACATCCTCCAAATCTTCAGTTGTAAAAATCTGTCTACATTTCCTCTTGTCACTCTCCTAACCTCTACCCATTTGCCCTTCCATCCCTCCCCCTTTCTTCTTTACCACTGGCTACTCAGGCCACCCCCTGCCCTCTCCGTTTTCTCCTCTCTCCACTTAATTAACCCATTGATCAGGATGCTCATAAATTAGTCTCCTGCAGAGACCCTCATAGAGCACCCTTCCTGTCTCTCACACCCCTCACCCAGAGCTCTTCTTTCATTGTTACAATCAATGTCCCTGGGCCGTCCTAAACCCCACTTGTGTCATCATCTGAAGCCAAATGCATTTTTCAAAAATTGTACTTGATTCAGCTGCACATACATTTACAACGATGTAGCGAAAGCTGGGGAGCGTGGAAAGAGGAATTAAGGCAAGTGGGGAGCAGGGAGTTGGGCGGAGGTCAATGCTGCTCTGGTACAATCCCTCAATTCATTAGGCTCACATAGCTCAACCTTTTCATGGCACCTCCCTTGTGTCTATAAATGTTTTCCCCTTCCTTCCGTCTCTCTCTCTCTTGCGCTCTGTTCGACTTGTTCTCCAGAGCAGGGTACCGGATGCCTGCTCAGAAATTTGACCAATTAGGGGGATTTTAGATGTCATTATGGAGGAAGGCCCCTCTTACACCACCTCCTTAACATCCTCTTGCCTATTTCTTTAATTTCTGTCCTGCTTCTTTACTCTCCTTCCTGTTTGCATTGCTTGTACCCCCTTAACAAGTTCTTTACAACAACCACTTTCTCTTTTCCATTTAGTCCAGTCATTCCTTTTATTATCACCTTACCTTCCTTCCATGTTTTCCCCGAATCTCCTGACTGTCATCCTTTCGGCAGCCCTTTCTGCACTTAAATCCTCTTCACCTTTGCCCTCTTTTATGTCTGTAATGTTTTATCCGTGCCTTGCCAGCACCCTTTCCCCCCCTGTCTACTTTTCAGCCTTATCTAACAGAGTGTTCAGGGGTGCAGAATGGACCTGAACCAGGTATATATGTTATCTATGGTCCGGTTCAGGGTTGGGCGATGGTTTTATTTAAAGGCTTGGCTCACTGGTACAGGATTCATTCATATCGCGAGCTAGTCTCCAGCTAGGGCTACCCAGGGACAGGAATTTTAACTGAGCCAGAAGCCATGCGGAAGACATGTAAATGTAGAATGCTTTGGCAAACTGCAGGGGGAATGCATACAGATGCGCACATGAGGTAGCACCAGGGTGGCACAGAGGAAATACACTTACCCACCACCATAGGCACTGGGTTTGCTCCTCAGCTGTGGTGCTTCCAGCTACCCTGGGTGCTTCCTTAACACTTTTGTCAGGTACAGATTCGGAGGGAATGCCGTTATGGATCATATCTTTGTTGCACTATAGTAGCAGCTCCACAAGTGCCTGTGTGGAGTGGCACGGGACCTTATATTCTCAACCTTCGGGCACATTACGGCTGTTTTGTTGAAGCTCTTCATTTGCATTTTCCGTGTGGAAAACAACCTGGTCCCTTCCTAGGCCAACAGAGGGCATAAGAAATGACAAGGCCAGCTGTGCGTTGGCCATTATAGATGTGTACAGAGGGATGGAAAAAAAGAAGCTCTCACATAGCTATATTTTTTTTGTGGCTTCGCTCTTACTACACGACAGTTTTGCTGTGTTTGATATTCCTTGTAACCTTGGCCAAAGGTATCTTTGTTCATTCTGAAAGGATAACTGTTTCAATAGTTGTAAAAACGTACAGGAGCTAGCGCCATCCCTTGGCCTTCTGCCAAATACATATATATAATAAAAAGCAAATACAGTGAAGATTCAAAGGCACAGAATGCCTGCAGGGCAAAGAACTGAGCATGCCCAGGGGTGTGGTGAATGGATTCCTTTCTGCTCATGTGGTGACCTACTGTTGCTAAGGCTTGAGGGAAAATATCCTGAAGAAGAATGTTATTTCCAAGTGTGACTTGAGAGATTCAACGCTTGGGGTCTGCCATGGGGTTATCTGTGTATCTGTCTTTCTATATAGCCATCTTTTTTTGTGTGTAATGGGTACTTTTTTGTTGTAGAGGCAGGAGCAAAATGTGTGTGTGCATGTGATTTTTGAGCATATTATGAGAATGGAGCACAGCAGTGGCTTTTATCACCTACTGTTAAAATCAGGGGGAGTTTGAGAGCCTGAAGTTCTGTGGAGATGACTTGTCCTCTTTGTTGTCTGACCACAATGTGTTGTACACTGCAGGACTGCTGACTCCTGTATGCCTACGCAGCTTTTGTGACTTTACCTATCACACACACACACACACAAACACACACACACACAAGCACGCAGGGACACGCACATGCAGGTTTACTATCCTCGGGCATATTTCACTATAGCTGTCACTGCAGTGTAAGAGTAAATATGTTTTAGGGAATAATCTGATCTGCCAAGTGCCCTCTCTAGCTCACGAGTCTTTTCTGTACAACAGTTATAATGCTATTACATTTACTCTTGTTACAGACAGACTTCAAGGTCAGTCACGTCAGACAGGGATTTAGAGTCAGAGCTGAGCAGAGAACAAGTTAAATGTTGTGGTTTTACGCATTACAGTAAAATGCTTCACAAGAGTTCTAGAAGTCAAGGTTAGTGATAACACTTTCACACGGGGCTGGGAGGTGGTGCAGTATTAAACAGACACACCTGAACTTTATTCCTGGAGTGACAAAGTCTACAGAGATTTGCATACCTGTCAGCCCTTCAGTCAGCATGTTTATATGCATTATGTTAGTCGGTATGAAAAATCTTATTTACAGTTATTACGTATTGGGACATTGTAAATAAGCTTCATCCTATTTACATCCAGCATTTTCATCACCTGTGTAATCTCCAAACAGTATTCAACATATTTACCAATGCATAACTCTGTAGACTTACGGATTCTAGGGCTTTAATGCGTACTCCTCCCAAACCATTTACTACACAACCTTTATATGAAGCAAAAAAAATAAAAAATTTATTTAGAGATGCACTGATCGATTAGCCGATTGTTTGTAGCTCAATTGGCATGATTGCCACTGGTGCATTTGGATTTTAAGTACAACAAAGCTCTGTCTGGTAGCCCTACCTGGATTACTTTTTTTAAAAGATGTGTTTGAGTGAAAGAGAAGGTCCTGTAACTTGGTGCAGTTTTAAAGAAAAGGTAAAATGTAATTAATAGTCAGTGTTTTATTATGCACATAAAGTTGAATAGCCAAAGCTTATGCAGGTGCATATGGGAATCCTAATAAAGAAAGAAAGACATTTCCATTAAACAAAAGTTACAAAAATGTTGATGTATGCTGTCAATTATAGTTCTTATAAAGAAAGAAAATTGGAATTGGCCAAAATTAAAATGGCAGGTCAGACCTGTAAAAAAAATTGGAAATCAGAATCAGAAAATTGCAATCAGTGCATCTCTAGTTTAACACAGTTTAATTACAGTGTATGTCTTTGCTTGTCCAAATAGTAGTACTAGTGTGAGATCCAGCCAGAAAGCACAGCAGGGTGTTGTCTTTTAGTTGAACACTTCTGGTCCGCCCGTAAATGAGGAGGAGAATTAAGATGCTCCCTTACCCAAGAAGTAATGGATCAGATAGGAAGCATGTTGAATAGGGATGTTAACTTAATGACGAACTACTCTTGAACATTTTGATTGATGAGAATATATTAAATGACAAGGCATTAAGTTGGAACAACATTGTTTATGCATCACTTGAAAACGTAAAACAAAAATGATGGAAAGATACAGTTTCTGTGAAGAAAACATACTGAACAGTGACCTGAAAAACCCCGTTCATATTGAACACTGCTCATATTGAACACTGCTAGAAGATGTATATAAAGAGCTTAGCTCAAATAAGACCTTGTTTCAGACTTCATTGTACTTCACATTTCTTTAAAAACCTTTTCCACCTACTGTACCTTAATCCCCACCATTATTCTCAACCTGTAAGCAGTAAAGTGGTGGTAAATTATCACTTGCAGTCAGTCATCATCATAAAGCTGAAAGTACCCGGCATCAGACCAGGGTGAAGAGCTTTTGTCATTGCAGCATCATATCTCTGTAGTTCCCTTTCCCCCAAACACATTTGAGAAACAAAGTCTTTGAAACAACATAGTTACAGTAGCATTTGATACTTATTTTACCATTGTTCATTTAGTTGTATTTATGTGTGAATTGTATTTATATTCATTGGCTTTGAAGGTTCTGAGTCAAATTCACGGCATTTCAGCCAAAACGGTAGTTCTAGGGTATAGGCGGATTTAGCCTCCACTGCCTCCTTGCTTCCAGGGACACACTAAATCGGAACCAACACCCAGTCTATCATGTTATCTCCAACTGATGCATGATGGGCACAGACCCTGGCACAAAACAGGAATCATCATTCACTTGGCCGTCTGTGTCTGTGATGGAATGGCTGCCGTGGTGCAGGATTGTTGTCGGCTCTTTGCATCCCATTATGGATGACAAGAAAAGCACCATCCACATATAAACAGGCTCTCTGCAGTGAGAAATATGTGAAAGCATCTTGAAGAGATAAAGGCAAAAGAGAAATAAATAAAAGGACTCATAGATTTGTAATTTGAATGGGTAGGGTTTGCATTTGTGTACATGCATGTTTGTGTACACTCTGTAACTCCCGTTATACGCACATACCAAGCAAATAGTCCATGGCTTAGAATTACAATTGCACACTGCTGCATGCAGAATAACATTGTTTTGAATGTTATACCTCAGATTTGTGAAGTGATCCACTGTTTGGCATCAAGTGTTTGACCATAAAGAAATCGTTTAAACCCACAAATAACCATGTGGTTTCTTCAGCTTTCACTCAGGGGCAAATATCAGCCTTTAAACTTGAAAGAAATAATGATTTGACGTTTATGGTGATTATTATCAATATCAAATTTGTTATTGTGATAACATTTTTAGCCATATTTCCCAGCCCTACTTTCTTTAAATATTACATAATCAAATTATCATACACACACAAGCGTGTACATACACACGTGCATACCACACAGATATCACATACATGATCTCTTCTCAGTGGCTTATAAGTTATAGAGAAGTGCTACACGCATTTATTGCTTTGTGGAATAAATGTCACATCTGTGGCTGGCTTGCTGATCTCTTGCATGAGGCACACTGACAAGTTCACAGGCTTTCCGCCTGGGTACCTTTGCCGTCAAGGAGAATATTAGTTTTCTTCTGAAAGGTCGCCCTAAGTACCCTGTTCTATCAAAACACATAAATCAGGGCTTCTACCTATGTGAGGTGAAGTGTGATAATACAGCTCCATATGTTACTTTAACTCTCTATCTTATGGTCTCTCCCTCTATGCAGTATATTTATGTAACACAGATAAGTATACTTATAAATCCCATCAATAATCAGAATAATCCACACAGATTAAAATGATTCTGGAAACATCCGCTAATGAAAAACGGTAACCTGTTCTGCTGAAATGGTAATGTGTGACTGTCCTCACTGCTTTCCTCGGGAGCAAAGGTAGAAGTAGCATAACATTATTATAGCACCTGAAAACTTCAGCTGCGGTTAGCTTCCCATCATCTACTGCCAGTAAAAGCTGGCTTCTTTTATCCTTGATCTTTCCCTTACCTTAAACAAGACTCGTTGTTGCCTAAACTTAACCAAACCTTAACCATATCAGTTGATAGGTCAAGACATGGTTTGGGCCAGTTAGTATATTTCTTTTTAGTATATTACTTATTACTGGATGATAAAAGTAATTTTTTACGTTACTCGTTATGTTACAATATTACTTTCACTTCCACCCCCACTGGCAGTTTCAGCAGATGCAGACGAAAATGTTCTTTGCATCTTAGAAAGAACATCTTTCCCCCCCTCGTTCTCTCCATTCTTCCTTTAGTTTTTTGGCTAGATTTTTAGCTAACAGCTGACTTCAACAACATATGTTCCGGTGCCGCTGACCTGCCGCGCAGTCGCGCATTGACGTCAAGGATGGTGCGTTCTAGTAATGCAGTAACGCAGCGTTACTTGGATTAGTAACTGTAATAATATTACTATTTTGGAAATACCGTTACACTACCAGTTACTGGGAAAAGTAATATTATTACAGTAACCCAACGCAGTGCCCACTGGTCAAGACATGCAGCAACATCAAAAACTTGGCGTTACCAAGAACTGTTTCGTGACAACTCAAATATCTTGATGGCAGAAAGGCTCACAACACTGTACGCAGTACTGACTCACGCTGACATTCAAAAATACACGCACACACAGGCTCAGGCTCTCCCCTAACTTCCCATTTCTCCTCCTCTTCCTCCATGCTAGCTGCTCGTTTCTGTGTGGTCTCCGCTTGCAGTTACGTAAGGCCAAAAAAGCAGGTGTTGCTGAGAGATTGTGTTTTTCAAGCTATTTCTGGGCACAGGTGGACACGGACAGTCAAAGCAACACATCAACGCTCCCCAGACAATCCTGCCATTCGGGAGCCCAGACGTTCCAGCTCTGGCAGGAATCGACCTGTGTGTGTGTGTGTGTGTGTGAACTAGCATATATAGTTGCATTAGTGTTCCTTGCACTAAGCACTGACATTGCACAAAAAAAACGAAAGTGCAAGGCAAAATACTATAGCTGTATCTACACAATATCACAAATACATTTATCTTGCACTTAAAGACTGTTGTGACACTAGTTTAATACCCTCAGGCTGGATATGTACCTTTTGCAGTATATACATTTTGCTCCATCCTGCCACACGACATGTATGCGTCTGAACTGCTGTGCAGGGAAGATAAACATCCTATAGACTACATGTTTATCTGCAGGTAAATGCTGCACAGGAACATTCTCTCTGATAGCAACACTCTGCCGATAAGAAACAAAATGGGATCTGGAGCCTTGACTATGAGACATCCGGTCAGTATAGGCGTATATGTGTGTCGTTCTGGTGCGTGAATGATTTGTGATGTGGAGATTAGAGCCCTATTTCAATGGTAGCGTTGGCTTTTAGAGAGTGACGTGTAGCCTGACTGATGCTGCAGCTCTGATGTAAAGGATTATCCCATTACTGAGACCTGGGCATTAGCGCTCAGTCATTCACCTCAGGGAATGACAGACGGACACGTGAGATACGCAGGGGAGGGGGGAGGATGGGTGCCTGAGTGAGGAAGAAATGGAGGAGAAAAGTGAAAGTGATGGAAAGGGGAATGAGAGGGAGATAGGAGGGTGGGGGAATAGAAGAAAGGGTTGAAAGAGCAGGGATGAGTGAGAGGCTGTGCTTTGCTGCATGGATAGGAGTAGAATCGGGCAAGAAGCAGCAGCAGCAAGAGAAACCAAGACATTACAAGGGAGTGCGGTGGGGGGAGGCTGGAACACTAGATAAAAGCTGATGATGAAGATTTGATAGTGTGGCTGTGAAAGAGATAGAGAGTGCATTAGGGAACAAAACCATGAATGATGCATCAAAGAAAGGACTGTTTGAGTTATTGGAGCTGGGGCTGGGAGTGGGGTGGAGGGGGTCGCTTGAAAAGAGAATTTTTATAAAAAGGGAAAATAAAGGCGATTGGCAACAAAAGAGAAACGGAGGATTACTGTGTATGGCAGTAAGACGAAGAAAAGACGGAATGGAGGGGGAAATATGTGAGATTAGAGGCACCACAGAGGAGTTACTCCCGGTCCAGTGTGACAGGGAGAGAAAAAAGGGGAATAAGGGAGCGATGAATGAAGCTGATGTGTATATGAGCCGAGCTGGAGGGGGAATGCAAGAAAGTAGAGAATCTGGCTACAGAGAGAGAGAGAGAGGGAGGTCACTGATGATTACAGAGGACAGGTCATTATTCGTTCAACCTCTTTTCCCTGTGGATTGATCCAGTGATCTGGCTCGGAAACACACACAGGGGCAATGTATGTTGAACCTGCATTGATTTGATTGGGGTCCTGTCTGATCCTGCGTTGGCTTGTTGTTCTTACACACAGCACCGGGGTTTACAGCCTGACTCCAGCATTGCCCTTGAGTGTGTCCATATTGCAGACATGACCTCCTATCAGCCATACTGAAACTATAAATTTAGGGCCCTTATTTTGTAAAACTGTCAAATAGAAGACCTTAGCCAACGGTCAAACAAACAAACGATTACTGATATGTTTTATAGGGGTCACTTTCAGCATGGCCTGGTCGCTCCTATGAAACCCCTTGTTAACTATCTCCAGAAGCTGTTTTTCATTGAAACGTGGCATAAAACCGTTGTTACGGATGTTTAAATATAGTCAGGGACATAGGACAGGTAGCAGTCAATGGTTATGTGCTGTTATTACCATAATAATCACTCAGAACAACCATTAAGAATTAGGGCTGCAACTTACAATTATTTTCATTGCCGATGAACCCATTTCCTCTAGTTGTCAGGTCCATAAAACTGTGAAACATGTCGATCAGTGTTTCCCAAAGCCCAAGGTGATGCTTGTTTTGTCCACAACCCAAATATATTACGTTTACTGTGATAGAGGAGTAAAGAAAAATTTGACTTTTCTTTCCTAAAAAATTACTCAAACCGTTTAGTCGATTATTCAAATAGTTGGCAATCAGTTCATCAGTTCATTGTTGCATCCCATCATTTCAACTTGCCGATATCATGGCTATCTTTAGGATTTAAAGAAAAATCTGTTCTCTCTCACTTGCAATATTGTTTTTATAAAGATACTTTGTTGCCTGGACCCTTTGTGAGAACATCTCAATCTGTGGTAGCATATGACAAGGAGTAAGATAGGATGTGTTGGTACAAGCTGTTTGGCAAATGGCTTTAAAGGTTAGAAATGCACACTGAAGCTAAGTTTGTTGTTCAGACTTGGATTTGAGTGGGTTGTGCCTCTGTCAGATATAGCCAGCAGGTAAACTGCACAGCTTGCTATTGCTTTTTAGCAACACAAACTGGGAGGGATGAAACAACATCTATTTCTCTGGTGATATCTTTAGAAATGAAAGTAGTAGAAGCTGGCACCAAAACATGAGTGAGCTGAACATTCAGAGAGCACAGAGACAATTCAAGTCAAATACTTAATGGCAGCGACTGATACATTAATTTAATAAAGAGGCAATAAACATGAAAGAAGCTGTGATTAAATATATATGCAGTGAAATAGATTGTATCATTATACTCAGTGTGACTTTGATCATTGTGCTTTCTCTTAAATTTTTAGAGATTACATAAAAGCACTTTCTAAACATGTTATTTTGCAGCACTTTGGGCTTTAGATCTAGATTTTGCTTTATGGGTTTGGCTCAGATTTAAATTGTTAAATGTTACTGGTAATTATTCCCAAAAAGTACTGTGAATGAATTCATAGTGTAAATCCTGTGCCTTTTTCTGAAACATCTTAGTCAAGAATTATGAATGTGAGCAATGTAAAAGCCAGTGTATCTTTACTCTGAACTCTGATGTCATTATAATATACAACATTATGCTTCTCCAGACTATTTATAGAAAATAGAGGATTAACTTTGTGGAACTTTTTCCCCCTCATAGGTTGTAATAGATCTGGTCTTATTGGAGCAGTAGACTTGTGAAACATAACACCTAATTTCTGCTGACCAGGCAAGGGTGACGGCGTTTCAACACTGGAGAATTTGAAAAGATTTGAAAATTGGGGGGCAGAGCTTCTGAGGGAGCACTAAATGGAGGGTGTGTATATATTTGGCAGTTGAGTTCCAATATCAACAATCCTGCAAAATCACTTACTCTCCTTTAATTGCAGAAAAACCACACAATAACATTGTCATATGTCAATCTGCACAGCGCATTACCATTGTACTCTTGGTTTTTCATGTAATAACCGTACACTACACTGTGCCAGCAGACGTTGTATACTGTCAGGTCAAAGGGTCAAAGAGAACAGATGTCGGCCTAGTGATAATACTGCACGTTGAACCCTATAAGAGCAGTATCAGCTTTAACATGAAAACACTCGTCATCTTTTAGTCTGCCAAGGAGGATGCTGTTATGTGCCTCCTATTCGCCACTGCTGATTTTCTGGAAAAATGACAGAGCTTAATTTGTCTCTAAATTATCTCCCCCAGTCTGAACACGTCAGCCAGTTGAGAGTTTTTTACCCACAGAGGCAGCGAGAGGGAAAGGGCCAGGCTGGTCGATAGGGAGCTGGTGATGCCATCGGCCAATGGGGTTCATGCAATTAGAGTCATTGCTCGTGCCAATCAGTGCATCAATTAGGCCATCTAAGGGACCACATAGTGGGCCGTCTTTAGGGGGCTGCTGGGTACAAAACAAACAGATTGTGCCAGGGTGAGATTGACTGCAAAGTGATAAAAGGGAAGATGTTAAAGAGAGGTGTGTGATGGAGCGATGAACACAAAAGCGCTATGAAATATCGGGATGCACACGGCCATTTCAACACCCGATACTCAGCTAGGTGCTGTCTAATTTTGTAACTGGAGTTATATTTTGTCAGTTCGACAAGGGCTTTTGGATGACAGTGTTGTGAAACAGCAGGTTGTACATACTGTGGTTTTTGAACATCAAATCTGTAAGCACAGTGTAGCTGTTATTTGAGCAGTCTGATGCTGCTTAGCATCACAGCTTGATTGCCATGCACTGTAATCTGGGAAATTAGACACTGCAGTATGGTCCTGTAAATTAGGGAGGGCATAAGCAAACTTGGTGTGAATTTCTCTCATTCCTCACCTTAAAAATAGCTATAACTGGCTGATGAATTGGCACACACAAAAATTAAATACGTTCATCATGCTCCATCTCATCAGATGGGCCTGCTTCTTCACTACACTTTTATTATCACTGATATTAATTGTCCTGTTTCTTTACGAGTTGCAAGGCTCTTTGTGGCTCTGCTCTATTAAAGTAATTGGCCAGTGTGCTTTTTTCAAAGTGATTTTTGGATGAGCCCACTGCAGAGGGTCATCGTCACTGCGGCGCCTGGGAGACCAAATGCTGGTCGCTCCCACAATAACCTCACAATCGATCACAGAGCTTGGCGACAGAGAGAACCGTGTAGGAGGCAGAAACACACAAAAATTTTAACCGAGGACACAAGACAGCAAAGCGCACACTATGCCTTCGTGGCTTAGTCTTGGCAGTATCCATGCGCATGGGTATGTTTGACTTTGAAAAAAGCTCGCGTCTGATTAAAAATGGGCTGCATAAAACAGATGTCTCCAAACTGTGGTGTGGTGACTGAAGTGCTCTCATGGTGGCCCAAATGGAACTAGTCATGCCAGTCTTCATTAACTGAAGCAGAGCTCTGTGGCGCTCAGCTCTGGCAACAGACACACAGGGAGGTGCTGGGACGCCCCCGAAGGGTGCGTGACACAGGACACACATTTCCAAGCACATCTACTAAACATACACAGTTTTTACAAATCCTAATGTGGATGGTGGAAGGGATGCAAGCGTAGATATATTTATAACATGAATATACCTGTAAAAAAGTTAAATATACCTGCACAAAGACCAGCGCAAATACTGCACCTCCCAAAATACACACAGACACACACTCTTACCTCTTAGCTTGCTCTCCACACCAAACCTGTCAGCCCACAAGTAGTTGAGAAAAGAGTTAGAGAGGCCTGGAGTCAAGATGGTTGATTAGGAAGTAGCAGGCGTTTACCTCCTTGTGTAAAGATGATAATGACAACTCTAGCAGTCCCTCGGCCACAGCGGACCTTGTTGAGGACCTGTGAAGAGGATCTGTGAAGAGGATCTGGAGTGGCCGGTGGGCAGAGGTTCGGCTCTTCAGGTTGAAGGGCGCTCAGCGATACCAGTGGTGAATTTATTGTTAAAAAGCTCTGGGAGGTCCAGGGTCGTCCTGGGAATATTGAATATGGAGAGGGAGTGGATTCTGATGACAATCTGATAAGGACAGTAAAATACTAGTAGGTGTTCTACTACGCACTGTATTTGTTACTGAAAGCTTCTACACAACCGTACCAAGTAACTTAATCCAAACCAAGTCAAGTGCAGTCAAACTAACGAAAATTTGCAGATTATTTAGTCTTATATTGGTATCTTTGAGCAGGTGTGTCATGTCGATTAAACAAAAATGCTGGTTTAAGAGTGGTTATATCTATAAGTTGACTAAGAAGAAACCGTATAGCAGTGACAATCAGGCAGTGAGACATCCAGACTTACATTTTTCTGTCGCCATTTTGCTTATTTGCACCTACAAAACTCTGATCGGCCTGGTGGTTAAATAAAATAAAGTACACTATATATAATATTTATATATTGTTTTCAGAATTTAATTCCGGCCGAGAAGCGGATCTATAATTGTGTTAAGATACAGCCAAATCTCAGACTCTTGTATCGGTATTCTGATTGGCATCTATTATTGATCTTCTGTCATTTTGTCAAACATGGACTTCAATTAGCCACTTTCCTTCAAAAATACATACTGTGCTGTTAATCCTTGTGTAAGAATAGCTGCCACTTTTTTCAAAGGATAGATACCTCAGTACAGAATGCCACACCGCTCCTTCATGCCTCTCCTCTCTTGTGGCAGGCAGCATTTTCCTCCCACTCTCTTAGATTGCCAGCACTCTTTCTCCCCCATGGCTCCCATTTCTCCTGACTCTGCATCTCCCGGCCAGATATTACCAATAGTCTGTGTGTCAGAGCACAGTGTGGCAGCGAGATAAGCAGATATTAGCCGGCCTTGCCATCAGCAGAACGGTTCCGGGGGGTGGGGGGTTGGGGGGGGGGGGGGTTGCGAGGCTTGGCTGGGCATCAGTAGGCATTGAAGGGCAGACGCTGGGAAGGACAGCTGAGACCTGCTTCTGCCAACAAAGGTTCGGGAGGAAATTGATTACATGTCATTGTGGGGCTACAGTAATCTGATTTCAGAAAACCAATATCTGTAATCACACATGTGCAAAAGTAATCAGACTAGAAAGAAGAATATTAGCTTAAAACAAGTAGAGGATTTGTGATTGTCGTTGGACTTGTACGCTTCAGATATAATTGATTTCCACTTATAATTGAGTTGGTGCCAACATCTGTCATAAGTGAGTCAAGACATGGTTGTTAAGTTTAATGGTTTGTTAGATAATTCTTTTTTTGTGGTGTACATGCAAGGAACAGATGTTTGAGTTTTTAGGTTAGTAAAATTTAAAGTCTGACCGAGGCTGGATTTTTTAGGCGGACACCACTATTAAAAATATCTGCTACAACATTTTTTGCCAATATACTTTTTATAACAACAGATAACATAAACATTTTTGATCACTTTATGAAGTTGATATGGTTGACGTGTAAGTAAACAAGCTCTTCCGAAATAACATTGTCATTCATTTGGAGTTGTGTTTATGGCCACCTGACGAATGCAAGTCCAATATTCACTCTCTTTGATCTCCACCAACTGTTGAGGGGAATATCTGGCTGTTTAGTTGCTAAATGCTCCGTGCTATGCTACATTCACCAGCTAGCCACTAACTTTGTCTGCCGTTGTGCTGGGCAGGTGGTGGAGGATGGGTTTTTCAGGTCTTTTTCACCAACAACAGCCTGCCTGCTGTGTCGGGAAACAAGGTTAATAAGAGTGTTGAGAATGAACAGTAAAGTTGCTGGCAGTAAAAATTAGCTGAAAGATGCTAACACACTGAAGAGCTGAGAGGAACTGCAGAGTTAGGTGATATTTATTTGTGGGTTTGTCACTATGAATGAGCACTGTCACAATATACATTCCATTGTTATTATAAAAATATTGATTATTGCAGAATTGTGTACAAGATATACACCGAGGGGAACATTTCAAAGCTTGGCTCTCTGGCCAAACTGCTTCTAAACTACTGCAAACAACTCTTTTTGTACTGCTATTTCTACATTATATAGTTTGCAGATACCATTAAATCTGTATGGTTTTGTTATTCATTATATATTTTATATTATCATTCTGATGCATCAGCCCCGCTTTTATCTGGAATGCTTGTTTATTTATGTGCATGGAATATTGATGGATAGGGTGTTTTATACTGAGATTTGCAGACCCTTACCAACTGTTTATTCAAATTAGAAGTTAATCAGAATAAAAACTACTTGCCAGAGTACGATATGCATGTAAACACGCTCATTACTCTTCCTAAAGTCAGCACTGGTGGATGAAATAGACTCAGAGCTGTGGTCAGCTGGCAGGGAGCCACTCTGAGTGGCACCGTGTTGCTCTGCAGTTCCTTCCCCACTCTTCCCCTCCATCTCTGCCTGTCCTCAGTCACCTCTCTTTCTCACCCACTTCTCCCCCCCCCCCTCTGTGTTTTGCGAGTGGTATGTTGGAACCAAATATTCTCAAATGCAGAGGGCTGATTATTGACTCATCAGCAGTGTTGGGGTAGTTTGTGGATTACACATTAGTTACTTTTTTTAAAAGTAATTCCTTACTTTACTAGATTACTCACTGCTGAAATTAACTAGTTACACTACTAGTTCCATTACCTTTGGATTACTGCGCAACATCACCTGTGATGCACAATAACAATGTAAAGTTACACCTCATATATGCCCAGATCAACACAAATCCTTATTATAATGAGGACATACACAGGGTTGCTCTTTTATTCTCTTTAATACTACAAAGATGACAACAAAGTTGTGAACATCCGGCCAACATTTGTCAAGAGAAGAACAAGGCTAAAATACAGTACAATAATGCTTAGAACTTTAGTTGGACATATCATTGGAAACATTCATTTTTTAAATAATGAATTTCATTACAATAAAACATAACTTAAAATAGGTTGTCCTTCCAACCATTTAACCAAATATTAATTTGTTGAAAATAATATCAATTTAAAAAATAAGACATTGGCCCTCATCAAAATATCAGATGATGCTGAGATGTCAAAGGTAAAACAATGAGAGGGAAGAATTTTCAAGTTGTGTGGTGCTGTGGAGACCCCCCAACTGCAGTAGTGCATGGATCATGCGTAATATTCATCCAGCCAAAGGGAACGATTACAAACCGCTCATAGCGTGTTGGTTGTACTAGCGGCACAGCCCGTACCGGAGAGGGAGTGGGGCGATGGAGCGTACAGGGCCATACAGGGACCGCTGCGGACGGTCGGTGATCGTTCCCTCTGGCTGGATGAAGTCCATTCCATGATGATAGAGAAATATAGAGATTAATGTCAATAAAGCAAGCTGTCAATATTTTAGAAACCCCCCAAAATATCACAAATCATGCTTTTAGGGGAGCTCTTATTAAGGGGAGCTAAGCTAAGTTACTAGTTGTGTTATTAGTAACTGTAATGTGATTACTGAAGTTATCAACAGTAATCTGATTACAGTAATGTGTTACTTTGTAAAGCGCTCCCCCCAACACTGCTCGTCAGCACACACACACATAAATGCAGACCATAAAGTTAAATTGACAGATTGACTCCCAGATATGCACACATCAAATATGAACGCATACGTGCACAGTGAGGTACAAACAGAAATACACAGTTATAACAGATACACACACCATTGTGACACAAGTAGAGAAAGCTGCACAAAGACCCCTGTCTCACACACACGCACGCACGCACGCACGCACGCACACACACACGCACGCACACACACGTTTAATTTAAATCACCACTGCACCCGCGTACGTCCCAACACTCCACTTTTAATAGACCTCTGCCTCTTTATGGCTTTCTGCCTCCTAAACCCATCAATCCTCTCCTCTCTGTCTCTCTCTCTCTCTCTCTCTCTCTCTCTCTGTCATATCTGATTGGAGCTGTGACGCAGGCGCCCTCTCTCATCCAGCCTCTGTCTTAGCCCGCTTTATCTCGCATTCTGACCGGCCGCAATCATTTTGGCTTTTTTGTTTCACTCCCAGTTCAGTGCTTCCCCCCTTGTTCTTTGTGGTGTCTTTCCCCTCTCCCCACCACTTGGTATCCACCAGCACTCCCTCTGTTTTCCCTTTTTTTTTTACTCTACTGCTAAGAAGGCTAGAGCCAATGCAGCAGTGCATGTGGAGAGGGATTAGATAAAAAGAGAGAGAAGGGGAGAGAGATGAGTGGAAAGTGAGTCAGAGAAAGAGACCAAGGACAGCAAACAGAAGGAGACGGATCGACTCAGAGGCTGTAAATGAGTGTTGGGGAGGCAAGGATGGATTGATTGAACAAGGACAGATGCTGCACGACTCATGGACCAATAAAGATGTTGACTTGTATCAGAATCAGGTTTATTGCCAAGTAGGTTTTTACAAACACAAAATTTGCCATGGTATTTTGGTGCACAACAGTAAGAGATAAAAATAATAAAAATCTAAAGTAAAAAAGTACTGCAAAAGTCAATAAAAATATGAACAAAATAATATAAAAAATAACCAAAGGAATACTATAAAGAATATGTACAGAAATGCTAATCATCAAAACAGATGTGGAGACTTAATTTAACGTGGGGAGAATAAGAGTCTATGTCAGCTGGGGTCCTAGGCCTTGTTGATGAGGCCAACTGCATTCTGGAAGAAACTGTTCTTTTGATATGAGGTTTTAGTCATGATGGACTGCAGACTTCTCCCGGAGGGAAGTGTCTCAAGACGTTTGTGTCCAGTGGGGGCACAGTCTTCCCTGCTCGCTTAAAGGTCCTGGAAGCGTACAGGTCGTGGAGGGATGGAAGATTACAGCCACCTTCTCAGCGGAGCGAATGATTCACTGCAGTCAGCCCTTGTCCTTGGCATTTGCAGCAGCGCACTGGATTGAGGATGGAGTAGGATGATGATGGAGGAGGTGAGGTGGAGAACTTACTAGGAAGGTCCAGGAAGCAGAAGGACTCCACAGTGTTGGCAAGTTACACACCTATAACTCACCCTGGTGCCTGATGTTATAGCAGTCCTTCCACAAGCTGAAGTATGGCGTCCCAGCCTCTGTGTTCTCATCCAGACTGTTTGTAACAGTCACATATACTCACAACAGGTTTACAGAGCTTTAATTTTTGCCTGGATATGGGGTCAGGTGGACCATAACATGGTCAGAGTGACCCACTGCAGAGCGGGGTACGGCATAATAGGCGTTGTTGATTGAAGTGTTACAATGATCCAAAATATTCTCATCTCTGGAGGGGCATTTATTAAACGTTCTGTATTAGGGGATTTCATGGCTGAGATTACATTTGTTACCGTCACTAAAGAGAATAACTAAGGGGTCTGGATTTCTGGTTGGCAAACATGCACTGTGCATTCAGCACGTTGGTCTGCGGTGGAATGTAAAAACCACTGGTGGAAGAAGTAAAAGTACAGATACCACATGAAAAATGTTACTCAAGTAAAAGTAAAAGTCATCAAGTATAAACCTACTAAACCTAGTATAAGTAAAAAAGTACTACACATCAAAATCTATTGATTTTACAAAAAGCAATCTTCCTTTTTAAATTCACTCAAGACAGGTTTGAATACAGCATTATAAGTTACAGTGAATCACAATAAGGAAAACTGAGTCGCAAGAGGATCATGTTAAGATGAGACAAGGAGGCGGAAACCAAAAATAAGTGAAACACTTCTCAATTCACAATCTCACCAAAAATCCACACTTTAACTTCAGCACCTCTCATAAAGTGCAGCTCACAGTCCCAAACAGAGCAAACTTGGCTTCAGTTTTCAGATGTTTATATTGAAAAACTCCAGTTACCAACTACGTGACCAGTCACACCTGACACCACAATGCTCTCACAACAATCCTCCCTCTGTACGAAGCCTGAGCTGGTTTGAACAGACCTCTGCGCACTAACACAGCCCTCATGAAGTCTGATAAGACTGGGGGACAATCTGCTGGGTTATTTGGTGGAGCAGGCAACGTCAGCTTAACGGAGTAAAGTGATATTGCAGCAAAGTTACTAAAACAACACTACATCAGCGCTGGAGTAACACCTTCACAACATAAAACCTCCAAAGTGTGGCAGCATTTCACTCTTCACTCAGCAAAACAGGTTGTTGCTGAACTGAAACACTGGAGCATCTGAAGAAGAGGCACGTAATGTTGTTAATCTGTGGATGATGAAGACTCGTCTCGGTAAGCTAGCCCATTAGCCCAGAGTTGTATCTAAAGTAAGACTAAACTGTCTCGTTTTAAAGGGATGTATGAGGAGTGCCCTCACATCCTGTCTGGACTGGTCCCACAGATGTTTCTCACTCGAATGCGAGTTTAATTTCTTGCACTAGCTTATGAACGCATTTCCATGCGCAACCCAGTCATCTTTCTGAGCTGCAGTTAAACACTGTGGCCCATCTACGTTTATCAAATCTAATAAATTGTTCACTCAACATTAATCAGTCATAGTCTGGCATGCAACCAAGACACAGACCAATAGCTGCGCTGCTCAGCTGGTTAGCAGGACAGACAGACAGCGAGACTCACTGCAGCTTCACATTAGGCTACGTGTGATCTAGAGAGGAGAGAACACAAGTTTACCTGACTGCTGTTCCCGCAGTTCACTGTCATTGAGTTTTTCTCTTCTCGTACCTCAAAGGATAGTCCCTCTTCACCCTCTCATCAAAGTTGTAAACACTCGCTTTCACCTTTGACAGGAAAGTGAGGCGGAGCCATCCAGCTCTGACTGTCACTGCGTGTGCCGCTGTCGCATCAGCTGGCTGAAGTTGATTCGCGCAGAGTCGGCTTTACCAGTCAATGCTGCTCCACTCAGGTGCGCTGCATATGCTACTAATACCAATGGAACGAGGTCTCGTGCAGAATGTAACGGAATAAAAAAGTCGATATTTGGCTTTGTAATGTAGCAAAGTCAAAGTAAAAAGCTGCAACAACTAAAAATATTCAAGTAAAGTACAGATGCCGAAAAAAACTACTTTAGTACAGTTATGAAGTATTTGTACTTCGTTACTTTCCATCACTGGTAAACACCTATCAGAATGAAGGACGAGGGAGTAGAAAGGTTCCAGATCAGGAAGACAGTGATGTAGAATCACATCGTTACACCACCCCACTGTTGATAGATAGAGAGATAGATAGATACCTTCACCTTTTGTGTCGCAGTCCACTCTGAAAAGTTTGAAGCCTGCAAGCTGCAGTACAGAGTCCAGTATCTATCCACATGGCCACCTTTTTGTGAATTTCATCCAGTTTGTTGCACAGTTTTCACACGTTGGAGTGAAACAATACCTGTAACGGTGTGCAAAGTCTGTGCTAGCAGAAATGCACTTCTCTGGTGAAAGAACTAGAGTCACAGTCACAGTTGCATTGCACAATAATCTGTCACTTAATGATATAAATTACACATTAAGTAAATAATGTTATGTGATTGTTGACCTGTTTAAAAAGGGATTCTTCATTAAGGGGCCGTAATGAAGTTTGACAGTTCTCAGGTACAGAGGAGTGCAGTTTCTCACCCCATTGGACAGAGCCGAAATTAGCTGTGAGCAAATAAACAGGGTAAATGAGAGGGAAATGGATGATGTGGTGGTGCTACAGAGAGACAGTATTGGCTGGCTCAGGTGTCGCGGGTGGCAGGGGTCCCGGGTTAGGAAGCAGCAGGGCTTGACCAATACATCTGCACACCTGCACCCTGCCTCCACCACCTCGCTCCTCTGAACAACTCCCAAAGCAGTAATCACACTCCCTCACACAGCTCCTCGATAACAATTACACTCTCCATCAGCCCTCTCTCTCCTTGTTTTGTCTTCTATAAAATCAGCAACTTGTAAACCCTCACCTCCTCCATTTCTTCTTCTGTCTATCTCTCTCAGCCACACAGTCGTCCCCCTCCCCCACACATATAGCCCATTACCTCCACAAAGAGATGCAACAAATGGAGAAACCATTATTTATTTTCATAGTTTCCATTTTCCAAGTTAGCAAATAAATAATGCTTTTAATATATGAATATTGAACTTGAACTAATCCACCACCCCCACCAGTGAAGTCATACACTCTTGTCCTGAATAGGGCTGAGTGAAGTTTAATATGTTTGATGATTAAATCATTAATCAACAATGTGAGACAGTTTTGATGTATGAGGCATGGTTGAATATGAGAGGACCATTTTTTTCTTTCTTTTCCTACTAAATTAATCATGACTACTGTCCTGCTCTGACCCCAGTACAAGCCCACTGTCACTGAACACTATCCTGTTTATAGCATACTTTATTGAGCTGGAAAAGAAAATGGGTCTCACAGGGTTCCTGTTGGACTGCACAACTGTTACAAAGTGTCAGGGACTTGCGTACCAGACAGCTTTGGGAGTAGACAGTATCACAAGTTTTCCATGTTTCAGATCAGTCCATTTAGAAGCATTACCTGTTGTGTTCAGACTTCCCCAGATCCTTTCCATAAAAAACTCAACAACGTTTGGATGGATTGCCATGAAATTACACAAACATTCACGCTTCCCAAAAGATGAACCGTATTGACTTCGGTAATCCTTTGACTTTTCCTGTACGGCAACCATAAGATGGACATTTTAGTTATTAAGTGAAATGTCTCAACAGCTGTTGGTTAGATTGCCATGGCATTTGGTAGAGACATTCATGTTCCCCACAACTTCCATCTAGCGCCATCATCAGGTAAATTTTTTTTTAATGTTAAACTAGCTGATGAACATGATACCTCTTGCTAAACATCGCAATTTAACATTGTCATTTTGAACATCTGAGCATGCTAGTAGGGTTGGGTATCGAGAACCGGTTCCAAGTTGGAATCTGTACCAAATTTCCAAGAACCGAGAATTCGTTAAGACACGTGCATTTCGATTTTAGTCACGCTTCCGATTGAACTGCAGTGAGCATTTTACAGACCGAAAAACTTGCTCTTATCTGGCAGGACCTGCAGCTCTTCTGTTTGCATTCCTGGACCATGGCTCCAAAGGTTGGCTTAGCTTCACTATAAAACGACACAGCAAAATGCAACACCTCCAGTAAGGATATTTTGTGCAAGGGAGGAAGCAACTCCAATATGACGAAACATTTCCTTCAACACGGCGTGAATCCGAAAGAATGCGCAGTGTTCAGTGTGTTGCGGTCTTCCAGTTACAATGACGCCCCAGATAAAGCTAACGCTAACAGCAGCAACATCTCTCGCTCAGGTACAAAATCGATAACATTTAAATGTTACCCAATACTTCATGCTGGCAGTAGTATTAGAGTAAAAACTCTCTATGCCTCAGTACAGCCTCACAGAGCCACTCTTAGTCTTCTTTGACTAACACTTAAATATAATGCAGCATGTATTGAATATTGCCATGCTCAAAGACATTTTGATGTTCTGTTGGTGGACACTACACCATTTTAGGAAATTAACTTATGAACCCAGCCTACAGCCTCCATTAGACCAAGAGCGGCTGTGAATACGTGGCTTTGGCAGGTTGGTGTAGAGGGAATACAATTTCAAGTACTGTATTACAAAACCTGTCCATCAAGCTAAATCACTCCATCTCTCTCTCTGAGAGGCTCTGACACACACATGCACACACAAGCACACACAGACACAAACACATGGGGGTGAACTGCAAGGCCTCAGTAATACCTGTGTGCACAGGGGTGTTTCATCAGTGATAGGAGCCCTTCTTGGAATAATAAAGGGATGGACAGAGGTGAAGAGGAGAGGAAGAGGAGGGCAGGAGAGGAGGAGGGGACTATATAAACTAAAAATAGCACCGAATCGCCAGCCTTTCTCAAAACAGGCTTTTGCAAAGTCACATTTGCCCCAAGCAAAAGATTTGAAGTCTCCTGGAATAATAGATTCACCATGCGCTGTTTTCTTTCTCAACATGGCTTTCTCCCTATCTACAAAGAGCTGCAGTAAAGGAGGAAAGAATTATTTGGTCCATTTAGACAAAAACATTTCTCCTCTAAGTTTAATTGAAACTCCAAGATCTGAGAATACTTTCTGTCATATTGGCAGCATGATTTTGACAGTAATTATGCTCTGTGAGCATTTCACAAAGATTTTGTAGTACTGTATCTGTTTCCCACTTAATGTCATCCAAAAACCTTCAGCTACACAACAACAGACTCTCTTTAGGTGACTGTTTCCCTGCTTGTTACATTTCCAAATTTGATTAAAACAGACTTGCACAGTGACGCTGAAGCTAGCTAGGAAGGGTTATTTCAAAGTTTTTTACACACACCGAACGTTACTTTGCTTAACGATAAACTGTATTATACAATGACATCTATCGATAGATCTTTCGATCTATCTATATCAGTGTTGATATTTAAATAGATAGGACAATCTTAGAAAAATAACACTCATTCTTGTATTTACCCCTGTAGGGAAATTGTCTCGCTGCCCCACTCTGTCCACAGTGAGGATGGAGGTCAGACTTAAGCTGCAGAAAAAGCAACCTGGAGCTAGTAGGGATACAGTGTATTGCTCAAGGACAATCCGCTATGCTTGCTGATATGGGTCTTGAAAGGTTAAGGAACATCCTGCTGGCTAAATAATTGATAACAGAAATTTTAAATGAGGATTTGAAAGCAGGGGAGGTTATCTAAGTCCCTAGCACTTGCATCCGTACTGTGTGGATCTTCTGTATGTTACCATCACTGAAAATACCTGGTGAAGTTTGCCACAGAAAGCAATTTCATGCTAACATGCTAAACTAAGATGGTGACAAAGGTATTACACCCGCTAAACATCAGCATGTTAGCATGCTGACTTTAGAATATAGCTTTAAGCATCACATAACTGCTCGAGAGTCGCAGACATTTTACTAACTGTTAAAGTATATTAGAGTCAATGTTGCTACTAGGGATGAAACAATTACCGATTTAACGGTAAACCATGGTAAAATTCCCGACGGTTATTACTACTGTACACATTTTAAATACCATGATAACCGGGTACGGTTAACCGCGCTGTTATAATCTCATGGCAAACACTGTCCAGCATCTCCCAGAAGCAGGCGCGCATGTTCAGAATGCAACGTGGGTTTGTTTGGGTCGATGGCAACACGATTTTTCAGTCACTCTGAAGTCCGGTCATATTTTAGTTTTTATTAGAGCGTCGAGGGAAACTCGATTGAAGAAAATAACCTTATAGTGAACACAGGGTGAGTTAATTTGTAGGTTTGGTTTGTCTCTCTGACTTGCTAAGAGCATGTAAACTGAAGCTCTCAGTGTTGCTGCTCTTGTTAAAACGCTACATGTTGTTCTGCTGCGTCGTGTGTCGGCTGAGTCTATTCGTCCACTGCACAACCAGCATCATCTAGAAACGCTACAGACTCCTCTGTATTTATGTCAGTTTTTGGGCTCATTGCAGTTACTGTCTCTGTCTTCTAAAGACTAATTTGTTTTCATGTAATTGTCCACCTATACCTATATAATATAAAATATAAAGTCTTGATAATGCACACTGATGATTTTCATGTTTACAAAAGGTATTTGCTGTTATTTTATTTTTTATGCAAACAAGATGGCAAATATATTTGTAGTTTTCAATATAAAACTTGTTGAAATGGTTTCAGTGTGTGTATCAGTACATTTTAATCTTTTTCGACACATTTTTACAATACCGTGATAATACTGATAACCGTGATAATTTTGGTCATAATCGTGATATGACATTTTCATACCGTTTCATCCCTGGTTGCTACCATAACAATACAATATAAATGCAATTCCAAAGATATACTTATAATGTTGACAAGCAAAGACACAAGTGAGAAGTAAGGATCTATCAATCCATTCAGGAGCTGGATATGCATATGGATGGATGAGCATTTTTAATGCGGAGCCACATAGTACCTATAACTCTTGTCCCTGTTGGGTGAGCATGTGTCGCCTGGCAAAATAATCTGATTGGGCATTCTGTCAGGAAGCGGGGGAAACCTTTTGGGACCACAGAGGAACAGCCATGCCACGATTCTGTCTAGATAGACGCTCTGACCTGGGCCATAGGTCACTACTGCTGATGCAGTACCATACAGATGAAACCGTGCTGGCAGATTTGGGCTAGTGTGCAGCCTGGACACACACAGACAAGGTGGTTTAAAAGATGCTTGAGGTTATTGTATTAATTATAATAAACCCTTGCTGTAACCTTAATTTAACCCTAATTAAGAAACATTTAAACTATTTATTACTCAAGTCAAATTGGGGTCACAAAGTCTAAAATGAAGCACAAAGTTTCTCACTATGACAGAAACGCCTAAAAACATACACACACACACACATACCCCTGTATACAAACATTGGCATAATTACCTGCTTAACTCATGCCCAATAAACAAACACACACTGTTTCTGTCCCTTGACTCCAATCCCCCTCAATCCCCAATGCAGCCAGCGAGTCCGTGCTTGGGTAACAAAAGCAAAATCAAAGTGTTGTGTGAAATATGGCTGGGATTCATTATTAGGTGAAGGCTTTGTTTTCCCTGGCACGAAGGCAGACTGGGGGATTTAAGCCTCCCTATTGAAAAGCATAAAGATTAGCAAGGAGGGAAGCAGCCGCCACTGCTGCACGCTGCTTTTCAAGTTTGTATCATGGTCGACTCTGAGCCGGCCATGTATGGAGAGGAATGGATAAACATTTGATAGTGTTCTCCATGGTTCCTGGTGAGTGGAGAAACAGTGAGAAGGAAAAACAAAACACGGTTAAGTACAGAGCAGTGTTCGACTGCTGTGTGTGCTAAATCTTTCAACCATTTTTTGGACTGAAGATAGTCAAGAAAAATCGATCCAAGGCGAATTACAATAAAGAAAATTTTTCGGAACAACGCTGCCATTCTGTTTAATTTGCTGTCATGTCTGTTGCTTTTAATTCAGACAAATATAAAGGGAAAAATAATAGACTCCCCCATTATTGTCATTCTCCTCCAAGTTCACTGCACATGATTGGTCAGCTGGAGATGAAAGGGAATTACTCGTGCATGCTAATGTGAATGAAAAAGGGTTTTTAAGACATCGGCCTCTCTATTTTTACACACTATAGCTCTGCGTATATGGGGGAGAGCAAAAAGGAACTCCTAGCTCAAGGGCATACAACTAGAGACATGTTGAACACGCACTTAGACATGCTAGGTGCTAGCATGCTAGCACGTGTGCATGAACACACATATACACACATGCACTCAGGATGGCTTTTGTGGGGGCAAGGCTGTGCTGTCATCTTTTATTCAGGGCACCGCTATACGTATGTCTATTTTCAACTCGGCATCACTCTGTTTAGATGAGCTGCTCTCTACCAACGGGATTTATGAGAATGGGATAATTTCAGGAAAATGTTCTCCTTCACTGCCCCTTTCACTCTCGTAAACACACACACACACACACACACACACACACACACACACTTACTGTACACACGTACACACATTCTGTGTAAATTACACATCATTGCAGCTGCTCTGCATATTCATTGAGGTGCTTTATGCCAAAGCTGTGGCAGCATTTCACATCTAACAGCAGGGTGACACATTTATTTAAATACTGCTCTTCCATAGTGCACTACACTCTGCTTTCTGCCCAATCAGTTTACTATATATAGACATGCAATGAGCATTTAATGTCATTTGGGAGGCACTCTTAAAGGTAAAGAGAAGTGAGTGCAAAGGGAGATTGGAGCAGGTTTCCTGCCAGAACGAGAGACCACAAGGTCACAAGTGGCAGCTACCAAGGGGAGCCGAGATGGAGGGATGAGGAAGGAGGAACGGGGAAGTGGGAGGGAAATAGAGGTGAGGAGGTTTTGGGGAAGAAGCCACAGCTCCTGTGGTGGCCTCAATGACTCAGCCGTGGAAGCCTGAATAATTAGAGCCATGCTCTGGGTCCCTGCCATCATTAGATTGGTGCACATATTAAATATTCAATGAGACATTTTGGGCAGACGTGTATGGGAACAGGCGAAAGGGCAACGTTGCTGGAGTACGTGCAATGTGCCGACAAAGATATATGAACATGTGCATGTCTGTGCACGCCTGTCTGCTGAGTTGCGTGTGTGTTTACATGCACATCTATTCAAGGCTGGCACGTGAGTGGCTTCTGCTTACATAGGTAGATACTGGGGTGAGGCTACTGTGGCTAGTTTGACCCTGGTAGTCAAGGACATCAGTACACTTAACAGAGATTGTGAAGTCTGTGTAATCTAATGACAGTTGCCACCAAAACTTTTAATTGCATATTTGTTTGGACAACATATACAAATGAACGATGACTTACAGAACTGTTGAATTAGACCTGAACAAAAACATGCAGTATAGCAAGGAAATTGGCATTGTGAGGATCTCACTTGCTTTAAGTGAAAAAACACAACTAATCAATTGCCTCCTGGCAGCACAAGCTACAGGCCTTCTGAAAACTGTTCAAATCACACAGCACATTTGTTGAGGTGTAAGAAAAGCAAGAAAAAGTCAACATCATTATGCATCATGTGTTTGGTTGTTATCGTGTGAGAAGGACTTGTTTAACAATGTTTGGTGCTTATCAAGGGCACTGTGTGTAGGTGTATCTGCGTGGGGCCATTATTTGTATTAGCGTTGGTTCTTTCGGTTTACTCTGTTAAAAAAGAACAGAACAAACACACACCTACACTCACACAGATGCAGGTACAGAGAGGGCAGATGGGCTTACTCAGGCACCTGCCCAGTTGCCCTGTTTATAAGAAACTGCCTATTAGTTTACATAACCAACAATATGACTGTTTTTCTAGGTCATGTCATGTTTTCTCACAGACAGACCTGTCAGTACAGCCAGACCAGATGCTGAATGGACTCAGATCACTGGTAGAGCGGAGCCACTTCAGAACCATAGCCGCAATAAATGTGCAGATCCCTGACAGGACTGCTGGTGTGAGGTTTTCTCTTGGCCGCTCTCCCCCCCCCCCCCTTATTATTTAATGCCTGGTGCACATCGTAACTGATTTTAAAAATGTGGGATACTCCAGACACAACAACAGAAGTAACCAGATATGAATCATAAGAATAGACGCACCAGATGATTCAGTCAAGATGCAGGACCACACACTTGGCGTTTATTCTAAATGATTACAGTGCTGGTTTCAGGGATCAAGACTTCAGACTAGGGATGGGGATCTAAAAGGGCCGAGTCCAAAACTTATCAACACCCGAAAATCAATAAGGTCCGAGCTTATCAATACTGCTATCGAGACGAGCGGGTCCTATAATGTACCGTTATGTCTTGAGCTTCAAATATGATTTAATTTGAAACACAATGGATAAGAAAACTTATGTGTCCAATGGGTACTGTTTATCATCAGGCTGCGCTCTGTCGGCTCCTACACACACACACACACACACAAAGCGCCCAGCCGAACGACAGGCTGCACCATTGCGGTGGAGACGGTGAAGTTAAGTTCGCTGCAAATAAAACTACTCGAGTTGCAGACAGCTAAGCTCGTTACTGTAAGTACGTGCAATAAAATCTTCCCAAGTAAAAAGACAATTCAATATCAATACACCTGTCTACAAGGTAAATCATCTTTGTCCTCAGTTTGTATGCGATTTACAAGCACAGCTAACGTTAGCTTGGCAGCAAGCTACATGTTAAAAACAAGCTAAATAGAAAGCTTTCTGTCTGGAGTAAAGTCTTCAAATTTGGCACACCGTCACTAAATGATAGTAAAGTATCGATAGTAGTATTGATAAAGAGTCGGATCGACAAGCAGTCTCAATAAGGGTATCAATATCAATAAAAATTAACGATCCCCATCCCTACTTCAGACAAACAATCATGGAAACATGTCGTCGTCAGCTGGTTACACTTGTGTGTGCTATGTTCTGCTCAGAAAAACAAAAAGAGAGAGAGAGAAAAAAAGAGAATAAAACTATTGATGATCTCGTGGCTGAGAAGAGCGAACCAGCATGTTTCTACATTTTTAGCGCGATCAAGAACACGTACGCGTTGGTGACGCTTCCTGGTCCACTTGCTCTCATTGTCATTATGATATAGCTGTTTACAGTTTAGAATGTTACTAACGGTCATTTGTCTGGCAATTTCAACTGACACGCTTTATCTTCCATTCTTTGACAGAGCTGTACTGTTTCTAAGACTAACCTACTATATATTTATCACTTTGCACTTAAAAAGTCTCTTATGTGTAAAACGAGAGCTGCAGAGTGGAATATTTGGTGCATGAGTTATTTGTTTGCCATAAACTTGGTAATTGCTGATTTCACTTGTCATTTCATCTTATGTGTGTGTTGGTTTGCACTCATTGTAAAAATGAATGTTCTATTAAGATTAAATATTTAAATCATCCTAAATTATTTATGCATTTCCTCTTCTAGTTTTTTTAAACAATGTTATTTTTTAAAGATATTAGTGGGAGGATTTTGCAGTTGTATTCACTAAGTCAAGGGTACGGTCCAGAGAAAATAGGTATAATGTTGGTGATGGTTTTGCTTTTTAAAAAAAGTGAAGCTTCAGCGCTCTTCACCACCTCTATAATTTGCGTACAGTTCATAACCTTCCATTTTGAGGTTGAATAATGTAATTGTTTTCAATTTAGAAAATTAAAATCTTTTTGGGGGCAGATTTTTACCTCAAAGAACCTGCCCATCTGGTAGTTGGTGCACATTTGTAAAGGTTAGATCCTCCCTTTTCCTTTTTTTAAATGGAATTTAGTGACATTTTGTTTGTGTATCCATCTTTTTTTAAGACCTGATTGTGAATGCCAGCAGTGAAACGAGAGTATCTCCCATACAGTGGCCTCAGACATGTAGGTGTGTGTAGAATAAGCATACTAATAAAGGGGAGAACACGATCCACAGTATTTCCTCCATCAATCCTCTTTGGAACAACACGTCTGCTGCTTGTGGCTGATGTATTGTCACTGTACATTGTGCGGCAGAGCTCCATTTGTCTCCATCATCACATTCCTCTGTTATCATTCCAGCTCAGTTACTTTTGGGAATGTTACCAAGCATAACAAATGAATAAAAGACGGCATATTCATTACACAAATAAAAATGTGAGACGTACGCATGCCAAAAGCCTCTTTTTACAAATGGCCCTTTGGCTGTGTTTAAAGAGACCAATGGTGCAGTTAGCTGAGGAATAATCACAAGCATCAATACTGGTATAAAGACTAACAGCCAATGGACATCAACAAACAAATGTAGCAGTGCACTAATTGGGCAGCTATACTATTGAAAACTGTTTACTACTCAAGAGTGAAATACTTAAGTCTAAATGTAAAGCTAAAGGAACACAACATAAAATGCGCTCTGTGCCAAACTGCATTCAAATGATCTAATAACACTGCTGTAGCCCACCTGCACAACGTTACGCACTCTGAGTTCCAGTCTCCACTGTCTCCTCCTCCCCAGTCAATAGTCCCAAACCCGATTGATGGCTGTTTATTGCATGCTTCTTTATGGCCCAAGGCGTGAGTGAGTGAGTTTGCCGCTCCACAGGGAGAGAGAAAACAGTACAAGATTACACGCCAGTGTTCCACTCCTGGGCCAGACTCTGTCGCAGCTCACCTCAATCTAATAAACACATGTCTTTATTGATCTAGTCCGCGCTGTGCCATGTTTTTTTCATTTGCACTTCACTCTTCTCCCACTGTCTATATGCGCAGTGTTCCCTTGGTACCCTATTTGATCTAAATGCTATGAAAAGAACATGGAGGTAAAAAACACTCAAAACATGGCGTGTTTTGTCATTTGATGTGTGTGTATGTGTGATACGAATGTTCAGGAACACGGTTAAATATCTGTGTGTGCATGTGTATTTGTGTGTGGACGCATCATCATGATCAGAGCCAATCATACATGGCACGGCTCAAGTGGGCTGGAGGCTTGGGTTTGGTAATTGCTACGGGCTGCAGCCTTTTTCCGTCATACTCAAATTGTTTTAATGGACTTGATGTTGAGTCTAATCAAAATGTATGAATTTATGTTTTTCATGTTTCAACTAAAAAAGCCTCAGAGAACTGAGCAGCAGTATTATGCTTTATCTGCGGCCGTTTGTGTAGCTGCTAGTTTAATAATGACAGGCGGAGGGAGAGCAGGAGCAGCAATTTTGAGCAACATTATTTTGTGTTATTTATGATTTAAATAATTTACCTGTGTCTATTTGATTTATAATTCCTACAGTAGAGTGTAATACACAGAGATATTCACTTGAGGTGTGTTGTTAAAATAGCCCATAAAGCTTAATTCCGGGGATAACATGCATTTTGCTTTGTTTATCCTTTAATGGATAATTGATCATTAATGTGACACTGACTAAAGGCTTGAGACTATTCATCAAGATGGTTGCAATGGTTACAACAACACTACAAACTCCACGTTTTGTCTCCTTAGGGGGAGAAATGGGTTTGAGCAGTGTGTGTGTTCTCAGACACACTGACCAGGTGCTGTTGAAGCGATTGCGATCAGTGTTTGGGCTCCATGCGTGTGTGCTGAACCGCAACGACAGGGAAATAGAAGAGGAAGAAAGGGACGGAGAGGGGGAAATAGGGAAAGGTGGAGGTGCATGTCATGGGGGTTGACAGAGGAGTAGAGAGTGATGAAAGCGGTCACCGAGAGATTTAAGGCTACAACTCACGACAAGGTGCAAAGAGGGTAGTAGGACGCTAAGCACCGAGGAGTTAGAGGGGATGAGACACTGAGAGGAGACACAGAGAGGAGATATAGTAACATCTGAAAAACATATAGCTCCAGTCTTTCATTTCTCCTTTTTTGTTCTTTCCTGATTTGCAGTATATGCAGTACACATTACGCACAGACACAGAAAAACACATACTTCACATGGCGGGCTGAATAAAATTATGTGATACCATTTTAATAGAAACCCAAAATTCATACAGAAATCACAATTAAGATAAGGGTACACTTGCACAAACTCACACGCGCACTTGCATTTACCCAACCATATCTCTTCCACATGACTACACACACTTTTAACAATCCACCCACTTCACAGTTCCCTTCTTGTTTGCCCTCGTCCAATTTAACAGTTTCCTTCTCTCTCTCTCTCTATCTGTGTGTGTGCCGAGTCAGCAGGCCCTGTCATCCAGTCAGACAGCGTGGGGGTGGGGTTGTCGGATGGCAGGATCTGGCTCCACGACACTGACCAAAGTTACACACGTACTTCACGCACCTCCTCTCACATCTCGCCTCGACACGTCATGAAACACACATGTGCTCCAGCTCCACACGGGTTATCTCAGACAACAGACACGTTGTTTACAGTAAATACAATTCTTCCTTTGGATCCTATATGACCCAGAGGTGACATTTACACCAATTAGCCTCCCTATCAGGTTGATTTAGATCAGCACTAAGTGGTTAGAGATAAGAGGCATGGTGCTGTCGCAGAAGCCTGTCTCCTGCAGATGAGCCATATTCTCCTGAGCCGTGACCGCAGCAGTCATCTTAAACAGCCCCGTCACTGCAGCCATTACACACCTCGTTGGATTAAAAGTAAGCGGGGAATCATGTGGCGGCCAATGGTGTGATAAAGGATGGGGGGAAAGGATGTGCGTGAGCGTGTGTGTACGTCACCCCATGCCTGTGAATTTTTTACGGATGTTAATCCACGTACTGTGTGTTGGCTCACTAAGAACATGAAATGAAAGTCACTGAATCCTGAAATGATTTTCAAAGTGTTTTTCTTCAAAAGAAATAAAAACAATCAGTGAATTGGGCTGGATAAACATCGATTTTTTTCTGCTGCCAATCAGAATACAAACAATAAATTATCTCTTGTTGCTAGTGGATCACTCAAATATATGAGAGGTGGTCAAAAGTCTTTAAATGAATACAAAGGAGATGAAATGAACAACAACAACTGGCATTTAAGGACAAAATAATGGACACAATGAATGTTGCAATAACTCTAATAATGTAAAAATTATTTGCTTACGTATAATTGCTGTCTAGGGAAAACCATGTATCTCCCAATTTGGACAGAGAATCTTGCTTCTTAAGGAAAACAAACAATGTAAAAACAATTTTGATTATCAGAAAAATGTATTGTGACAAAGCTAAACACGGCAGTTTATCCTGGCTTCTGAAAAGGTTACGTTAGGGAGAGACATTTTACAGGAAAGAATCCAAGATGGTATTCAAACAATCACATGGACAAAAATTAAAGACGTGCTCATCCCTATACCACAATCTAACAAATAAAAAAGTATCTTTTAAAGTATTTTAGATCTCATACTGTGCCATATTTTGGTAAACGCTAACTAAATGTATATCTTCATCCAGAGTTACCGCACTAAACCGTTGCTGTTTCACACTTCATATCTCTTTCCTGCCTCTTTTCCTGTATACTTTCTAGTAAAGGCAGAAATGCCACATGAATAGTGAAGAAGAGCAGATAATCTGTGTGTTGGTGCATGACAGAGAGAGAGAGAGAGAGAGAGAGAGAGAGAGGCTTGCAGCGTTAGAACAGGTAACAGCCTAGTTGTTGATGCTGATGTGGTCTCAGTATGCATTTCGACGAGGTTATATAACCCATCATGCTGCGTAGCTGCGTGGCGGTGTTGCTGCTATTTATAGAAACGCTTTGATGGAAAAAAAAAACTGTGACACACAGACACAAAAACATCAACCTGGGCGTGTATGTGCAAACTCATTTGAAAGCTGCACAAGCAACTTAAAGTACCTTTTTATTAATATTTAATATAATATATCTCTGTATCTCATACACGCTCATCCACACAAACATATCCAATACGCTACAATTGCGAACCATGGATGAAGAGGCTATATTATATTATCAGGCTGCAGCAAGTAAACCGATAATTATTGATGTGTCCTGATCAGTCACCCTGTCCATGCTGTCCCCTCTCCTGTCTGTGTTTGCCCGCCTCTCTTCATCTGGATGAGTGAATCTTTCAGTTTGGCTGTAGCCTTCCCCATCTCTCTTTAGCACACGTATACCTGAATGTGGGTGCACGCTCCTACACACACACACACACACACACACACACACACACACACACGTAGACAGAATACACACAGCCACTCTCTGTTTCTTTTGTTCATTTAAATACCAAGGAGTCCAGACAAAAAACCATTACAGGGCGCAATGTGGCGTGACGGCTTTTTGATCAGCTGGAGAGAGAAATAAGGGGAGAAATGTTCGGGGCATTACCGCTCATTTTCTCTAGGTGCTCTGATAACATTTAACCAGCTGATTGCTTTGTTTAGAGTCCCACCTGCCACTGCAGCCCGGAAATGTAAAGCAGAGCAAAGGCTCTGCCTGCAGTTTGAATACTTATAGCTGAATTTAAATTTTTCTTAGGCATACGTCGGTTGCAAACATTGACAAATATGGACGCAGCTGTGTTCTGTGTGACTATAATGATATGGATTAATGGGCAACTAGTAGCTGCAATATTTTCTGATTTTACAATTCATAACATTTTTGCACTGCTAGCAGCCTTTCTGCGAGACAGAAAGTGAGGTGATTTATAGACATGGAAGCAGCTTGGCTGGAGGGATGACAATGTTGGTTGGTTGGTCCGCCACTGGTCCAGGCTGAAATATCTCAACATCGATTGGATAGATTGCCGTTCAGTTTTGGACAGGGAGTCCCCAGAGGATGAATCCTGCTGACTTTGATAATCCCCTGACATTTCCTTTTGCGCCTTTGGTTGACATTTGTGGTTTTAAGTGAAATGCCTCAACAACCATTGGATGGTTTGCCATGTAATTAGGTACAGGTATTCTTGCGCCCCTAAGGATGAATTGTAATCACATTGGTGATCCCTTAACTTTTCATATAGCTCCATCATCAGGTAATCTTTTTTAATTCCTGCCCTGCTTTGGTTTATGACCAAATACCTGCTAAACTAATGGTATTCCCACTAACCTCAGCTGTACTTTGTTTTCAGTGCTAATTAACAAATGTTAACTAACACTCTAAACTAAGATGGTGAACATGGCAACCATTGTGTTGCAAAGTGGGAGGAGTTATTCCAAGCACCCCTGATTCCATAAGTAAAAAAGTCCCATTCATTTCTCCCATAGACAGTTTGTTAGTTGATTCACTCAGAGCACTTCTACAGCTTGGCTTGAAACTATCTCTGGTTGACAAGAACTTGATATTCTGTCACGTGTGCAGCTAACTGGCGGTGGGAGCTAAAGGTTATGCTATTGAGAAAACTGAAAATTTGTATTTATAATCTGCAGCTTAAATCAGTTCACTTTAATGTTTGGGTCAGCTTTGATTGAGTTCAGCAACTATGGTGGTGCACTGAGTTAACAACAAAGAAGCATTTTGAATTTGCTACCGCTTTGATTTGCGCCTCCATGGCAACAGTGGCTGTGGCTCATGGGTGTTGGACCATTTAGGATTGTCTGTCATGCCAAAATAACAAATAAAACACGATATCCTAGAAACAAAGCTGAAAAGTTCGGTCCGAATGCAAACCTATATGATGATGTGTTTCTGTGTTAAGCAACACTGAGGATACCGGTGTATAAATCGACTCTTGGTCTTGTTTGCTTACCATCTAAAATATGTCTGTAGCAAAAAAATTACCAGAACCTTTTTGATTCAAATCACCTGCATTCAGGTGCCTCAGTGGCTTTCCTGTAGAAACAGCACCCACAGTACACCAAAAGACTGCAGCAGAGAGCCACTAACCCAGAGCCCGCTGCTGTGTTAGTCTTTCATGGTCATGTGAGCCACATGCTGTGTTATTTTCCCTTCATATCCACCATATGCTGCATTAGCTCCCTGCTGTTTAAGATCTGTGTGTTAGCGTCAGCATGCTACGAACTTAACGGTGCTCCCTAAAGGTAGGCTACAGTGACGCCACAACTGCAGCATCCACCCTCCGTACGCCACAAAATCCCATACATACATCCCTTACCCATATAGGAAACAATCAAAAGCTCAATATAGAAATGGCCTTTTATGAGAGCCTATAAAAGTTCAGTCTCCGTGCTTGCAAGTAGCTGTCAGAAACTCCTGATACCGCACAAACAAAAACCACAAATAGATAAATCTTGATAAGGTTGTCTCTTTAACAGCCGGTCATGTTATGGAGGACTAGATAACGTGGTGAGCAGGCACCTTTGGGAAAATGTAAACGCTTTTTTGATTAAATGCTCAGCATTTTGGTGTCAAACACTCATTTTATAGAAAGGGAAGCTAATTACCAAATGCATCTACAGTTTTAGATGTTCTTGTGTTTGCCAATATGAGCGCGGCACATTAAACTGAATAGTAAAAGCTGTAAATTTACAATTATTTTACTATCAGATTCCTGCCACCCTCGTTTTGATCTGAATGATTAAAAAGGGTGAGAGACATCGAGCGCGAGAGATAGACAGTGATACAAAGAGAGAGAGAGAGAGAGAGAGAGAGAGAGAGTAAGGAGCAGGCATTGACAGCTGCCCAAACCGAGCTGCCTCTCAAGATATCAGAGCAACTGCAGCACCTCGGCAACCGAACAGATAAGACTCCATCCAAGATATCAAACAGCATCAGCAATAAGCAACAGCCACAAACAAACTGGCTTTTTCAGCCAGCCACGGGCTCCTTACCAACCACTGCCAAACAGTCCTGGGCCACCTCAGGAGGTGAGGAGGGGGGAGGTGCCCAGGTTGCCCCTGCTCCACTCCGTCATCAAAAATGGATTAAAGATATTGCAGTGTCTTAGAGCTCAGTTTGCTTTAATATGTTTGATGTGTTTTTGAGTAGTTAATGGTACAACATACTGGTGTGATGGGGGCACAGGGAGGGGAGAAATTCAATTCAATGTGTTACTGTTCATTGCATCATTATTTTACTTCCTTTTAAAAAATACAATAGTAGAGGGCAGTTAGTGGGGGTTTCTAAAAGGCAGTTTATACCATGCCATAAGCTTGAGCTCAAAACGATCATAGAAAAATTATATATTTGAAAATATTTATGACTGTCTGATATCAATCTAGTACATTGATTTAAGGAAACTGTAGAACATTCTAAACTTAAACCCATTGTTCAGCCAGGTTGCACTGGACATTTCGTTCTGAATGTTATAAAGGCCCCATTCTGTGGTGCCATCATTATATCCAGAGCATCTACACGGACAATGATAAAGACACTAAGTTTGTAGATTTTCATGTAAATAAATCTTTGTTTTACATGGCCTCTTCAAACTGTGATATTCCTGCCTTTATATGTGCTATTAAATTTGCCATGCTTTTATTAAGACACTCAAATAGAGGTTTGAAGTACCTCTACAAGGAAAGATACCAAAGCCCTTTGCTTTGTGCAGTAATTGCATAATTTCCAAGATATTAGCAAGTTTTTTCTGGTATTTATTTGCAGTCTCTTCAATGGCAGGCCATGCTTTGGTAATTATTCATATCCTCCTTGATGGTTGTAACTTTACTCCACATCTTCACATCACATTTGTGAGTGTGTTTTCTTTTATGTAAAATTTATTAAAATGCAAATTCCTGAAGCAAGGCTCTGTTCCTTTTGCTAAAAAGCATCCACAGTGGCCACAAGTGACAAATATGGAATAATGCTAAATGCTAACATATTGTAACAGGTGGAGAAGAGTGACCGAGTCAGTGAACTGACTTAGCAATGTCAGTTACCCAGCAGCATCTATCAAAAATTAACTTAACATTAGCCAACATTAGTCCCCTATTTTGATTTATTTAGCATTTCCACATAAGGAAGAGATGTTAACACATGTTGAATGATATTGAGATGTAGCCTATTGTAATTCCTGTAGCATGTATTTACATGTTTATTTGTACATTTATATGTGAGTAGTTAGAAATTACAGAAGATTAATTTAATTCTCATTACTCAAAATTAAATAAATCCTATTTTGAGGAAATTATTTTACAAATATCAACCAGCTAATAAATAATTACATAATAAGGACTAGAAATAATAGTAGTGGCTTTAGTAGTTGTGGTAATTAAAGCAAATTCCTGCTTCTTTCTTAGTAGCAGCTGGTTATATCACCCTCTTCCCCCCCGGAATATTAATCCAGCTAAATGGGTTGTAATCCGGTGAATTTTTTTACTCATTTCACTTTAACTCCTCTGTAAAGCCTACATTTTGAATTTGGCCCCTCTATATATGAATATATTCAGCAGTGTGTTATCATTTGTGTGATACACCTTACAGCTTGTTTTGGATGTTGGGAATACTCTTAGTCGTTTATGGCGAGCTGAGGACAACGCACAGCTGAAGGCAGTAGATTCATCATTCTCCTCATAATGCCGGATATGAATCATGCTCTCTGTGTTGTCCCCGGCTGAAGGAATTAGTTAAGAGTGTTGAGGCTGTCCCATTCCTCATCCATTTCCTCTGTCTCATTTATCTCCGTCTTCCTCAGGTTGTTTTTTTTTTTAACGCTCAAACGTATTGTCATCAGCACAGAGGTGCAAAGCGTACCTTACGTTATAAAGACTAAGACACACAAAGAGAAGCAGCAGACAGCTGAGCCCATTAGCAGAGTAAAATTAGATAATCAGCGAAACGACAGACACGCCACTTTCATTCCAAAATGAGACGTCTGCGAGCTACAACGGCTCATACTCCAAGCTAAGCACACCTCACCTTAAATTATGCTGCATGCCACATCAGTGTGACAGAGAAATTTTGCTGCTCCTGGAGGGGTGGATTTATTTTCCTGGACTTTTTACTTCAGTGGAGATTACTGTTGCATGGCAACCAAAAACACATAGTACCTAGTGTGTAACACATGTTCTTTACACCTGATGAACTCTCCTGATGAAAATCTCTGTTACCAGCACCAAACCTACACCCTTCGTTTGAGGTCCCACCATGTGGGGTGACAGTCTTTGGGAATCTGATTCTGTACTGATTCTTGGTGTAATGTTTCGATTCAAATGGATCCTCGATTCTCAGCTGGTTACCAACACAACTGGATAAATTTCTTTAGAAGAAACAGAAGTTGTTGTGTGTGTTCTCTGGGGGGTGCACTGCTGCTGATATTAGCATTACATCCCCATGTGATGAGAGACCTCTCTGCTGCAACGCTAGCACCGGAGAAACTCACTCTTGTCCACAACACTGTTCGAGTGCAGGTCAGGACTGAGTTGTTTGCCTTTCCCTAATCAAAGTTGGCTGGACGTTTTGTGACGTGTTCCAGTGTGTGTTGGTCGGCCGGCTAATTTGCTATTGATTAAGATCGGTGCTCCGCTTCGCTACTTTTGCCTCAGGGTGATGGCGTAGGACAGAAAATGCCCCTTTATCATGCAAAGCTAATTATTAAGTTGTCAAATCAAAAAAAATGTCCCCAAACACTTGCATACATTCAAGATTAGGTCTAGATGACTCTAATATTTCATCTGGTGTGAATGTCCAATAGACCTTCTTGGATACTGTTAGCTGCTTTAAACAATGCATGGGATTTTATAACCTCATGTTGGGGAGTATAATAGCCAAAGAAATTACACTAACATTGGATGATTCTGCATCTAACGATTAACGTCGATTGCCAGGGTTTGGTGTATGTAAAAACAGATTCACATTCCTAACCTTAACAATACCTTATCCATAGTTAATTTGCTATTACCACTACCTTTTTCTAAGCTAAACCATCAAAAGAAGTGTACTTTTTCTCCAGCACTTTCACAATTCACTCTCTCACATCCTTTCATCCTCAAAACTCTATCTGTCTCTTTGACATCTTTCCTCCTCCTCCTCCTCCTCCTCCTCATCTTCTCCTCCTGTCCTTCATATGCCCCTGCTCTCCATCCTTCTCTCCCTCCATCAGCCCTCCCCTCTCCCACCTCCTGTCCTCCCCTTCCTCCTCTCTGCTCATTCCTCGCCTCCTTCCCTCTCTACACCTCCTCCATCTTAGCTTGTCATTGCGGAAGCAGGTTTTTTGCATGCTGGCGATGTCACAGGTGGAGTTTGTGTGTGTGTGTGTGTGTGTGTGTGTCTCAGAATGATATCACTCTCTTTCGGACCGTGTGAATGAGATGATCCACCTTCTCCCCCCCTACCACCCCCCCACACACACTCTCGCACACTTCCACTCGCATAAAGGAGTCAATTTGTCAGAGATGTCAGGGGTGCTAACGAACAGCCAGCTTCTTGCCATATGCCTGTGTGTGTGTGTGTGTGAGTTTGTCCATTCTGTTGCTGCAGCATGGTGTGAATGAGTGTGTGCCAAGTGTACTAAGCAGACAAGTACACGTGTATATATAGCTGCTGTGTGGAGGCTTAAGGAGACAATTTTACAGGTGTGACATGGTGTGTGTGTTTATTCAGCCTATATGTGAAGTGTGTTAATTAATACATGGCAGCTCTGTGTACTGTATGTGTGCCTGTGTGTGTGTGTGTGTATTTTCTGTGTGAGCGCGTGTGAAGGCTCCTCCTCATCCGGTGCCGCCTGAGGAGTGTGATGACCGGTCTATTTGACAGGCGTTCCAGTCACAGCGGTTGCCCCGCCACTGCAGTGACTGGGTCATCAGAGTTAATTATTCTCAGCGCTGGTCCATCATGCCCCATGCCGGGGACACACACATACGCACACACGCAAACTCTTCTACACACCCATATGTTGTCAAAGTTAGACTTGTGAAATAGAGAGGCGCGTTCCCCCAGCTTTGACCCGGTTAAGCACGATGCCTTTTAGCTAAGGACTCCAAAAGCACACACACAGGAGTGTTCTGGTGACCGAGCGGTCTAAGGTGCACACTGTGTGTCAGCTGAGTATGAATGACAGTGACTAATGTTAGACGGTCTTCTTGCTAATTAAAGCCTAGTCATACATTAATTACCATGAGCTGCAGTGTTTAAGGTCTTAATTGAGTGCTGGATGATTTTCCTTTAACCTTTGTTAAACCGGGATTGGAACCTTTGTCTTCAGGCAAAAGTTGACACCAAAGAATTGTCTGTTTTTGATACCCCACTCTAGTTCTACATTTCTCATGGATGATGTCATTAAAAGACAGCTTAATTTAATTTCTTTGGCGCATTTGACATGCAACATCTTAATTTTAATGGAATCGCTTTCTATACTGCATTTTTCATTTGTATCCAGCTGCACTCCAAAGCTCAGCTTCTTTAATCATTTCTCTGACTATCATGTTCCCTCTTAATCCCTCTTATCTTTCTTAATATTATACTAACTAGCTCAATCACTTGTGTCAAAGATGTATTGTTTCCCAGGAGAATGGGAAAGAATGTGTTGACCTAGAAGGTCTGTGAGTGAGAGATTTTCCTCGTCTGTTTTTGTGCAGAAACACTTTTTTCCCCCAATCATATTTTCATTTAGAGGTACAATGTGTAACACGCTGATGATATGGCCAGAATTTTTTGTTTAAGGCATTCAAAAAATAAACTTACATTGCCAACAGAATGTCAAAGATGTATTGTGTTGCAGAGATATCCACTGAAGTTAGCATGCTAACCAGCCAGCCCCATCCCGTCCTGTGTTATAATGTAATACCGCTTTTACCTTTGAGAGGTGATAGTCTGAAAGTATAGTTGAGCTAGATAGTTTCAGCTGGGAGATGTGTGCGAGTTCGCTACATTACACAACTTTTTTAATCTAATAAATAAACCAAATAAACAATAAACTCAAAAAATGTTGTCCAGTTAGCTACTCGGCTAACTGAGCTAACTAGTTAACAGCAGTTAGCAGCAGTTATGACCTGAAATGTTAGATGCCGCCCCCTACTTTATGAGTATGAATTCAACAGGTGGAGAGTAGTTTTGCCTCATTAAAATACAGCACCTACAAATTACATGTAGTATTTTATCTGTGAGGGAACTGGAGCAACGACTAACACATCTCAAGAAAAAAAGGATTATTGACCAAGTAATGCCATCAGATTTTTGAAACTTTCAAATATAGATATTTTCATTGCCCTCAAAAGCTAGCATCCAGTATCAGTTGGATTTTTTTATATAAATATACAATGAAGTAGTGATAATTTTTGTGGATATAAAATTCAAAATCTAGATCTAAAGGTTACCCTTGTAGCAGTTAACACAGTAATACAACAAAACCTCTTTATGTTAATGGATATATACATTTCATGTTCTTGTTTGTAGTGTCCTATATATGGCCTAGTCACCATACAGTATGTGAGTGTAATTGCAATAGCTACTGTATCTCCCAAGGCCATATACAAAAGACTGTTATGTAATACATGTGTTAATTGAAATCATGTTTTCCTTACCCAGAAATCTCTCAGTCCGCTATTTATTTTTAGTGGAGCTTTACTTGTCCACCTGTTTTTGCCCTCTGGCTTTGTTTTTGTATATTAATTAAAGTTGTCTTTGACTAAAGGAACTCCATAGAGGAGCATTTTAAAGGGCTCTATACTCATTAAAATGTATGTTGAATGCAACTACATTGTTTACAAAACAGGATGTATTGATGGCTTAATGTTAACACTGAGGCTGAATTATTTGGAGCAGAAGTTAGCCATGTGTGAGTGGGCGGGGTGATGGCAAAATGCTATCACAGATATACATACACACACACACACACACACACACACACACACACACACACACACACACACTGTTAGGATGGCCATGCTGTTCAGGCACTATCTGAATTACAGTATGGCACAATAATGTTCACAGAGCGAACAAAATGTTCCAAATGTCTCCTGGTCTGCCTCTTTCTCTCACTCTCTCTCTGTCTCTCTCTCTCTCCCACAGCAGGCTCACAGCTAAAAGGGGGAGAAAATCCCACAGCTAAAAACAGAATCCAAACAACAAAAAAGCGCTCCTAATTTGGCAAAACAAATGAGCACCCTCGCGACTGCGAACACATCAGGCGAGTGATATGCTAATGAGTGCTCCATGTGCCTTCGAGCAAGCTTGCCAGATGCTGGTGAGTCCAGCCCGACGGGGGGGTCGTGAGGTAGATATCGCAGAGAGAGGCAGGAAAAAGAGTGGCGGGTGGGAGTGTTTAAATGCGGTGTGATTAGCGCTGAATATTTTGGCAATTCCCTGGATTTGGCATGAGGTGTGAAAGGTACATTTATAAGAGAGCGCGAAGCCAGCCAGTCATTCCTAATGTAGCGCAAGTGATGCTAAAATCTTTTTTTGGACCATGTGGATGTGAGCACCTACAAATCACACGTGGGATTTCCCAGTGAGGGAACCGGTCCAGCAGCTAACACATCTCAGTTACGTGGATTCCAGGAAACATAACCTAAACAACTTTCTTAGATGCAAAGTAGAGGACACTAATGCAGAGCAAATATGTTTTAAAGAAGAAGGAGAGGAAGAAGAACTACTTTATTAATCCCACTGGGGATATTCTAGTTAATAAAGGTTCCAATATTTTCAAGTCTATCTTAATACAGCACTCACGTGCCATATGTGCGTTCAAAGAGTTTTTGATTGCTAGTCACTGATTATGCTGTGTGATTATGAATGGTGACAGTTACATACTATAGTTGGATAAAACTATCCAAACACAGATAAACTCATTCCATCTTTTGCTGAAATATTATATTTACCCTTACGGTATACTTTTCCATGCGGTATTATTAATAGAATATCTGTCGCAATCCCATTATTTTAATCAGTATTCTGATTGATGATTGCCAGGCTAAAGAGTTTAAAAAAAATACCAATTATAATCAGCCTCCGACGAAAGCAATTGGCAGAGCACTAACACAACACAAAGGCTTTCTGAAATGAATGCCGCAAATAAAAGAATGCATGCAAAATACAGCCTGGATGTGACGGGTTTACAGGTTACAGCCAAATGTGCCGGTGCATTACTAGCTCTTCACATAATTAGCTGTACAGATGGAATGCTAAGAATAAACCAAAGTGGGTGCAGATGTGCAAACTGCATAGCAAGCAAGTATTTAATCAGATATTTAGATGGAGGTAATAAATTCTGAATTAAATACATCCCAATGTCTAAGCCAGTCTATGCAGATATCCTGCATATATTGGCTCATAAAACAATAAAATATGTACAGTAGAGCCCACGTGCGTAAAAATATTCTTAAGCTAAAATAAATGTTTATATTAATATTAATGTGGACATCAAACTGTTGTTCATATCTGTGATTACTGACTGTGTGCACAAAGAAGAGAATTTAAGTTATTTCAGCAAACTGTGCCCATATAGTACACACACATCTCCCACTATGCCTGCACGAGCAGCTTCAGTGCTCATATTTAATGCATTGTGTGTGCTCATTGTGTATGCGTTTGTCTGTGTGTGTGTGTGTTTGTGTGTTTAGTGAAGCACTCACACATTCACAGGTCTACAACTGTGTAAGTAAATTAAGATCACATTGTATCAGACTGCAAGTGAACAATAAACTGTTGCTATCTGAACGTGCTATTGTGCACTTGTTTGCTGTGTTGCGGCCCTGGTGTATGCACTGTTTGTTCACACACCTGTTCACTCTACACGTGTGTGTGTGAGGGAGTGCCTGTTTTCTAGTCACCGAGCTATCCAGCTCCAGTGAATTAAAGCAGATGAATCACAGCGCCACAATTCAGTAAGCCCAAGAGGTTAGTGGCTGACGCTAGCGTATTGTTGTGAATCAGCCACCCTGTCAGAGCACACTGTGCCCCTCTTCCCTCCTTTTCCTAACAGCCCATGTCACCCAGCTCCCTTGCCAACACGAACGCGCACACACACACACACACACACACTCTGAAAGCTGTTAGCTGCCGCAGTTTGAGAGCAGGTGCTAGCATGGCATGGCAGCGCCCACAGGGCTCTGAGGCCACAGACAGACACCAGATCAACCGCCAGTTTTCTACATTCTGCTCAGTGACCGCTCGCTGGAGCCCAGCCCTAATTATTATTGGCCACTGTAATTAATTACAAGGCCTCAGAGAAGCCGGCAGACAAAATCCAGGATCACTACCTGACTTCAGTGGTGTCATTTGGTGTTTTGGACTGTGCCGGTGTGGCTGCAGTTCCTGGCACTGGGTGATCCTGCTCTGAGCGGCTTCTCCTCAAAGGACACAGTGTTTGCACTTGCTCAATTTTGGTGCACAAATCTGCAGACTAGCATATGGTCCAAGGTTAGAATGACTAATTTAGCTTTGATTTTACATCAAATAATTTAGCTTTTGAATTAAGCTGTCTATGCAATCAAATATGGGAGTCACACTTTACAGTTGGTTGTGGCGCCTACTGTTGGCCTGAAAGGGCAATTATTCTTGTCTGGAGCTATAAAGATTATGGGTTTATGAGCAGGGGATTTGTCCTCTCCTTGTGGTCAGAGGGCTCTCTGCCCACACACTAAAAGGGACTCACAATACACACACAGGCGCCAAGATTTAGGAGAAAAGTAGATGAGTATTGAGCGTCGAATATATCTCTGTGAAAATTGCACCTGGGAGAGAAAGAAAATAGGGAGTGAGGGCTAAAGAGAACACAAAAGAAAGGGAGCCAGCCAAAATGAAAAAGGAGGGAAAGTGGGACTGTTATAGGAAGAAAGTGGAGGGAGACAGAGCTGGGGCTTGATGGCTGCTGTTCCTGTGTAGAGATTTGCATCATCTTTTAAAAGTGGGTTTATGGTCGTACTCGTCTTACCCCCCTGATCCACCCATTTCAAAGTACGGCACGGGCTGTGAGAGAGGATCAAACAAGCTGTACTGTCTTATTCATTTTTCATGCTGCTGTACTAAGCGGCGAGGAACGAACGAAAGAGTGAGAGGCAACCAAACTGAGAGGCACGGGGAATGAGAGAAAATAAAACAGAGTAACCTACTTTTTTTTTTTTGCTTTGCTTCTCTGGGTGCATATGTAGAAGCTTAACGAGTGGCAAACACACACATACACACACACGAAAACACTTTTCTTGTAATTGCTCCAGTTGGTGCTCATGGATCCCAGAGGTGGGAGCAACACGAAAGATACAAAGAAAACGAAGTGGGGACATGTGTCAATACGCTAACATGCACACACACCTTTACCTTAGCCCTGGCATCCTGCGGCAACATGCTACCTATGACTGAGCATAACCTCTGCCCCCCCAACATCGTGGCGAAAAGTGGAGCAAGTCTCTCAGGCCTCCTCCTCCTCCTCCTCCTCCTCCTTCTCCTCTTCCTCGTGCCTCACTCTTCAGTCGGTCTTTAGTGGGTCTTCAGTGGTGGAGCTGCCACTCTCCGCTGGCACCTCATTATTTCCTCGGGAGCCGAGGGGCAAAGACTCCAGATTCCTTAGATGCTGAGATAGAGAGAGAGAGAAAAGAGCTACGAATAGAGAAACAGAGGCAGCGACATTCGATATCCCGCTGTGCTGCACCGCACTGCTATGACACCTCAAACATGCCTCACACACACACACACACACACATTGAAGTACAGTAGCAGCAGAGGAGGGATGAAGAAAGGAGGAAGGGAGGAAAACGAGGGAACAGATTATAGGAGCCATACCGCGGCAGAAAGGCAGAGGCGGCCTGGGAGGGAAAAGACAAACTGGTTGAGATGGAACCGGAGAGGGAGAAAGCATCGGTTGAAAAAAAGAGCAAGAGCAGAGGAAACTGTGGAAGAAAGACAGAGAAGCAGGAAGAAACAGGGTGAAACTTCGTGCAGGCGCACATTTCAGCAGCGAACCCTGCGGTAGCTGAAGAGATGGAGGTGCTATATTTAATTCTTTATATTAATTATATATTTAATTCTTTATATATTATTTCCATCACACAAGTCCAGAAATACAGTAACCAGCGGACACAGGCATGTCAAGCTTTAGATTTCTCTGCATGTCCTAGCGTTGTGCACGGGGCTGTAGTAAGAAGCATACTCTGCATCTACAGAGTATGGACGCGGGAGTCTTTTTTCTAACATAAAACACAAGAGTGAAAGTGTAAGGAATAGATTAAACAGTTTATTTATTTGTTCTAACTTAAGCTGTAAATGTTAACATGTCTGGCTGACTGGCTTACTGCTGCTCAGCTTTACTTCCAAGGTTAAGAGTTAGCATATCGGGCGCTGGAGCCTACAGGGCGAGAGAGAGGAGGTCGGTGATCCTTCTGGCTGGATGAAGCCCACTACTGATTTACGCAAGATCCATGATTATAGGCTACAGAAAAATAGAAATGAATGGCAATATTAGAATATTGTCGATTAGAGCTCCCAGAATATTACAAATCATGTTTTCAGGGGAGCTCATGTCCTATAGTGCTCACTGCTACAATCATATTCAGTATGAGATACAACTTGAAAAGAAATAGCCTTAGACTATAGGCTATAAAAAAACCCCTTAAATATGTAATATTGACTTTTTGTTTCACAATGTACACGAACACCGTTCTCCTGGTTCTGGCTCTCCATTCACCCCAACCACATTGTCGGTCTTTTCTGTTAAATATCATATAGCCTACCTGCCTTTACTGTCACAAACAGTGACAACAGTGACTGGAACAGGGAACGGGTTGGAGGGATACAAAACCGGTCAAAGATAGAACAAAATGCAGCTCCTTTGTTTTCAGTTATGGGTTTAAAACAGAAAAACAAAACAGATGTCTGTTTTTTTGTTTTCCGTTTTGGTTTTAAAACAGATTTGGTCCAATTTGGTTTTGAAACCAAATAATGAAAGGATTATAAAAAGGACGAGGCCTACAAACATTCTTTTCGTTATACAACATTGTGTTGGATAATGAGAAATAAACTACCTTGATTGAACATCATGCACATCAGACCCTGTGTAGGAAAAAACACCCATTACACTCTATATATTATCGTGCTGATCATGTGCAGTATATTTATGAGCACATCTTCCTCCTCCACTTCTCCCCAGTTATAAAACAAACACTTCTCTTCTAGATGAGCCCAGCTATAGATTAAAGCGCTGCATGAATATTCATCTCTCATTTTAATAGCCAACAGGAGGGGAGGAGGGAGAGAGAAATAAAGAGAGAGATAAAGAGGGGGGAAGATCTGGGGAGAGAGAGAGGAAGAGTGTTTAGCTGCTGCAACTTGTTATTAATAATGTTGATTATCATTTGAGGATTATTCTCACCGTGCCCTTTCTTTTGATAATTATACTGCATCCCCTCCTTGGCTGTAGGAGGATGCGAACCTCTGCTCTGCGTTGAATTCAAGTAATTGGAGACCAAAATAGATAGAGGAGCACGGCGACGGGTAGAGAGGGAAGCAGCGACTGTTGACATGGCCTCTTGTTTGGGAAGCAGACAATCATACACATCAGCTGCTCATGTCTCACTGGCCATCTGTCAGGGACAACTAGATCAGGAAGGCAGCTCTCCAGGCCCTCCCTCATCTTCTCTCTATCACTGTCTGTGGCATTCATCTTTATGTATATCACTCTCACTCAAGGTCCATAGCTGGTCATTACCAGTCAAATGACACTGACTTCATTTCTCAGTGTCACGTCCTCAGTTGGCCCCGCCATCCTTCACTGTTTTAAGTCAAGCTGAGTTTTTAATAGTCCCCCTTACAATGTGGCTGTAACTGTACCAGCCACTATATAACTACCAGTGTTAAAAAGGATACTACACTGTTATTACTATAACTATGATTACTTTTAATTCTTTTAATTCCTTATTAACTTATTGTAACCTTTATTGTAAATAGTGGTGTAAGTATAAGTAGTTCTATATCTGTACCCATAAATAAACACCTACTTACCTTGGGCCTCTACAGCAATACTACTAATATAAAGTTTACTAATAATTAGATTTACAGTTCAAATCATCATATTCTACGCTGTCTGACAATATCAACCATTTATGACTGCACGGATTAAGAAATCTTCCTTTAATGGCTGACATTGACACAAATATCACTTGCTAAATATTTGAAAGACATTCATTTTATCATAACAGCACACCATTTCATGACCAGTGAGTAAACATGGCCTCTAATAAACCAGCAGCAGCTCCCCCCACTCTTACTAATTTCTTTCTAAACGAACATTTCTTGAATCTCCCATCGACTGATAAAGAAACCACAAATACGTTGTGGTAGAGAACTAGCAGTAGGATCAAGTGCGAATACAATGACGTTCTCCATATTTGTTGGATTGTACTCTGCAAATACAGATTAAACTTTCAATTAATCTGCCAATGTCTTAATATGCCTGTTCTCTGGGGCCTTGATGGCATCTCAGTTGGAAAATTGCAGATTTCTGTCACTTTACACAACCCCTCCTGCCTTCCTAATCCTCTAAGTCAATATTTTAATGGAAAGCTTTTATCTGTCCCAGGTCGCGAGTGCCTGTCTGATAGTAAACATAGTCCAAGTGCCTTTCTGTTTGTCAAGTGACCAGCTGCGAGTTACAACTGATGTTCATCAGCTTTACTCTTAGCCTGGCTTGGGGAACAAAACCCCCCCAAGATGTGTCCTTTGTGCCCTCTATCCTGCCACTGTGGCTCTCTGTGCCACAGTTTGCCTTCAGCAGCATTCATTTGGTCAATTAGACCCCATTTACCCCCGTTTCACAAACAGTGTAGCCCTTTTCTGAAGCTGTGCCCCATGTTGCCTTTGGCTAAATCCTCTCCATTGGTGCATTTGCCCCATTCACCCAGTTTAAATAGTGACCCTCCATTGACTCCCACTTAAGGTCGTGGTCTACATTTACATCACATACATTAGTGACAGTTAGCACCCTTTCACCCTTAAAGCCCGGTCAAACCAGAAAATGGTACAGAGAAATTCATCTGCAAATCTTTACAAAATTTTTGTTTCTTGAAGCTTGTGATGCAGGGATTACTAGTTGGTGAACTACTGTTGTTGGCAACGACCTAGTCAGTAACAATAGGTCTCCTAGGCTTTAATGATTTTTTCTCTGTGCTTGGTCGTTTACTCCCCGCGGCAGTTTGTTCTCGGGATTGTACATAATTTAATTCAATGAAGGTAACTCAAAGGGGAAAAAGCTCTCTGAGCTACCAAGCTTGCTAAGTCAGCAGGATAGTTTGATCACTAATGGGGCAATAACTGCACGCAGTTTATTCAAAAGATGCATTTGTACCATTGACTCCTGTCTGCAAACCATCCCACTTTTATGGAGCAGTTTTTAACTCAGAGGGGGTGAAATAAAAGTGGATGGTGCAACAAAGCTAATAAGCTGCAGTAGCTTTCTTATTCTGGACTCTTTGGCTCTCTGTTCGGCCAAAGATCAGTACAGTGTAGAATTTCACTAAATTTCAACCAAAGCAAAAGATTCGCAGAGATTTGCTTACTTACTTTCTTCTGCAGAGAAGTCAAACTCAGTGGATTCTCTTGCATGGATCAAGTAAAAACGATGCTTTTTAAAATGCTAACATGACTAGGCCTTTACAGGCCATACCACGATGCGTGACCATGAGGTTAGAGAAGAGGGCTTGTAAGCTTTTAAATCCATAACACAGCAGTCATTGTAAACAAATCACTTTAAAGGTCATGTGGGTTAAATGCTGTTTTCTTTACAAAACAACCTTAACATGGTTGTATTTATTACATTTATGGTGTTTGACTATAAAATAAGTGTAGCCCCTTCCTGTAAAAAACCTACCTAGACATGAACTTTAAAAGACAACCCACTTTAATTACCACTGCTTACAAACTCTGGTTGTGTAACTCCTATCTTGTGGTGTGACCTACAGTGCTCTGATCCAAGGTCAAAACCACTTAGAAGACGGTAAAATATTTATGATATATGGAACGTGTTTAATGGCCGCTCTCTCAGCTAACTACTATATCTCCCTCTCCTTCCCCCACTGAGCTGAGGCAGCTTCCTCCAGCCTACAGAAGGGCTCTTCTCCCTGGGGCAGGACCATGCTGTCCTCTGCCTCCCCTGGACGCTCGCACTGGTGGATCTGCGGGGTGAGCGGCTCAGGAGCTGTCCTTAAGTGAGGGGGGGTTTGTTCAGAGCTAGTGATTTATAGAGGAGAGAGAAGCAGGTAATCAGAGCATGACGGCAGGGCAGCGAGTCTGTTCGACTGTGTGTGTTTAAAGAAATGACAGATGAAAAATAAGAGAGAATAGGGTCTGCTCGTTAAAGCTGGATACACTCATCCTCTTTGGGTGAGAGGGGGGGGAACGTCCAGAGTGTTTTGCCGGACTAGCCAGACTAAGTGATGGGGCTGCGTATAGCTTGTGAATATGTTTATGTATGGCTTCGCGGCTGTGCTGTCAGCCTGTGATTAATCTTCCACTGTCTCTCTAATTACCACCCATGCCCCTCCGTGTTCCACAGCTCCCCACATAGACGCATTGACCCACGCCGGAAACGCAGCGCTCCCAATGCACATTAAAGCCCTGTAAATATTTGCTTTTAACTCTTGCCGACACATTGTTTCCAATTTTGCGCTCCGGTGGTCCGCAACCCCAACACCCCTCCTCCAGACACACGCTTGCACACTTCACGCTCACGCCGCCACTGATGCATTTATTTGTATATCTCTGTGTGTTGTCGACAAGTTTACTGACAGCCCCTGGTCTCTCCTCCTCCTCTGTCTAGCCCTTCCTATGTCTGTGCATCCTCCCATTGTGTCTGTATTGTAGCTGGCAGTCCATCAGCCCACTCGCTTCCTCTGTCAGCACAGTCTATGTGTCTATAATGAGTGAATGGATTCTGGGGTGGGAGGGAAGACAATGAACCATGTTTAAAGATAGAAAGGCTGAATAGAAGCAGTATGTTTAGATATGATTTCTTCAAAATGTTTACAGACATGCTTTTAATAGCCTTTGGTGATTCTATTGTGTTTATATTGGGTGTTGTCAAGATGCCATTACTGGAGTGGCATCTCACTTGAAACTTAAATATATATTTATATTTACTCATTTAGATGTCTCTCACACCCAAGGCACGGGTCTTATCCACTGCGTCATAGCTACCCCGCAATAACACACTATTAACAATACATGTAACGAATTTAACTTGCTACAAGTTGAAATATAGTCAATGCAAAATATAGTCAAACAGTTATATGTAATCTCCATGTCCTTAAAGCAAACTATAGCCCAGTTGTAAAGGGGAACTCCACCAATTGCGCATATCAAAGTTTACAAGTCTTGTGTACGATGTCACTTGTGTCAGTGCTGGTTGAGGATGAAGACTATGAAATCTGGGGTTGTGGAGCAGAAGTGAGTTTATTAGACCTCTATAGCCCGCACCTCATCTCTGCTTGAGGCTAGCTGCTCAAGGCTACATCGGCATAACCCACCAGAATCTCAGGTGTTGGCGGCCAAGTTGCATTATAGGTAATGCAGGTGCCATGTTTTGACAAGGAAGAAGATTGCATGGAATAAAAACAACTGCTGGTTCTGCTTTTTGGGCTAAGTCACCCAAAACTGAAACTTGACTTTGGATAAATCTTTTTCATTTCAGGTTATCTCCATTAAATCCGTATGCTTCATCTAAAACCTCTGCGTAGTGACATTTCCTGGCTCCAAAGTCGGGAATTCCACTTTACCAGTTTAATATGTTTAAGGTTTTTGTTGGAATTATGTATTTTGATTGGTTTGATTGATTACAATTAAAATCATGCATATTTGTTCATCCGTAAGCTAGAAGGGTGAATGCACAGGTGAGTCTATTTGAAGCCTTTTGTTTATCACGCAGCATTATACAGTATACTGTAAATTTATTTAATTAGTCCTAAAAATAATGCATAAAATAGTAAAATTAACAGATGATAAAGTATCATGAAATGACAACTGTTTATTTTATTGCCTGAAAACATGGGCAACAAATTCCACCCCCTCTGTCTTAGAGACTTAAACCATAGCAGCCTTTGCCTGGTTACAGCGAACATGTTATAGCTTAACAAATATAGCTTTCCGGTGGAATAAACTACAAAAACAGAACAAACTTCAACTATAAAAACTGCAACAAAAAGGCTGCAGCCAAAATATTTAGGAGATTAAGGAGCTCAGGCATCCTGAGTCGATGATAACTCTGAGGTAGCCGCTTTTTGTTCTGGAAAGCTCAGGCAGGTTCTGTGGGCTTCAGGGGGGAGAGAGAGGAGCAGAGAGAGGGAGAAGGGCTACAGAGAGGAGTCAAAACTGTCATCAATAAGATTTGAAAATAAGGGAAATTTAAACAAATAAAAGTACAATGTTAATTCCATATTATACTGTTAGTATATTGTTAATATTACTTATAGTTATATATTCATTATAATTTCATATAGTTTACCACTAGTATAGGCCTAATTATTTCAGTGGGTTGTTTTCATCTATTAAATCCTTGTGCAAGGAGCACAGTCTTCTTGTTTTACCGGAGAGAGTAGCAAACACTTTAAATATGGCCAGCAGGTTTTTATTTGATTTTATAAAGGTTACAGATACGTGAGATTTATGGGAAACATTTAAACAGGACGATACCGGGTGAGAACAGAAAAATACGTGAGAATCTCGGGGAAAACGGGAGGGTTGACATGAGAGGAGCAGAGAGAGGAGTGGGGTAATGTGCTACATCGACACTACTACAGTTTTTTAAACAGTTTTATAACAAATATGATCTCTGTCCACAGCAGCGTTTTAGCTGCGTATCAGAGTTGATCTCCGTCCATATTAAAACGACTGAAAACACACATCCGGTGGCCGTTCACGTACACTGGGCATGCGTGTGCCGGGTAAACATGAAGCAGATGGTCTACTCTGCAGAAGATTTGGTGAAAGAAGAAAGTAATACAGATGAATAACCATACCAAGTTTTTTTTTGCATTGACCGACAACGAAGTGGAAATGTAACTGAAAGCAACAGGGGAGTACAAAGACGGTGACGCAGAAAACAGACTGGGAGTCGTTGCAAAGTAAATACAGCGACAAGTGTTATTTACACAGAATAAAATATTTTAATAAAAATACCGAAACTAAAACCTCTCTGTTTTAATCTGGACGGGAGGCGGAAACATAGCAAAAGGTCTCCCTTTTAAAACGAAGATGGAGAGAGAGAGAGAGAGCGGCAGTCAGCTGATTGATCCATGACTGTATCTAAAAACAGATCACCCCCATGACATAACAGGGTTTTGTGAAGACCAAAATTTGAGTGGATTGGTCTTCTTTTTACGTTTCTCCATTGTCTTAACACACCTCCCACCTTCTATATCTGTTGAACTCTGGCCCCACTGTGATTCTTTCTTCCCCACATACAGAGAGAGAGAGAGAGAGAGATGGAGGGATGAAACATAATAAAAATAAGGGATTGACAAGAGCCTGAGTGAGCACTGACCTGCCTGCTGGCTATTTTCTATTTGGAGCCCACACAGAGGCTGTCAGCAGGACGGCAATCATACAAACACACACACAAATACACACACACTCACGTCCACCCCATCTACAGGCGTTAATGTGGCATCTGTAGAGATGAAACAGCCATTTTCTGTTCAACCACTCAGCATCCACTCTACCATGCCCTCAAAATTACTTAGCGATCAACACGTCAAACTGCTGTCACACAGATAAAAACACACACACACTCTGACATAGCAGACATCCAAACAAAATGTATGTACCCGGATGAATATGTATACATGGACACAAATAAACACACACACTTTGAAAGCCTTGAGATGATAATGAGTGTAATTTTTATGTGTGTTTGTGCTCACTGTCATGGCAAATGTACTGTATGTTTTTGCATCTGTGTTTTTCGCAGGCACTTTATGCGACTTCTTTGATTTGTCTTCATCTGTCCGTCCCTCTGTCTTTCTTCCTCTTGACGTCAAGACACACTGAATTCCACCTGTTGGCCTGCACCACCAGCCCGGCAAAGTCAGGTTATTATCTATCATTAAGTTGAACCCAGTGTACTGCCAGGCTGACCGGCAACACAACGCGGAGGGAGAGGCGGCAAGCAATTACAGGGGAGGTCGTAGTGGAATTGGTTTTAGTGGGATTTAGATTGTGCTTGGTAAGCTATGTGGCAGAATGGTGATGGATTCGATTTGGAGACTCTGATCTCCAGGCTGCTTTGTCCGCTGGAGGAAAACTGTGGAAACTTTTTAGCAAAAGAGCCACGTTGAACTTATGAAACCAAATGAACAGCCGATAACATACAAATAAATTGTGAACACCTTTTATATTTAGATATATTTGCACACCCCTTATTAATGAATGAGATCCTGATTTAAACTAAAATTTTGATAATTTTAGATTATTTTAGTTTACACAACAGTCAACAGTTGAAAACTTTGGCATCTTTTGCTAAGTTAAAAACAGGTTTGAGTTAAAAAACAAGGTGTCGGAAGTTATTATTTTGGTATCAGATCATGATGCCGGAATCATAAAGGCACTTGGCTTTTTCTCATTTTGATCTTGGCTGTTCGATACTTGGTGGCATATTATGCTGTCACCAGTGCAATAAATAACTGATGTAGTCGACAAAAATTGAAGATCAATTAGTTCATGACGTCATCGGACTGTAGCGACATCGTCCGCTTACTGGACTTTGCGATGGCAACATAACACCTTAAAGTCTCCAGAGTGTGGGAGTGTTTTACTCTTCACTTTGCAAAAAAGGTTGTGAACTGCAACATTTGCAATGCTGACATTTCCTGGTGTGGGAGCACACCAGTTATTCTGGAACATGTGAGGCTCTTTGGCTCTCAGGATGAGGAAGACCAGTCTCGGTAAGGTAGTCAGCTAGCTAGGTAGTTTAATGTTAAAAAGCCATGTTACTTCATATTATGAGCCCACTTCACCTTTGTTAATTAGGCTACTTGAGTAATGCAGTATGATAATCAAATGTATTTCTGCATCACTGTGGGGCAAAGAAAACAACTGAAACGATTCACAGACTGCAGACAGTCACAGATTGTCTGTAATGTTAGTTTCAGTTATTTTCTCGCTCATACGTGCCCGTTAAATAAACAGAAAATGTAAAATAGCCGAATGTTGGATGACACACGGTGTAACTGACGTTACCATCACAGCAGCGGGGCAGAAATTACTTTCAACATGAAGGCGATGAAGAAATAAAGAAATAAGATACATTTGAACGGACTCCGTGTCTTCGTGCTGATAATGTGCAGTGCTTGTGTGGAGACAGAAAGTAAACAGGATTTGTGGGGCTGCCGTTGTCGTCTAGACAAAGTGCACCGGGATGCTTTCACTTCACGTGTTCATGCTGCTTCACGTATTCGCGGTTACGCTGCAGTGAAGCTCACAGAGCGAGCAGCACGTTGTTGAGTGTCTGTCTAACATACTCCCAAACTTTAGACGGTCGAAGGCGCGGTCTTGTAGCTGGAGCTTGAATCCCTGCTAACACCGCATGCAACGACGCTACGACGCACATAATGCTGGTCGACGTATTTACGTAATCAATTACGTCGATTAATCGCCCCAGCCCTAACACCTGGTGTTTTTAATGCGTTCTTATAGATCGCATCTTTGTCCTCCCTAACTGTGCGGGAGTATTTTGAGCTGGAAGCTAATTTGCTTCAGACCATCTTAAAAAAAGTCATATAACTCTAACTCAACAAACTCGACAAATTCATTATTATTTGTCACCTCTTGTAAATTTGGCAAATGTAGTACATTAAGTTATTCCTTTCTTTGTATAAAAATATTGTGTCAGTTTGTGTATTGCAGTACTGGCGTGTAAGCTACTCTGTTGCTATATAAATTATATGTCTTGCTAAGAGCAGATCAGCTCTACAGTTATTTCGTACTTTTGCCAGTGCCACTATTATAGTACTACTATTTAGGCATTCTTTCATGTATTTCTACTATGTTTAGGCAACATTTCTTCTACTTCTTTTGTTAAATGACAAAGAAGGCTGCGGCCGGTTTAATATTGGTACTGGAACTCATGAATCATGTCCTTGTGAAGTCAAGCAAAAGAGCTGAATATAAAACATAGATGAGTATAGTAGAATATTAAAGGCTCAAGCATCAAACTATGTTCCGCAAATCACCATTTCCTTTTTGATGCATACGAGTCAATTACACAACCTCATCTAATCCAAATCTGCACTCAGCCTTTAGAAACATAAAGGAATAATGCATATTTCCTTCCAAATGAGGTGCAGTTCACACTTAAATCACCATGAGGAGAGACGTGACCTTCATATGGAAGATTAATGGCAGGTTAATTGGAGGAAGCGTCTGTCACTGCACATTAAAGTGGTATCGAACACTCCGCACAGCAATTAAAGATAACAAAGTAGGCTTGCTGTTGAAAACATGAAATCATAAGCACTTTATGTAATTCTCGCCTTAATGTGAGCAGTGAAGCAGCTCTCCCCCTCATGGCAACAACATCAAAGTCTGGCATCAGTTTTGAAGTAGTGATCCGCAGCATAAAGGACAAGTAAGAACTTGTGGAATATGATCTCTGGTGAGACTTAATGAGGGAGGAAATTGTTCGCGCATATACACAAGGAATAAGACATAATAATAACAACACCTGCTAAGTGTAATGTAATGCAAGTATCCGAGCAGTAAATTCTACAGCTTATACCAGTTCATTTTTGCTGGGACTGTTGACTAGATGTTTTTAAGTCATAGCTTGTGCTCTTGTATTGGATTTTATCACTGCAAAGTGGATTGTTATTGAATTCATATGTGCGTGTCACAAACACCTTCACAACATGGCGAAACTTCAACACACCTCCTCGCAGCTCTTGGTGATCAATGCCACTGTAAAGAGAAATCACTTTGGCCGTCTTTTCCTCTGTGTTTTCATCAAGAGGTGATATCCCTCTAATAGGTTTGGTGACCCAATTGTTGTGAGATTACCCACAGAGAATTCACTTTTTCCAAACTGTGTCAAATAAATCTAGCCCTGCACAATTACCTCAGACGAGATGAGTTCCTCCGGTATAACAAAAGCCGCAGTTAATTGAGTAGTGGGCTCCAGAACTATTTCTCCTCCACCCTCCATCATTTTGAAGTGTCCCTCTAATGGACCTTTTTTCATTTTAATGAACGCTTTCTGTGAGTTGGCATCGCGTGAGTGAAAATATCAGACTTGAGTTGTTTATCTGCTCCTGAAATCTTATAGTGCTTTGTAAGCATGCATTGTTTTGCTTAGCTTGCAAAGTCTTTAGACATTAAGCCGCCGTATTTTCCTTTTACTTTTAAGACAGTCCTGTTAGCGTAGGTGCTGAGAAAATGGTGTTTGATGTTGTACTCTTCAACTGACGCCTGACGGATCAGTCGTTCTGTTTTCCTCTCCACCGTAGTGAGGAGTATTTAGCTGTCCGTTCTGTCTTTTATGCTGAGCATTCACTGTCGACTTTCTCTTTTCCACAGCAATCGTTTTCTTTTTGCAGCAGCATGGATATTGAGCAATGGTGACATTGGCATAGCTTAGCTGTGGACCTAATAATAATAACATTACTGGCCATCCATTGGAATTAGTTAACAGGCAGGAGACATTTCAGATCAACAAATTAAGCAACACAGTTATATCATCATTACACATTTGTGGGTCAGATTGAAATGTCTGACAGGCTGGTTTTGGCCCACAGCCTGTGGTCTCCGTTTAGCCATGCAGTTTGAGTCCTGTGACCATAAACAGTGTCAGAGTCCTGGAGCACTTTTATCCACACCTCTTTGCTGTGGATAAAAGTGTGTAAATGCTAAAGGCCTGGTTTGTACCCAATTTAAATAATGTTTAGTCATGGAAAACATTGTTTTGCATCTTTTTCCGCTCATCCTCAATGATCCAGGCCCTGTAACAATGCAGCCTTTTTATATTGCATCGTCCTCCCTATATATTTTGCCAGTGCACATTCAGGTGAGCAAAAAAATTTAAAATGTGAGGGAGGGTGGGAGATGAAGGACGGTGCAGAGATGAGATGAGGTTTGTACTGATGGTCTGCCACAGAAGGACCTGTGTGGACCCCGTCCTTCTCTGAATCATGAATCATGAATGAGTGTGTGTATGATGGATACAATATTTTGGGAAAACCTATACCTGGAAATCTGTGTTGGTAAGTGTGATTGTGTGTGTGACCTGCACTACAAATACCACACACTCTCCCACACATATCTCCTATATGGCTCTGTTGCCATGCTCAGCTCTCCTCCCACCAGTCCCCACCCCTCCTTCGTCTCTCCCTCTCCGCTTCATCAATCACCTAAGCTCTCCCACTGCTCACAGCAAAGCTGGACCTATTAGGCCCTCTAATTGAGCCAATTAGCAATTAAACACTCAGATGCACCCCGAAATTCTGGAGGTCCCTCCAGGCACACTTACGCCTGCCAGGGCCTTGGATTATTACCAGGGATTCTGGCATGTGTGGGACTGGGCTGGCCTCTCTGCCTGCCCGGACTTGAGGTGCAAGTTTAGGTTAAGAGGAGTCCAGTTGGCACCTTCCCTGGGCTTTTGAATGTGGGTCTATTAGATGTCCACTTCTCTCACAGACTCCGGGGTCAGTGAAGCAGCGCCTCATGGCGCTTTTACTCAAGGGTCTCTGCTGTCCAGAGAGAAGCTTTTTATTAACACCAGGACCTGTTTCCTCTCCATCTGCATTCTCACCTCCCATCTCTCATTTGTCTCTTACTCTCCCCTGCTCCTGTTTTCACATTCTCACTTCATCTTTGCCTCTCTATCTCCCAGTCTCTTTTATGTGTTTTGGAGGATGAAAGTTTAATGGTGTGATGTGTGTGTGTGTGTGTGTGTGTGTGTGTGTGTGGGTGGAGGGCTCGTCCCTGCGTGCACCGCAAAGCAGGCCGGCCTCCAGACTCTCCACGGTTCAATTAGAGCACACATCGTGCTGCCTGCCTCTCTGTGAGGGGATACACTCCCAGATGCACACACATGGGCGCGTGGGCAGAACAACAAAGTCCACACTGAGAGGAACAAAGGCAGGCGCCAATACATTTAGGCTGAACGCACTGTACCAAAAGAAGCCTGAGCGATTACAGATGCCGCGGACTCGCTCGCAATTAGCGCTCTCTGAAAGAACACAAATGTGTTTTCACCACAGCTCTTCCCTACAAGCTGGAGTATATCCTCTCCTCAAAGAGCTTGTTGTAGATAAGAAACTTTATCATTACATGAGTGAGCCTCCTTATTTGTATGTCTTACATCAGTGTGAGTGAGACCGCTCGCCTGCTCATCAGCCTATATCGTCTAATTATCTGCCGTCTTGCCTCGGGACACTTTAACTCCCATACTTTCTAATGTACATGGCTTTATTGGCAGTGGGAGAGGGTGTGGAAAAAGGACAACAAAAACACAAGAGGCGCTTCAGTGGGTGCAGGCGATGCAATAATACGGTTAATGATGACTTTAATTGGGATAATTATGGCATGGTGATAAAGCAAGAGAGTGAGATAGAGAAAGAGGCGAATTTTAGAAATCAGATAAGACTGAAATAGAGTGTGTGCGTGTGTATACATGAAATAAATTTCTCTGTTTTGCCTGTACAGTCTTCATTACTCCTAAGGTTAGTGTCCCCTACCATTTCATAACACCACCCAACAATGTTACGGCTGTATAATCTCCTCCATGCCTGATGCATTTCTGACTGGGTCTGTTACATGAGGATTTGCACATTTGCGCAGTAGATTACATGAATGACAGTACAGTGCGGGGGTACTCATTCATGTGTTGGGTCATTTAAGGCTTACTGTGTGCATCATGTGTGTCTTTGTGCTCTGTATGTAGCCCCAAAGTGTCCCAGGCTGTTATAAGCTGCTTACAGGCACACATTACTGACCTGTGACCTGACTGGGCGGGGAAAGGCTTGCCCTAATCTCTAGCCTCTACTCTTCGCCTATGCTGTCTACTGTACTTTTGAGCTCCAGATCCAGCAGTGAAGCCTTTAAGATATTAATAACCATAAATATTGAGGCATCAATAGCAGTGTTGTTAGAGGAAGACTTGATGTAGCAGTGACAATACATCAGCTGCGCTGCATTAGCAGAGATGTGAGCATGTTAGGGGTAAGCTGGCAGGTTAAACACAGTTCGCAAGGAAGGATTTGGTGCACGTTCCCGTACAGGTCAGACCAGGACAGGGTGAACAAGTCCAATTTAGGGTTTTCATTCATAACAGATAGGGAGAGGCATGTAGCAATGTGCCCTCAACATGGAGTGTACATGGGATTTCTGCAGGTCAGATTATGTTGTAAAAGCCAGAGTAAGTAAAATGTGATCACAAGGATTGCATTTTTTTGCAGTACCTCTACATGCTGGGGAACTGCGTTGTTCATCCTGTAATCAAGTGATCACCACGTGAAATATTCCCCAAAATAACACCTATTGATGTGATCTCAACAATACTGTCTGTTGAGGGTCGTTTTATTTCCACTGCTTTCATTTCAGGGGATATTTTTTCTTGGCAACAGTTGAAGGGAAAATGTTGCACTGACAATATTTAATGGAATATATTTCTGTTTCAGATAATCTCTCTCCCCCCACCTCCTTGTATCTCTTTATGTTTTTCTCTCTTTGTATCACTGTCCTTTAAATCTCCTCCCTCCTCTTCCTTTGTCTCATTCTGCAGAATTCAAGAGGCTTTTCGAATCAAATGATCTGGATAGTAGAAGACCAATCGGGATGGAACGCAACAGAACCATGGCTGGGGAAACTTTTCGGATTGCCAATGCTCTGAATCAACACTGACCTGGCACCCACACCGAGGTCCGACCTCCTTACCATCCAGCACCTCAAGGACCCTTTTTTCCCCCAACAGCTGCTTTGCCCGACATCCCACCTTCACTCAGCGCTCCTGGTCTTGATCACACCTCCAAGAAAGCTCTTTTTAGTCTTTCAGGGTCTGCCTGTTTTTTTTGTTTTAATCCTCCTTTTACACTTTACCTTCCAAACAGTTGGTTATTATCCACATCCTCTCATAAAAAGACAGAAGTATTCCAAGACAGAGTGCTGGCAGGTGGCTGAACAGTATGAATCCAGTCATGTACCCCCTTCCACCTGCTCTTAGTAAACAAAATCGGCTGGGTTTGTTGCCCAGGCCACGCCCCCTTAGTCTCATGACAGACTGCTGCCTAATGGGGGTCCTAGGCCTCATCCTGCTCTTCAGCCTGGCCTCGAGCCAGAAGATAGACCCTTCCAAACACCCCATTGTTACTACCAACTACGGCAAGCTCAGAGGCATCAAGAAGGACTTAAACAATGAGATCCTGGGGCCTGTAGAGCAGTACCTAGGCGTACCATATGCCACAGCACCCATCGGTGACCGGCGATTTCAGCCGCCCGAAGCCCCGGGATCCTGGCAAGAGATCCGCAACGCCACCCAGTTTGCCCCTGTGTGCCCTCAGAACGTCCATGGCGTGCTCCCGGAGATTATGCTGCCCGTGTGGTTCACAGACAACCTAGACGTGGCGGCGGGTTATATCCAGAACCAGAGTGAGGACTGCCTCTACCTCAATATCTACGTGCCCACGGAAGATGGTGAGTGGACAGTATTAAATGAAGGGTCGGTGGAGGCTGGGGCATGAGGGATGTAGTGGGCAACAGTGAAAACAGCGAATAGATAATTGACTGTTCACTAAGTCCTGCCCCCTTAGTTAGTGTTGCTATGCCTGTCAAGCTACATACCTAAGGCACAAACTCAGCATCTTCACCAGCTGATGATCCATGTAGAAGACATAGAAAAAAAGTAACAACCCTAGAAGCCAGTCCTAGAGATTTAAGTGTGGAGTAAAATGTAAGGTCAGACTTATCTCATTCTCACTAAACCTTGCTTAGCTGCTTAGATTACATACCTGGACAAGCAAACAAGGCAGAAGTTATATTTAGCATAGTAGTCTTTATTTTTCATATTTTCAAAATTTCAAATATGTTTGACTTTTAATAAACAAAAAAAGAGAAATGGCAGTAATAATGAGGACTAAGTTTGGCGAACAAACTCTCTGGTAGAGGCTCGGTTTGGCTGGGGTGTAATCTTTAAATTCAAGAGCAGGACGGAGAGGCTAATGTTAGCCTACACAGGTATAGTAGCATCCATGTATGTCTGACTGACTCACACACAGTGGAGAAATACTACACATCAGAAGTGCTATATTTGTGAAAGAGTCTTTTTCAATGTGGCCTTTAACCCCACAAAATAATGTAGTATAAAATTAGTACTGGCCTTGCAAGTAACACTTGCTGCCGCTTCAACTACTACAGTTACGCTAATGTGCTAGTTAGCCAGACCTGCTAACAACTGCAGCTCATGTTGGAGCAGACAAAGACTCAGTTTAATCCACTCCCCTACACCTTTGCCCTTGTACTCTCAGTTTTGTAAGGGGTAAAAAATAAAGAAAGAAACCACCATCCACGCTCTTTATATGGAGTATCGCCATTACTACAGCCCCAGTGTACAGTGCTTCAGAATGCGGAGAAATCACAAGCTTGACAGGCCTGCCGTGCCTAGTTACGGTGGCAAAGCAATGAATCACTGTTCAGGAAGGGGGGTTTAGTGAACGGTCAATAAGGAGCCAAAAAAGGGAGAGGAGCCTAAAAATGTCTGGAAAACTCTTGCGAATAGTCATTCTTTTCTAGGTTCATGCACGACTAAATAAATATTGCATATGCTTCTTATAGATAATAGATTGTGAAATTAGTTAATATAAATATATGGATATACACACACACACAAAATATTCCATTGAGGGCCAAAGAATTTTTCAATTACCCTTCCCTGGTTTTACTTTATGTCCCATTAAAGGTGTTATAAAGCAAGAGAACAAAGGCCAGGACTGAAGCAGTTTCCAGGTGCTTTATGAGAAAAGGATTAGGTGACATTTGACTTTTCTTACTTTTTTTTACCGTCAAGAACCCTCTTCTCTCAACTCAGATCTTTCTGCAGACGTTTTTGTCTGTCCAGGCACTATTTGGAGTGTGAGAAATAAAAGAGATATATTTCCATTTTGTCGGCAGGTGTGATATGAAGAGTAGAGACTTCCATCAGCCCTCTCTCTCTCTCTCTCTCTCTCTCTTTCTCTCTCTCACTCTCCTTGCCTAGGGTATTGTAAGACATGTTTCACATTTGTCTTTTCATGTCTACATCTCTAATATAAGCTGCACAAAGCCAACACCTTTCACAGAGGAAAGGCTGGAAGAATCATGCTTGGCGAGTCTCGCCGAAAATGTTTTTTAACATGCTCTGGGTTTGACCTCAAACAACTGGAGGTCTTCAGAAAGCAAGTTTAAACATAAATATTTAACAAGGAAAGAATCCTCCATCATGTGCTTGGAAAATTTTCATTTGTGCGTGCTTTACTGTTTGGATGTATGTCTCTCTTACTGTCTATTTGTACACGTTAGTGTGTATGTCAGTGTAGCGATGACGCACCAATTTCCATTCTGAACATTTTCTTCACTCTAACACATTTCGGTCTTCCTTTCAGCACTTCCATCACTTGACTGGATTTTTTTTTTCTTTTAGCCCTTCACAGCTCAACACCCTTCCTTCCGCCTCTCCACTCCAACACTGCCGCCTCAGCCCTTGACAGGCCGTCATTGCCACTTATAGGTCTTCGGGCACATATAGAACACTATACATCAGGTCTAGAGTCATTTCACAGTGTCACGCGGCATGTTTTTTCCCCCCTGTTTTCTGAGATGTACGATTTGGTGGAAATGCAAGTGCCATATAATGGGGAGACATACACACACGCTCCCACTCGCTTACAAGTTGGCCCATTGATGTGCAGTGCACTGCAGTGAAGTACCTTCTAATAGTGTCCTTAATTCATCAACATAAAACAGCATTACACCCAAAATTGTCTGCATAATACTTCACTTTATCCATTAGGGTGTGGGCAGATGTTTCATGAATTAAATAAATTGCAAATATGTATAATTTGGATAAAAATATACTCTTACTATAACTTTTTTTTATCTCTCATCATCATTGCTGGTATATTTATGGTGGTCAAGTGAGGCGTGACATTGCTTGCCTCAGCACTCCTCCAACAGCCCTGGGGTTGTCTTTCTCTTTGCTCCCCTTTTCCTCTGCTTCTCCTCCTACATTGATTTTCAGTCCTCTTTTTTCTTTTTTTACATGCGCTGCTGGTGAGGGGAGGGAGGGGGAGGGGAGGCAAAGAGAAGAGAGGAAACAAGAAAAGCAGACAGGAGATGATACGAAATGAGGGGAGGAGGGAAAGCAGGAGATGGATGGAGAGAGAAGAGGAGAGTGGAGGAAGAAAAGTAAGAGGAGGAGAAAGCTTTTGGGCAGTAGATCAGAAATCAGCTACAGCTCGCTGTCCATGGGGACTGTCAGCTCAAGTCATTGTCACACAACTAAACACAAAGTTGAATAAGCTCACAGAGTGACACACACTCAGTATACACACCCATCCCTCTCTTGCCGTGCCGTTTATTACACTTCTATTCTTCTTACTTTTAAAACATGAATGTTGCATCTCTCAGAGTCTCCTCAGGCCTTTTACTTGTATCCTTTTTTTAGGACACCCTTAAGACAGAATCCTTAAAAACCTCCTCTAATTTTAAGTGGATTAAGCCGTCAGAATTACTTCTTAATGCTGCCATCATTGCAAATGAGGGAAAGTGGGACACTCTGACATGACCATGTGTGTTTGTTCATAGATAAACAAATAACATTTGGTGGTTACTCATGGCTTCTTAATTAATACTTAAGTACTTAGTAAGTTGCTAAGCTAGCCACGTGTTGTCATTTTTTTCACTGGTTCCATGGCACTCATGAATAAATATGTTTCGGAATTTATAATACTTTGGGAGCAAAGAAAGAAGAAAGGAAACACAACTCATCTTACAGTAATAATACAAATTTACACTTGTTACCATCTGATTAACAGAAGCTTAACCTAATAGGATTTTAGTGCTTTTAGATTTTATTAATTCCAATATTTGAATATTGTAGAGCCGGGAATGATATTTCTTGGTTCTTTCTTCATCAATTTTAGGTTTTTACATTGTTTAACACACATTATTTATAAATTGTTACAAAGGACAGATTTTGGTGCCTTATATGTTTAAATACATAATTTACTGCAAACATGTGGCCACCTAAATTCAAAGAAGGATGGTCCTGGCTTTCCTTACTCTATTAGAATAGATTGATGGTCACTGGAATACCACTATAATGTAAAATGTCTACTATAAACCCAGCTTGTTTCCATGTCCCTGTGTTGGTATAGGATATCAGACCTTAGGACCCAGGGGAACTGGTTTTGGCCTCTGGCAGGTTTGCTCCCACACCAAATGCAGGGAGAGAGGCACCACCCGTTTCCCTGGTGGTGACATCCCATAAATCATAGCGAGAGGTTTTCATCTGGCTCCTGCAGAGTCACAATGGATCGATGGATGAGGGGAAGGGAGGGAAGGACCGGCCGCCGCCGCCGCTGCTGCCTCAGGCCCACAGACAAAGTTCCTGCTTCTCTCAGCAGTCAGCAGGCATAACATAGAGCAAGACTACATGGTAAATAAGTCAGAGTAGCTGTTTGTGACGTAGACTTTTTCATCAGTAGACTCACAACACCTGTTGAGCCATCTACACCGGCCGTGCAGCTTCTTCACAGGGTGTGTAGCTTCTTGAGTTTCAACTCTTTACATTCACTATGGCATTATACCCCTTCGACCCCTTTCTGTAATAACAAATCCTCCATTTATTCTCGAAATCTTTATGTTTTCCATATTTTGCCAACACAGGGAAGCAAACTTCAGATGCACCATTTCCTAAAGTGAAAATTGTAACTTTTGTATTGGGTTGTAAAAAATGTTTTTCTTTAAAGAACTTCCCTACTCAATTTTCAGATCGGCTTAGGGCTGTTGCCCTTCAGTTAACCTTTAAAGGTATAATTTGTAACCTTTCTGCATTAAAATGTATTTACATTATCACAAATGTCTTCAGCAATTTTCAAATCCAGAGAAGGTAACGTGTGTTTCATTTGGTCTTTATCCAGTGTCTAGCCACATTTCTACGACGATGAAAGATTATAGTCATCCGATATCTGTATCTTAAGCTAAGTATCTTAAGAAACAAGCTCAGAAAATGTTAGTGGCAGCTATGGCTTGCAGCGTCCAGTGTCCACCAAACAGCATCGCCTAAATGCTAATTTTTAGCATGAAACTGCTTTATTCAGTGTTCGGTTTGATTTAGAGAGAGACCTCCCAGTAAAAACCTCCTGAACGTCTGCTACTTCATGACATCATCAAACTACATCTTTTGTAATTGTTTTGATGTGAGAGACCCCTAGCGGGAGAAATGTACATACTGTGCCTTTAAACAACCAATATTCATTATCAAAATTCATGCCCCGCAGCCCAAGTTCAACTTCACAAGAAACAGCAATCACATTTTAATTAAGCTTCTCAGAGGCATCTGAATGTGGCACTAAAATGCAGCTGGTGACAGGAGACTCATGAGTTGCTCATGAAATGCTGACATCCTGCTTGTGACTGGTGTAGACAACATTTTAACATTAATAATTTCAAAAGACATGCATGGATCTTGAACAAACTGAGACAGACTCCACCACACTTAGAAGAACTTTATTGGTGGTAGGCTGGGGTTTAACCCTGCTAAGTTGTTACAAAGTGCCTTTTAAGCTGCTCTGTTCAATTAGTCCTGTTCGGGGAGGGTATACATCAGTTTTGCCAGATAATCCTTTGGGATTTGAACCGCTAACCTCAGCGTTGTCAGCACCATGCTTCTTTGGCTGAGCTGCTGGGTGCAAGCAGGGGGCCTTATAAATTATTCCATCCGATACTTCATCTATCTCCATGCATCAAGCTCAAACTCCCACATCTCCCCATTCCGCAATATTTCAATTTCTTCTGAAGAGATTCATCAAGAGGGGTTCAATACTAACACAATGATGCACGCGGCGGCCAGGGGCGACGCTGCAACACTGGCATCACCGAAGGGCTAGAGATGAATAAATAAATAAAAGAGATAAAAACAAACAGACAAATAATGGAAAGAGAGAGAGGTGCCAGCATTCAGTCAGCGGTGGAAATATGATATATATTGCTTCTGATACCAGAAAAAAACTTGATTATCTCTTTCTTTATATCGCCTTTTTCTCCTGCCAACCCAGTTGATACCCTCTAAAGAACTGAAATGGGGAAAAATAGATCACCATCTTTCTGCAGGCAGAGTACACTTCCTTTAGAATGAAAAATAGCTGGCTCCCTCACACACACACACACACACACACACACACCCTATATCACATACCCAAAAGTTTCCTTTAATGCGTGCTCGCCTGAACTGAAAGAGACAAAACAGAGCCCTTCATAAAAAGACAAGGACAGAGTGGGAAGCAGAGTCCGATTTGAAGTCAGGCATCTCGAGGTAGGTGTCATTTTATAGAAGATGGAGGTCAGAACAGAGGGCCACATCCAGCCTTGGGTGCAACCCTTACAAACCAAACCTGACAGAGTCCATCTTTGCTTTTACGCCTCCTCTCATGTTTCACCTTCACCCTCTGCCCCTCCTCTCTTCAGTCTGCTTCCCTCTGCTCTCTGCTCTGTCCTGGAGCGTTGTGGAGTAGACAGCGACTGGCCCCGCTTGGCTTTTCTCTTCCTCTGGGAGGCGGTGAGGGTGAAGAGAGAATGACATAATCCAGGGTTAGTCACTCGCTTAGAACCTTTCCATTCATTTAGTTTAGTCCTATACATACCTAGAAAAGGCCACTGACGGCCACAGTACACAGGGTGTCAGTTAGTTGTTGAAAACTCTGAAAAGGACTAAAATTAAGAAATATTTTGAGCCTTCGAAGATTACTGTGTCCTTTTAGGCATGGAACTGCATTCTCAATCAAAGTACAAATTAGTCCACTTGAATTACACGGTTTAATCAAACAAACATGTGAATGGAACTAGATATAGTGTCGTTTTTTAACACTTCTGCTTAGGTCTCCTTGCCTCTGAATTGCCCATGTCTCAGATTTGTTCAGTGATTGAAGTAGGTTTGGAGTTGTGCCCTGAGAATGAACAAACACAGTGAAACAAATTCAGTCTGATTACAGGGCTACTATATGCCAAACGATTGTATTTTTTACATGTGCTTTAATAAACCTGGTTGGCCTTTTCTTTTTCTTTTCAGGGTGTTTGGGGGGAGCAACGGGTTATATTTCTGTTTCTTGTAGGTTAGTTGCTATTTCACCCTTTCAATTCTACTACATTCTTGTGTTCCCTCACTACTTGAATCTGCTCACCTTGCTTTTCCCTTCAATTCTCTTTTTCCCCACACTCACACACCTCTGTTTTTTTACTGCAAACACACCGGCTTGCTTCGCCTCTTTCTGTTTCTCTCTTCCTGTATGCATCTGCTCTGCTGACTTTCTCCACCAGCAGTATATTTCTATAAAGTAGCCGAAAAGACACGTCTTTTTGATTTTTCCACCTGCAATTTCATTTTCGATGTAACCTATTGAAACGATTGAAGCCAACGCGGCACTGAATGACATCTGCACTTCACTGTTTCTGTAGCTGGTCCATGCTTGTAAATTATCCACAGTGTCAGTATCCACGTCTTGTAATGTAATGCCAGATAACATCTCTCTCTGTGTTTCTTTGCAAAACGCTGAAATGGGACGCCAAATACACCTGGGCAGCCCACCCAAGTAAAGTCTATAGAAACACTGATATACCTCAAGAGCTTATAACTCATAACCGTTTTCAATTGCTTTTTATAGTCTGTAATTGTTTTTAATAGTCCTTAAACCCAGTTCCAGGTAGCATTAAAAGATCTTAAAAGCTTTACGTTTAGCTCACAGTAACCTGTAGATACATAGTCCTTTGTGAAGTCACTCTGTGTGGAGCTTTCATGTAAGTTGACAGACATGTTGTGTATATGAGTGTGAGGTGCTAATGCTGTTGACAGTATATTTATAGCATTAAGTCCTGTTTGCCAGCAGCTAACAAAGATGTCAAATACAACTAGTGAGTTACAGTAGATTAGATAATGGGAGTTTTGAGGGGTGATCAGCAGCCAGGATAATCAGATTACATACACCCCTGGGAACTGACGAAGCATCTTGGACGAGTGGCACAAACAACTTCAACACTAAATCCATTTGCCTTTGTCATAATATCTCTAGATTTACTCTAAGGTATGAATTTTCCATGTAATTCAGAAAAACAAGAGGCATTAGACATGTCAGTAAAGATGCCAAGACAGTTCCCCAGGGATGACAAAACTCTATCTCTGTGTTAGTACATGCAAAAAATCTGGACAGTAAAGTCACTCTTTTCCGCACAGACCTACAATATCCAAGATGAGCCATGAGGAGGAGAGGAGTGGATTTTTAAATTGCTGACTGCTAAGCCGGTGTAGCCTGTGTGTTTGATGGACTGTGGAAATGGAGGAAAGGTTATTAGAAATGTGTCCAGAACTACTGAGGATGACGTGTCTTACAAGACAAATCATAACTGCAGACAAAGAGAAGAGCGTCTGTGGGTGTGAAAGAACTCTGTCAAGAATAGCCCATCTTAATATTGCGTAGGGGGTGATAGACCTATTTTCAAATGTTTCAGAGTGTGTTTGGATTTGAGAGCAGATAACCTATGAAATTTCTCCATATGGGAGCATCGCTTTGTATAGCCTGACCGATAAATGCTGATATCATCGGCCGATATGAGCTAATTGCAGATAAATCGATATTGGTGTTTATAACAGCCGATAAATGACATTTAAAAACTAAACGGGTGGATCCTTCAATCATGTTACAAGTGTTGTTGTTGCATAGTTTGTCCACCAGAGGGCAACTCCCCTCTTGGCCCTAGAAAACACAGCCATCAGCTGACATAATCAGCCATGTTATCTTAATGAGTTCTAACTACACATAAAAAACATTAAGGATAATATTTCTATATGTTATGTGTTTCTAAAAAGATGAAAGAATATCGGCCGATATATCGGTATATCTAGTTTTAAAATCAAAATCAAAAAATAACAAAATCGGTAACGGCCTAAAATATCCGGGCTCTAATCACTTGTAACCCCACAAGCTAATGTAGTTAGAGGGTTCAGAGGTAACGCTCTATTTCTTCTGTAGATATTATTAGATATGTACTGTTTAATCCATTCCTTTCACTCTTTGGAGCTTACAGCAGCCACATGCACACCGCCTCAGCTTATGGAGGAATCCAAAACTCGACAGGCCTGCCGTGTCCAGTTATGGTTGCTAAATATGATCAGACGATGCCAAAGTATCTCAATGCATTTACATTATGCCTGGCATGTTTTTATTTTATCCTAAACACTTAAATCTCGAGAGCTGACCTGAGTAACTCTGACTGAAAAACACTGATACGCCAGTGGTTGAATCTTTGTTCAAGCTTGGTATTGAGAGCTAATTTGTTTTTAGGCAGATTCTTAGTTTAGATGCACACTTGGATTTGGACACATTTCAGCGTGAACATGCTTTTGCCAGAGTCCCTTAAATGTAGGGAGCATCTGAAGAGTTACTGTGTTCAAATAATCGCTGTAGATATTGATAATGACTGTAATTGGAGCAATGATTTGCATATTTCACTCAGTCTTAAGTTATTGTGGATGCAAGCGAATACAGCGGGTCCATAATGCAAATATATGACTGAGACGGAGTACACTGCCAGATTATGATATTGATCACATTTTGAAGCCTTCAGTTAGCCTCTGAAGGGGGCTGGGAGGCAAAAGTACAGTTAGTGAGAGACACTGAAATGAAGAGAGGATGAGAACCAGGGAGGGAGGGAGGTTCAAGAAGACACGGAAGACAAGGAAGTGGGGTGGAGGGGTTGTCTTGGCAACCATCCACCACTTCCTGTATCTTCCTGTAAGGGCACGCATCAAAGGCCGCATGAATTTTGCCTTTCCACTAGACTCTGAATGAAGGAATTAGCAAGGGCTCAGTTCCAGCTATTTATAGCCTGTAAGCCAGAGAGATGGAGAGAAAGAGAGGGAATGTGAGGGAGTGTCTGTGTGTGTGGGTGGATGCATCCGTGGGTTGGTTTTAGTGTTCAGTGGGTGTGTGTTGCTATGTGTATGCACGTGATCACAATAATCCCTGCTCTGTTTTTACCCGTTTTGTCGCATTCATTGGACTCTCCTGTCTCTCCTGTCCCTTTCTCTCTGTTCCTCTCATTCAGCTCATGTTATGTCTCGTCTTCATGCGTTGCCACCCTTTTCATCCAACCTCTCTTGCCTTTACGTTCCCACCATTTTGCCTCTCTGCCCTTCTCCCTCGCCCGTTCCTTTTCTCTTATGCGTATCCCCCGCCCGCCAGCCTGAAATTCTCACCGCTTCCCAGTCATCACCATATGCTTTGGATGAGCAATGAAGGCAGAAATAGGATTTAGCTGTAGACGGTCCATTTAAATGATCGTTTTAGCCTCAGGAGAGCGAATTGACTTTACAACAGTACTTAAATAATAAGCTCTGAGGCTTTGACTATCCATGTTCTTTTGGCTCTGCTTCTGTTGCAGCGATCCAGCACAATCTGGGATACCATCTGATTTAACTCAGGGGATGGATGAAGTACATCTAATGGGATTTGATGAAGTCTGATGTATCCTGTCCCATCAATAAACATTCTATCAAATATAGGCTCCCACCCACAGGTGGTTTAGGGTCATGCTGAGGAACATGGGTGCCTTCTGGCTGAGGTTTCTCACACAAAATACTGACCTCTGTCTTCCACCTGTTAAAAATACTCAACTTTTGAACCTGTAATTTGCTGTATTTTATTTTAAAGCTGCTATTATCAACATTTTTATATTCGTAAATATGAGGAAAAACTACGTGCAGGTGGAGGAGGACACCCACTTTTTTGCTTTGTAGCATCTTGTAGCTCATTGTTTTGGTTTTCTGGCCCGCAACATTACTGTTTTCATTTTTCATTTTATAACTAGACTCAGAGGACAGCTGTTGCAAGCAAAAAAAAACTGACAAAAAAACTCTACCCACTGTACGGCATCTTCCCACCACAAAACAGCAAACAGACAAAGTTAGCTGCTAGCTGGTGAACACTGTGGAGTATATATCAGCTAAAGAGACAGATATTTCCTTCTAAACTAAACCAGAGCTAAAAGGAGAGTGACTGTTAGACTTTCGTTCACCAGGATTCCAGAAACACACAAAAAATTGAATGCTAATGTTCCTCCGAATCATGTGAATATGTAAATAAGCAACTATTTGCTAACAAGGTGATAATACTATATTGATACCTTTATTCTCCTGTTTGATTGCTGGTTATTTACTTGTATGTTAAAGGGCAGTGTGGTTGTTCATGTAAAAAAACAAACAACCATGCAGTTGCTTTTAGATCTATTTCTTCTGGTGTATTGGATTTGTTGGTATATTTGCAGTGCTGTGATGGTGGTTTTTTTACACTTTACTTTAGCAATCAGGATAAACAAGATTCAGATTTGTCGCATACTGTATAGCAGGAATGGACGGTCATAAATTGCCCTCATTTCTCAGTGTATTTGCCTTTTATAATTAATCCTCCAGTTTATTGATACAGTTCACATTCTGAACTGCTGAGTCGGCCACTTTGGGCCAGCCTGGTCAGCTATCCTGCTACCATGTTGTTGTGCTGTGAAAAGGAGATAAGCCTGAATGAATGAGAATGTATTGAATTGTAGTATTGAACTGAGTGAAATTGATACTAGACATTCTTATTTTATTTTTTAAATATGAATCATTTCTCTCCTTCCTACTGAATAAACCCATTCACTTAAATTCCATTTTAATAGAAGAATTTCACTTACAGGAAGAAGGAAATCATGTAATACTTCTAGTTTATAAGGAATTAAATCACAGACTAGACCTTTAACTGAATCCTATCTACCTCTTTTCCCTCTGCCCATGGAAATTGGAAACAGATCGGGTTCTCAGACTGAAAGTGTACTTGTTATTAAAGTAACCTTGAGAAAAGAAGATATAGGAAGATCAAAGAGCCCAGCAACCTGTGAGGCGCTCAGAAAAAAAGCAAAATTCAGCTGTCTGGGGATTAATAATGGTTGGCCCCAAGGCTACTGAGGATGCACATGTATGCAGACACACACAGGCAAACACTTGTTGGTACATATACACTTCGTCACACACAAAACAGACACAAATACACACTTGTTGGCACAGGGACACATGCACAGCTCATTCTGCATTATGAGGTATGTTGCCTTTTTTTTATCTTTACCTCCCATCCGCCTCTCTCTCTCTCTCTTTTTTTTGTTCACACACACATACACACCCATCTCTTTCAATACAGCTCAAAGGGCCATCTCTTCAGGGCTTCTGAAGCTGAGGTGGCCGGTGGCTGTGAATGCAAATTACCCCCTCCTGCACACACACACACACACACACACACGCAGGCACAGCTCCCTCTGCCAGGTCCTGCTGCTCACAGTGCCTCCCCCAGCACTGAATGGTCAGGGTAGAGAGAGTGAAAGAGCAAAAAAAGGAGAGATTAAAAGAAAGGAGGGATGAAGGAATAGACAGGAGGAGGTTATCCAGAGGTAAGGCCTCCTCCTCTGGTGGAACAGCTCTGCCGATATGTTCATGTAGTAGAAAAGTCAATGCGTCGTTGGTATGCAATTCATCACTAGTTAAGAGTGGCTGCTGGGTTCAAGCTGACGTCTGGTATTAATAACTGCAAGTTTAATCCATGGAGTTGTGATTTCATCATCTGTGCAGCACACACGTGTGCACACACTTGATTTAGCACACAGATGCATATACATTATACATGCTGATGTAAACAGATGCACACACGTGTGGAGTGACATATGCAGGCTGCAACGAAAGCATGCCTCAGTGTTATGGTAAAACAATAAACAATTGTGTCTTGCAACATAAACAGTGCTGTCATACAGAGGCATAAACAAAGGCAGATATAGGTTCACAGTTTGTCTTCTGTCTAAGCATCGTTTAAGACCAAATTCATAGCAAAGGCTATGCAAACAGTGTGCTGTGTATAAATTGTCCTGGAAATGTCATCTGTTTTTTTTTATTATTGTTTATTTGATTGGTCTTCCTGCGATGGACTGGCGACCTGTCCAGGGTGTACCCCGCCTTTCGCCCAATGTAAGCTGGGATTGGCTCCAGCCCCCCGCGTACCCCCTGTACGCAGGAAAAGCAGTTGATGATGGATGGATGGATGGATTGATTGGTCTTTATTTTTCTATCTTGTTATTTACCCACTGCTTGATCATTTTATCAATAATATATCAACCGAATAACAAACTAATCTAATTTTTCAGGTACACGAAGCACAAATCATTATTTTGTATTTGGCTATTATTATTTTCTGAGTTGTAGCACACAGTTTTAGATCATCCTCAAGACTGTGGCAAAGATTTACTGCTTTTAACTGTTTTTATTTATTTTTTCTAATTTGTCTTCAAATTATTCTGCAAGTGCAAGGTAAAAAACTGTGTACCATCAATGGTCGCAAACCACAAACATACTACCTTCATGCATTGTGCAGTGAGTCTGGCAGTCTAGGGTTCATTTGCACGTCGGTTCACATTTCAGTACCACGGACAGCGTCAGGGAAGCCAGTCCTGTGTCAGTCCTGACACATGCACACACAACCCAATGAAATTTGAAGTATTCTCATGTTGCTCCCATTCATTGGGTGTATCTGAAATTGTTCACTTGTTAGTTACTCATTTTATGGGGAAATCAATGAATGAGAATAATCCAGGCTATTCCTTTCATCTGGCAGTGGCTTACCTGAACTTTGCAGGAGGCTCACTCGTTAGCCCTTATTTGGTCACCATCAATTGTACATTGCGAGACACTGTGGAATATTTTGAGCCCACTCTACAAGGAGGACAAAACTCCTTGGAAGTGTGCCAAGACAATTTGAAATATTGGCCAAACCATGGAATCACAACTTCCGGGTCCATCATGTGATGCTAGATCTTTAACTGTAATTGAAAGCAGAAAAAACAGATTTCTGCGACACAAAATTATGCAGATTTTCATTCATTAACAGTGTATGTACTGAACTATACAGTGAAAGGTTTTGGACTTTCTGCCCTATTTCTCAGTCACCCCCCACCCTGTTCTGTAACTGATAAAACTTGATCAGTTATTTAAACCTCAGCAATGTAACAGGCGGTTCAGTTTACTTTGTCAAGCTTAAAGAAGTGTCAGTATTTTGAGGGCACAAAAAGTGATTCTACAAGGATATGAGCACTCTTCATAAGGTACTAGATCTATTAAACATTTTATTATCTTATCAAAAGTCCAGAGAGCCGGTCCCCACTTGATTGTACCGTAAATGCAGCAGCTCCAGGTTTAGTCTCTAAGTGACAAAACAGATTACACTGTTGGCGTTTTGGTATGATGTAGCTTGGGGGAGATAAGGTGGCTTCAGAGAGAGATGGCAATTGAACTGTCCAAAAGCATTAAAATAACATGTATTCTGTTATATCACTGTTGTCAGCTCTGCCTTATTTCCCAGGAGTCTCCTTTACTTTTGCATTCAAGTTTAACAGGATTTCGATCTCATTTTAGAGACCTTAGTGGGACAAATTAGTATAAATGGAAAATCTCTCTTGATAATATCTCTCAATGTTAGCAGGCATGTTTAACAGCAGACTTCTCCTTTAATAGAATATGCACAGCTGGCACATATAAGCACACGGACAGATAAAGAGCCAAACTAAGACACAAAAACCGTAAATGGAAAAAATGGACATGTGTCTGCATCTTGGTGTCCCTCCTGGCCCTTTGACCTAAATTACTCCCGTCCTCCATCTTGGCACTCCCTCAGTGTTCCACTCTGTCAGCATTAGGAGCTCTGCTTCATTCGCTCACTGGTTAGTTATGTCCCAGTGCTGCAGCCTGCAGTGGAATAAGCTCTTACAAGGCTGGCCTGAGAGAAGGAGATGGATTTAGATGGGGGCAGGGAAGAAGTATGATGGGTTAGCCCCAAACAAGCACCACTGCTTTGTGTCCATACTCCCAGTCCAGTCCTCAAAACACATTCAGCTCTTGCTGTTTCTACTGACCATGTCCATTTTGAGCGTTGAACAATTTCTAGAGGAGTTTATCGAATAGTAGTAGTAATAGTTGAGACAACATTGTTTGAAATTGGTCCAGTGTTGTGCGAGTGCGCTGCAGTCGACAGGCTGCAATGTCCACTGAAGTGCTTGTTTTTGCGACTGTCAGGCCCAGATGTGTCTGACAACATTGTGGAAAGGAACCATACAGAGACGGAGAATTAGCTCTTTTTTATTTAACCAGAAAGAGTTGCTATAGCTCTCTTGTCAAAGCCACCAGACTCCATTGATAAAAACAGCGATTTTACCTCGCAGAACGTGGGAGCTGCTGGTTTACCGCTGCCTCTGTCTTTTAGTGTGTTTGTGTTATTGGGTGACTTTGTTGTTTTTGTGTGTTTGTGTTTTAAAGGGTTAAAAACTCCAAAGTCATACAGTAACACAAATTAACTGATCGAGGTAGCTGTGGACCAGAGAGGTAAAATTACTATTTTTGTCAAGGGAGTTTGGTGGCTTTGACGAGAGCGATATAGCGAGTATTTCTGTTTAAACAAAAAGGATATTACTCTTTTTAAAAAAAATGTCTGTCTCTGTAGGGATACTTTTCATAATGTTGTCAGACACTTGTAATAACAATAATCTGAACTGTCAGTGGCAAAAGCAATCACTTTGGTGGGTGCAGTTGCCCGCAAGGATTATGTTGCAGCCCTGTCTCACTGCTGCAGACAGCAGCACGCTCGCTCAATACTGGACCAGCTTCAAAAAATGTCCCAGTTAGTAGACACAAAAACATGGGAAAATAGGGTCCAGGGTGAAAAATACCAAAGTTACCCTTTAATAAATGGTTCCTGCTTTTCATATTGAGACATATTCAAACAAAGTCACTGTTATTAGCTTTGTAGTTGATACGATTAGCTTGATTGTGTATTTCAATATCTAACTGAAAGAAAAGAAGGGCAGGAGAAGATTGGAAGGCCGAATACATGCGATGGAAACTGCTTTGGTGTTAAGGCAGCAGGAAGAGTTCAAAGCCTACATGGACAGATAAACAGCGACAGTGAAGTTGGATCATACTGGAAGGTTACTGCACAGATCACCAACCTGCCTTTGTTTAGGGCAGAAATAGCCCAGGGGTTGAATGACTGTTCAAACACACAAACACAGATTGGTTCCTTTGTGTTTTTCATGGACAAAGGCAAGGAAAGGAAATATACCGCAGAGATTACCTCAGAGGTGAAATACTACATGAAATGGCAACGGAGCAGCTGAGCCTGTCTGCATTTTGATAGCTCAACACAAAACAACCTCCCACCGTATTTTTCTTGTTTCCCTTTACCTTCTCCACCTTCCCATATGTCAGACAACATAAAGAGTCTTAGTTCTTCAAAGGTTAGCCCAATAAAGAGAACACACAGCTCTGCTGACAAAACTGCATATGTCAAAGTGGTTAAAAAGCAGCTTTTCTGAACTTACACCTTATCTTTTACATGGAGAGACAAACAGCGGATGCTGTTCTGACAGACTCGGGGTATCATGGGAGATGGAAAGAGAGTCTCCAGTAATCTGTCACCTCTGGAGCAAAAGGAATCACTCTATTGAGACTGGGAATTGAGTGGCTCATCACACACAGGCACACACACAAATACATAAACACACCTCCTGACACTAGGGCAGGAAGGAAGTAGCTCAAAGCTATTGCATTTTAAATTGTGATTATGTTCTTTGAATTAAACAGGCATCTATTTGTGGTCTACACAGTATTAAACAGGATACAACGTACAAAGTGATTGTTTCTACTTGAATAGAATCAGATAAAATGACGTAGTTGTTTGTAGGGCTGGGTGTGATTCATCGACGTAGTTGACGTCATCGATTACGAAAATACGTCGATTCGCAAAACTTGTGTCTTTGTAATGCCTTCTGGTGTCTGTCTCTGCAGGTGATAAAGTCTCGCTTGTCTATTTCCTAAGTGGCGGTTTGATATTCACCACTATCCTGAATTTTTTACTGGCTTTTTTACTGTACAGTAAGAGAAAAAGCTGCCAATGTGGAGGTAAATGCTACTGTTTGTATCCACTGTGCATATTAACTGAAAATATATGTCATAATAAAGTCACAGCTTTAAAAATCTTTTTCAGAATCTCATGCAAGATTTTCAGCTTCCTCCACAACAAATGCAGAGGTATCATCTGTCTAGATTGACAGTTATATTACAATTTTAATATATATTTTCTATCATAACAATTTCTGTTGGATTTGTTTTTATTTATCTTATGTGATTTATTGTTTATATTTAATTGTCATATTAATTGAGTAATAAAAACGTTATCTTTAGATTGATCGTAAAAAAAATTAGCGTTAGATTAATCAATATGAAAAATAATTGTTAGGTGCAGTCCTAGGTGCCTGTTATTGTGGTCTAACGGTACAAACCAGTCAGTAAGAAAAAGCCTGCCTAGGTTTCTTTTGAAAATGTGACCAGTTTACCTCATATTTATTAGTATATTATATTAGTTTTATACATGACATCAGTTCATTTTCAGTTATACCCGTGACATTCAAATGTGCGGTTACATTACAGTTGAATTACTGTTCACTGTGGTTTTATGATGTTGGGATTAATGTATCTGTCTGACAACACGTGATGATAGTGTTGACAGCAGTGTTGGGCCAACACTAGTAACACGTTACTGTAATAATGTTACTTTTCCCAGTAACTAAGTAGTGTAACTTTTCTAAAACAGTAATATAATTACTAGTTACTAAGGCAAGTAACGCTGAGTTACTCGTTACTGAACGCACTATCCTTGACGGAAATCCACGACACCAGACTTTCATGATAACCAAAACTAAAGGAGGAATGTAGAACAAGGGAGAGGGGCGTTCTTTCCACAGCTTAAAGTAGCTGCTGCCATTATTGTGTCACAGTCTAAGATGCAAAGAACGCTGTCGTCTAGTGTAAACTCTGTGCAACCAACAAAAAGCTTTCAGCCGCAAACATTTCTACATCTGTTTTATTGAAGCATCTGCTGAAGCAGCACAGCGACGTGAAAGAAACTCCAGCAGCAGCTGCCACTGATGCTTGGACTCGTCGGGGAGAGAGTGGCGTTAACATAACGTTTTGTAACTACTGAATACTGCTCTTATAAACAGGCTGCACGTGCAGAAAAAACGGTGTTTAAGTCAGGATTTACTTGCTTCATTTTTTTTATTTCAGCTGTATTGAGGAGTATATACTCATGCAGCACCTCATCGCTTTATAGTGATACGCATAGAAATGATGATATTATGTACTAAAGGGTTAAACTTCATACAGCTCTTTATACACCATTTGTCTGCTACTTACACTTGACAACTAGCATACCAAGCTAGCTGCAGTCTCGAACTGACATGAAGCGATCACCTTTTTTTTGACTAGCAAAAGGACACAACCAGTACCTTATTTTTTTCACTCATGTTTATGAAAGTCTTAATTTAAATAGTATTTTTTTATTTTTGATATAAAATTTGATATAAAAACAGTTCATTCGTTCAACCGTACCTCTTACATAGGACGCTCGAAAACGTCTCATAGCACTTGTTAGCTAGCACCATGTTCTGTGGCAGATGCAACAGACCTGATCCTGTCAAGGGTCATCGCCCTTGGAGACCTGAGACACACATTACCACTAAACCAATTCCAGACTATATATAAATCAATATGTTGAACATGTGGTGTTTTTCATTCATCAAAAGTTGTTTGCACTGTTTACACTGGGGATTCAGTGTGACATATAATGGAGTGTAACCATTGGATTATTTCTTTATTTGGTCCTTAGCTCACAATCTCCAATTATGTTCAGTATTGTTCGTGGAGGGGAGAAAAATATATAGTTAACAGTGCCAGAGGTTGCTGGCAATTTTACGATAATTTAATAAGGTAAAAGTCCTGTAATAAAATCTGGGAATAATTCTAAATAATAGTGAGTGTATAGCAATTTCAGATTCAGACTGGAATTTAAACTCTAAAGCACACATTTGTTGACATAGTGTATGCATGAGTGCACGAGCAGATAAGCTTACAAGTGTGTGTTTGTGTGTGTGTGTTTCTGGCTACATGGGGAGAAAATGGCTTTAACCTTCATGCCTACTCGATCATCACTACTCAGTAAATGTCACTACATCTGCCTCCTTGCCACTGTCTACATCTCTGCTTACCTCTTTGTCTTTCTCTCTGCCTTCTCGTCACTTTATCTTTAGGGTTTTTCCTCCATACATCTCTTAATTTCCCTCTCCTCCAAAATCCTCCTCCACTGTAACGCCATTACTCTCTTAATTCATATCTCCACTGCCCCACTTTCCTCCCCATCCTTCTTTCTCATTTCCTTTTCTTTCTGTCCACTTAATTCTCCTTCTTCGGCCACGTTGGACTGATATCTCTCAGTCTGAGGCCTGAGAATGAAGCAGCATGGGAATGAAACAGGACAGAGAGTTGAGAGAGAGAAAGAGAAAAAAACGGCATACTTAAAAGGAAGTGGGCAAAGGGAAAAGAAATAAAAGGGAACAAAATCACACCTACTGTATATTAGCATTTCTTTGCCTTATGCACCTGTGACCTAGCAACAGTGACCACATATGTGGTAGGCTGGACATTGTCGGGGAGTTTCTGTGGGCAAGAAAGTAAGATTTAGTCAGGCCCTACAGGCTGTGAAGATCTGAATGTGTCTCAGCTTTAGACGGTGATTTAATGAAAGACGGTTATTTATATTCGATATGAGGCAGTGCCAGTCAGCGTCGGCCTGATGTCAAATACTATGGGCCCTATCTTACACCCAGCCATTGCTAGATTTTGGCTGACGCAGTTTTCACGATCATGGGAGTGTTGGTCTTAAAATGAGGTGTGGTCATTGGGGTGTGGATATTATTGGCACATTGCCATATTGAGGCAGCATAAAACGATCGCCTCATTGACCAACAAAAACCTGGTCTAAAGTTAATGGTGCTATATTTCCCTGCTATATAAAGGGCACATTAATCGCCCAGCTAGGTGCGCCTGCAAAGGCGGGTTCTAATGATGTACGGATCGCTATGTCCGCAGATAGGGTGGGCTGGGTCGGGTCAGAGCTGTCTAAAAATACATTTCAGAAGCTAAAAGATGAATTCTGTTTCCTCTGTCCTGTCAAGTTTCAAGTTTTAACTACAGATTTAGTTTTGCTGCTTAAACAATATTTGTTGTGACATTACTGCGCACAGTGTAGTTCATACACTTCACTGATAAACCACAGAACACAGAATAAACTTTGGCTTTATCATCAAAGAAAGTTTTTATATATATATCCACAAGAGCTTCTCTTTCTCTCTTTCTCTGCTGCATCACACTTTTTTTTTATTGATTGATGGTTACATGCTATAGATGGTTTAAATAGGGCCCTATGTGTTATAAGCATCTAGATAAGTCAGCACATTACAATTACAGCTCACAGTCATGTGTTGTTGTGAGTACACACATCTGCTCATACAGATGCACAAGGGTACTTGTGTGTGCGTCTGTATGAGACATATCAGGCTTTCAACTGAACCCATCCGCGTCAGGTGATAGTCTGAAGTGTGAGAAAGTCTGCGTATGATGGTGATAGGGGCGGATGGATAGGTCAACCACAAGACTTGCACCAGGAGACAGTGTGTCATGTACCACGTGAGACCAAATCGTATTTAAATTTTAAGTTGCATTAATTAACTTCACTTACATCACATGATTTATGTAATGTAACTTATTTTAACCCAAAGATTGATCTTTTACCAAACTTAACCAAGAAATGTTGGTTTCCTAAACCTAATCAAACTGCGACCGTTAACCACATGTTAAAAAGGCAGAAGTGTCTCATACAAACACTAAACGGTACCTTGTGCATCTGAATGAGACACAGAGGGGACGGACAAAATAGCATATTGGTATATATCAAAGCATATTAACAGCACAAAGGTGTTGCATTTGCCAAGTGCAGACACAGAGAAAACAAGGTATTTGGAACCAAATCCAAGACACAGGCAGAGCAGGTTCTGTTAAAATCTTTATTAAAGAACAAAAAGAAGAACAAGCTTATTGGGGTGTAGAGGCAAGCAAATGTCCAGAACAGATGAATATGCCAACATAAGGCAAACAAATCCAAATAGTGAGCAGGCAAGAATGAAAATCCAAAGTCCAAACAACCAAGGCAGATATTTAGAAGGACATTAACACTGTGCTCTCCTTAGCAGTCCCTTGGACAAGGCTACATTGCGTTCCTATTGCCCCATTGCTCCATAACACCACTTCCGTCACTGTCACAGTCCACTTAGAGTTGGATTTATAACCCCCCAGATTTTCTTGGTTTTACATGCGTAATGAGCCAAGACTTCACTCTCACATCCGGTGGACTGGTGGAAGATCCTCTCCAGCCACTGTTATGGAGCTGGAATGCAATGTGACTGCGCTCTGTGGACTTTGGGCGTCATTACTCATTTTAACTACTGCAGGACCAAAACATGACATGTTAAAAAAAACTGCTGTTTATGTGCAAACTCTCTATAATTATATGACTCCTATGAATCTCAACATCTTTGTCTAGCTACAGAAATGTTGATGTTCCCTTTTTGTTTTTTATTTGTTTCTCAAAACCAACTTCGAAATTAAAGTTAGTTCAGCTGGCAACAGTAACAAGCATTATCCATTATTTATTCCAGCAGTCAATGCCTTAAAAAGAAATCTTGTGGTATACAGATATAAATACATCTAATACATTTGCAGAACCTTCCGCACATATTGAATTTACCCTTTTTTATATGCAGACACTCCCCAGAGAAGAATGTAGAATGAGACTACAGCACAACAAAGTCAGCTCAACAAGATCTACTTCTTATTGCCCAAAACAAGGATGGAAATGAGGCAGAACTGAGTTTGCGCTTTTGCAATCAGGAGATGGGCAATGTGATCCCAAACTTATCAAGAACCTTTTGTAAATGTAAACAACGTTTTTTAATTTATGCAGATTGACCTCTGTTTCAGCTCTGTTCTATATTTTTCAGTTTTAAACCCCCACATGTGCAGAAAAGTTGTGCCAAACTGTTTGACAGATTAGAGCCAAAGTCTTAAGTTTTCATGAAGGCTATTTAAGACATGAGCCCACAGAAAGTGATAATACCTACACCTTCAAACAACCATTGTGCACTTGTTTCCCTCTGGAAGACATGCTAGGCTGCTAAACTTGCAGTTGTTGTAATTTTCCAGCAGCTGCTCAGACAATCAGTGGCAGCATCATGACAGTCTGTCAGTCAGTCTTTGACCTATAACTTTGAATTCCCCAAAAAGCCCATTATTCACCTAATTCTGCTACAGGCAAGGTCTCTTCTAGCCTGTGAGACAGACAGGCTAGAAGGAGAGAGCCCCTGTAGTCCTCATACAAAGCCATACACAGTAAGCCAGAACACTGTATCATTTCATTTAAAATAAACAGAAATATTCAGTTGCACTACATGGACAAGGGCACATGAGGTGTTTTCTAACTTTAAATTGATTCATTTTGCAGTGTCCAACATTAAAGATAAATGTACTCGTGCCTCCTGTTTGCTAGGTTTAGTCCTTCACATTTTGTATTCCGCCTTGGCAATATTGTCTGATAAACAGTCATGCAAATCACGTCATTTAATTGGGAGAGCTGAATTGAGACTTAATGATACAAGAGCAGCAGAAAACTAATTGTGACAGGGTGACTAATGACGACTATATAAATCCATTTAGAATATTTCTGAAGGGTGAATGTTGAACATCACCCGAAAGGACAGGAGCTCCGCTGGCTCACACGGGATCCTATTTTAACTGCCATTCATCTGAAAATGAACTTCACAGTTGTTTGTAGTGTAGTCAAAGCTTACTCATCTGTGACCTGCCCACACACAGCTCACACACATGCGGAGTTTACCGAGCAGTGGTGTATGTGTGTGTGGGGGGGTGCAAATCAATATTCATGCACACCAGCACCAGAACGGCCGTTCACTCTGTTTACATATTCCACAGTAAAAACATTTTCTTGCATTAATGACACACAGGCTGCAGAATGAACTGTATATCTTTCTCTCTCTCTGGGTAAATACTGCCATCCTAGAAGACTGCGTTAAGGATTTAGTGTTAGGTAGTGTTGTAGTACTCGAGGCCGGTCTTAAGACCGTTTTTTGATGTTCTTGGTCTCGTCTTGGACTCGACCGCATTTGTACTCGGTCTTGTCTTGGCCTCAGACATTGAGTACTCGAGATTTTATTTGGGAATATTTATAAATTGCTTTTGTATCATCTGATTTATTTGTTAACATCCTAACTTTGACTGGATATAAAACGTATTGCTTCAGATGCAACCAATAACCCTAATTAAAAATATGTTGTTCCCGTTAATGACTGTCTCCCCTACCCGTGATGGTAAGCATGGAAAAGGAGTGTTGAATTAAGATGGTTAAGTTGATTTCTTACTGTTTGTATGTGGGTGTTTTAATGGGAATGTGGATCTTTCAATTTGAGAAGTACCTAGGATCTCGTTCCATATTTTATTGTGTTGTGTAATGTGGGGAACTGGTCTTGGTCTTGACTCGGTCTTGCCCTCCCTCTGTCTTGGTCTCGACTTGGTCTCAGGCCCTAAAAGTCTTGGTCTTGTCTCGCTCTTGATAAACTCTGTTCTTGGTCTTGACTTGGTCTCGGTTTGGGCGGTCTTGACTACAACACTAGTGTTAGGTTTGCATCAGGTGTGGTGACAACCCTGCGCTGATACGTCACACCAGACTACACAGCGCCACACGTGCCTCTATATGTAACTACAAACAAGTGGTAGGTGTAGTGTCAGACGATGCTCATTCCACCATTGTGGCTTCACTCAACACCACACCTGCTTCTACACCTAACTGGGTTAGGTGAAGTGCAAGTTAGACGGACAGGTCCGTGTTTGAGGTCCTGGTGGGCATGTATATTGATACGTTCCACCTCCTGTAGTGGTGTGCGATAATGCAGACTGGGAGTATAGTATGTCTTCTTGCCTGCCTGATTGTCTGTACATCTAACTAACTACTGTATATCACACACACACACACACACACACACACACACACACACACACACACCAGAGCGTCTACTTAACAATGTGTGAAATAGAGAATGCGTGTGTGGGTGAATGACTCTCAGAGGGACAGTCACATCTCACTCATCCCACTTACTCATCTACAACCTGCTCTCACACGCACACACACACACTCGTGCACACATATTACCGAGTTATTCCCTGCATTTTACTGCAATCATTTAGCTCTAGGACAATGGCAATGTCGCCATCTCTTTTCTCTCCCATACGCACACACGCAGTCCTTTGCACAGCGTCCATCATTCATGGTCGACGCTCACTCACAAGCTGTCAGACACAGTTCCATTTCCTCGTAGATCATGCTGGACTGGCACACATTGCCTAAATGAGCTACTCAACACCTACTTACTCTTGTGCCTGCACAAACATTTGTAACGCACAAACACACACCCGCTCATATCCATAAACACAGAGAAATAAGCCTATTTTTGTGTTAGTGTCTACTTCATATCACATAATGGTACCAAAGGATATGTATAAGAACTGATATAAATGTAAAAAGGATAGATACACACATATATATATATATAAATCAGATCTGATTCTTTTATTATTAATTTCTTTATACTTCTATATATTCTGTCAATTTCATATTTTTAGAAATCTTTATATTCATGTCTAGGTTTATGTTCATTGTTGTTGCGCGCCTAGTCACCAACAAAGAAATTCCTTGTATTTGTAAGAACAACTTCGCAAAAAAAACGATTCTGATATCTGAGCCTAGGATATATACCGAGTAGAGCCAAAATCCTTATATAGGCAAGTCCCGCCACTCTGCAGCCATCTTGGTAACGCCTATGGGCAGTTATTTCGGACTAACAAGATCAGGCCCCTATCTGAATGAATAGTGAGAGAGTCATAACTGCACTTTCACTGGTCACCGGGATGTGAAACTGCATGTATAGAATATATTAAATCTGATAAATACAGCTGGAAAAGTTTGATGACTTTGACCCAAAATAATGTTTAAAAAGTGTACATATTGGAAGTACTGCATATCAAATCTGGTGCCTTTTCACGCAGTATTTTGGCAGACATGTTGTACATCTGATCTGGTCAAACACCTGCTCTTCGCTGCCACCACAACATTTGAAACAGTCGCAAACCTCAACTGTGCATGTCCTTCAGTGGAACCACACTGGACTTAATATGTTTCCTGGCTCAGCTGTTAAAAAGCAGACGAATGGTACAAAATGAGGGAATATGTTTTGGAAAAATAACATTTCATCCCTCCAGTGAAATTCTACAAACTTGGAGAATCATTGGCAAAGCCCAACACCACATTAGGACGCGTCATGACGGTTTTTATTTCATTTTGTCATTCATAAAAGACATACGCAGTGAATAATAAACACTTCACTTCTCCACCCTTTAGATGAACTGGAGAGCTCTCTTTTCTGAACATAGACAGTATGTGGGAGTACACAGCACGGTAAAGAAAACAGTATCATGCTCAGTCTGTTTTTCTCTTGATATCAGACAGAACTGCGCAAATACAGTTCAATACGTGCATTAACACAAAATACACCAACTATTGATTCTCTTTTTTGTGTCTTCATTTGACTTTTTTTGTAAAAACCTGCATATCAATCTGTGTTGTATACCTGTTTTGCATATATGTGCTGAATGAGGGTATGTGAGTGTGATGTCGGTGCCTGTGCATGTGTGTGTGGAGCCGAAGCGAGGCCTTACATAACCTGCTTCAAAGTGAGCTGCAGTCGGCCAGCAATACAGACACGGCAATACGCACAGAGAGAAAGAAGAAAACCGTTTCACAGAGAGGAGGAAAAAAGATAGAGACTGCATAGAGGAGAGAGGGAGTAAACAACTTTAGGTCTAAAATATTCTGTAGCAGCTACTTTGTGCATGGCAAATGTAGCACGGGTGATTGGCTACAACACCATATAAAGCACGTACATCATACAACTGCTAAAGGTTTTTTTTTCTGCAAAATATGTTTTGTTGGATTTCTTTCTTTTTTTTTTTTTCTGTCGTCAGGCAAATGTCCTTCTACTGTCTATTCTGGGTGTATTATAATTGCATTTGCTGCCAACAGATCAACAGATAGACGTGTATGTGTGTGTAGGGTCAGGAGGGGGTTGATGGGAGTTGGGGTTTGGTTCTCCCTCAAATTGCACATGCTCCTGTCGCCTCAGCTCCTTTGATTGGGAAAAGAGTCTTAAAATGTCAAGAAAACCAGCTATTTTCTTTGTCTCGGCTTGATTCACTCACTGCTAGTTTCCTCGCCTGCTCATTTCCAAAAAAGATGTCAATCAAGCTCAGATTTTACACTTTTTCGCAGCATGTTGCTGGGCCAGTAATGGTTGCTTGATTTTTGCTCCCTAAAAAAAAAAAAAAAGTCTTGTCACGGGCAAGTTGCTTCAAACTTTTTATCCCTCCTAAATCATTTGACATGCATCAGTTGTTTTTTTGTGTGTGTCGCTAATATCTAGAATAAGTATCCAGCACCAGAACGGCCAATAACTAGAAATCAGTCGTGTTGCATTGTTTTCATGAAGAAGAGACAGTAGATATATATTTCAAACTTCCATTTACGTGTTTGAGAAAAAAAAATCTCATCTCAACATCCACTTACTAGCTTCTTCTTGGCTTTCAACTCACATCTCACAGTCTCCCTCAGCGAGTTTGCTCAGGGAAAATACTGTTTCCAAGGTCAAGAATGAAATGACGTTTTCAGGTGGTAAATGCTGCTGAAAACTGCCGTACACCTCAGGCCATAGCTACAAATCTCTGCCTTCAGGTTGTAAGTATCACAGAAAATATTAGAAATTTCATCTTTCCTTTTAGGTAATTAATATTGTCACAGCAAAAGTTTGCATTCCATTAGCCATCGTAAGTCATTACATTGAGCCAGCAGTCAAGTCATTCCAGTAATTTTTCCAAATGCAGCATTTATTTCCAGATGTAAAGGCACAAACATCCAACGTTAAAAAAAGAACTCGACAACACTACAAACTTACGTCAAGGTGTTTGACTTTTTAATATTCAGATACAGAAGGTCTTCAGGGGGCTCTACGGATAGCAATGTACCCACAAATACATGGTACCCACAGGATAAAGCCTAATGATGTAAATGATCCCCTGACGTTTTACCCAGTGCCACCAGTAGATCAAATTGCAGTATATCCACATGTGCTCAATGTATCGTCTAAATCTGGAACGTTCATGGTTCCAAGACACTGACAACTCATGACACAGCAGGTTGACAAAACTATGTCCCTGGCTGTAGACTGACTTCTGTGCTTTATATGCGAGCCAACCGCACGGATGTCTTACAACATAACACATCATGGACTGGAAAACATTGTCAGTGTATATTACTACTTAGTAATCAAGTTTATGTGTCTAATTTTAAGGGGACAAGGTGGCACCGGTTGACTAGGTGCTCAAGGAACAAAGGATAAAATAGAGAAAAATAAAACAAAAGCACTACCAGACTTACTGTAGGAGTCTGCTCTTCATGATTCCCACTTGATAACACCAAGTCTGAAGTGAAGGTCCACTTTTCTGCAGACCTTTAAACCTGGGTTGTGTTGTTCACATAGGTCTTATTGTGTATTGTGTATTCTGTGGGTTGATGTAAGATTTTGTTCTGTACTTTTAATTGGAAAGAAGCTGGCCCTCCACATGTGTAGTTCTCACTGGATAATTGACAAACATTCAGCTACAGTATTGTGAAAAAGTTTCTGGCAAGTTTGGAAAGAAATGCTGTAATGTAAGAGTGCTTTCAAATATAGACATGTTAATAGATTATATTTATGAGTTAACAGAATGCAAAGTGAGTGAGCAAAAGAAAATCTAATAATTTTTTTGTGTGACCAGCCTTCAAACCAAGCATCAATTCTTCTAGGCACACTTGCACATAGTTTTTGAAGGAAGTCGGCAGAAGGCTGTAGGTTGACCTCCCCACAGTTCTTCTGTGGATTAGGCCGCCTCAGCTGCTTCTCTCTCTCCCAGACAGACTGGATGATGTTGAGATCAGCGCTTTGTGGGGGCCATACGATCACTTCTTCTAGTTCTTAATGACTTTGGTAATGAGTTTGGGGTCGTTGTCATGCTGCAGAGTAAATTTGGGGCCAATCAGATGCCTACCTGGTGGAATTGCATGATGAATAAGTATCTGCCTGCACTTCTCAGTATTGAGGAGACCATTAATTCTGACCAAATCCCCGACTCCGTTTGCAGAAATGCAGCCCCACACTTGCAAGGAACCTCCACCACGCTTCACCGTTTCCTGCAGACACTCATTCTTGTACCGCTCACCAGCCCTTTGGCGAACAAACTGCCTCGTGCTACAGCCAGATGTTTAACATTATGACTCATCAGTCCAGAGCACCTGCTGCCATTTTTCTGCACCCCAGTTCCTGTGTTTTCGTGCATAGTTGAGTCGCTTGGCCTTGTTTCCGTGTCGGAGGTATGGCTTTTTGGCCACAAGTCTTCCATGATGACTACTTATGTCCAGCTGAGTTTGGCTGTTCCTCACCCAGTTTCATTCCCCCTACACAGCTGTTTCTTCTTCAGTTATGATTGTGTTTCAACCTACATATTAAATTGGTGATCATTAGCACCTGTTTGGTTTAACTGTTTAATCATACACTTGATGTTATGCCTACAAAAACCCTGACTTTATACAAGTGGACCAAGAAGAACTGATGCTGTTTTAAAGGCAAAGGATGGTCACGCCCATGACTGATTTAGTTTTTCTTGTGTTCACTCACTTTGTATTTTTTTAATTGATAAATGTCATATACTAACATGTCCAGGTTTTTTTTTTTTTAAAGCATTCTTACCTGACAGCATTTTTCCACACATGCCTGAAACTTTTGTGCACCCATTCACCCAACACTCTCAAATAGCAGACTCTTCCACTAAGTCAGTTAGTGCTGTGTTATATAAGTTATTTTTTTCACAGATTCAACTGAATAAAATCCAGTTCCTTTGCCAAAGCTCAAGTTCCCAAAGTGGATTTATCAGATGAAAGCAAAAGCGATGAAAGGTGAAGAGTATTTTTGTACTTACTTTCTGAATGCTGAGGTGAAGAGTATTTTCTACTAACATTCACCTTCTGACAGACGGGGTGAACGGTATACATATATGGTATGGTTGATATCTGCACATGAATGAAGCATAAAAATTAAAGTTGATAAAACAAGACCAAGCTGACTTTGTATTATTTTTCTTAAACTTCCTCATCATGACTCCAAGAGAAGAAGCCTTGAGTGTTGATGGCACAGAAACCACTTGGTCACCGTCAAAAAAATGACACGAGCAGTGAGTCAACGAATTAAAAGAATAATTCTTCAGAGATGATGATGGAGGGGTGAAAATTGGTTCTTTTTTTTTGTTTCTACCTCTCTGTGCATCTCTCTCTCTCTCTCTTTCTCTCTCTGCCACCTTCTCTTTTAATTTACCAAAAACAGCCAGTGGGCAGATGGGGATCAAATTACGTTCACCTTTTACCTGCACTCCTCTGCGCAATTAGCGTCACGCTTACTTGTCATTTCAAATTGACACACTGCTGTTGTGCTATGTAATTATTTTCCCGCCTGGGGAATATCTGTCTCTGGTTTAAACACTAAATAATGACAAAACACACATGCACACACACATACACAAAACACTAAAGCACCTGTGCCCTATTTTATCTGAAACATGTTTAACATGCCTTTTACCATTACAGGATCATTGTGCATTTGATTACCAGTCACTGTCTGATTAAAGGTGTCTTTGTGTTCTGTGTTTCTATCTAAAAAGGTCTAACTGACTGATGGTGTGCAACAGCCCTTTAAAATGTTCTCTGTGTCGCATTAAAATTTTGGGGTTTGAGCATCAGGACCCAAACCTGCCATTCTTCCTGTAGGTGTCCTCTCTTCTTTGCCTGTTCTTTTTTAAAATCAGTCTTTTTGCTGGTAACATGGTGGGAGGAAAGGGCTGGGTCCTGTTCTTCAAACCACAGAGGCCTTATTAATCCACGTTCCCTTTTTCCCCCCCATTCACCAAACCCACCGACAACCCACCAAGCTCCCCAAAACAAGTTAGGCTCAGGGAAGAGACAGGGTTTAATGGAGAGAGAGAGAGAGGAAGAAATAGGGACCATGAACAATGGCAGCCGTTTTCTTCTGCAGGGGGAGAGAAGGAAATCACATCCAGAAACAGTTTTCTTTGATCTTGTGTCTTTTCTTGTGATAAATCTATGTCTGTGATGCCTTTTGTTTTTGCTTTTGTACTCTTTTTAAAGGAAAAAAAACGAGAAAAAAAAAACCAAACAAAACAATAAGCAACCATGAACTCTTGCTGATTTGTCCTTTTTGCTCTTTCTTCTTTTCTTTTTTTGATATTCTTTTTTTTTCCGTTTTTGCCAGTAATCTTTTTTGAATTTTCTCTTTTCTCTTTTTCCCCCCTTTTTTTCTTAACCCTAGGTCCGCTCACAAAAAAACATGATGAATCTTCAATGAACAAGCCTCGAGACGAAGGTATTTTTGTTGCATGTTTTTCCTTTTTTCTTGTTTTGAAGTCTTTTTGGGGGATGTGTACACATACAGTAGAGTGGAAAACACACACACACGTCACACACACACACACACACACACACACACACACACACGTCACACACACACACACACACACACACACACACACACACACACGAGTCACACATCTGTTAGGTGGGACTTTGGATATGAGATGCATACCAATATGTTGGTGTAAGTGTATGTGCTGACCCTTGCAATTAAAAAGCTGTCTTTCCAAAGCAAATCATTAGCCTTATGTAACCTTGGATGATCATAATGCCTGGCTAATGGAACCCAGATACCCTTCATTATAAAGTCATCTACAAGCAGTTGTGTGTGTTTTCCAGAGGTTCCTTATCTGGCTCTCAAACAAGAGAGAGAGCCCCGGACATCATCATCACCACTGTGCCCTTGAAAATACATTGGCCGGCTAACAGCATTGTCACTGAACAACAAAGCACCTATTGAGACCAGCTTACAGAATGAGGTGCATTATTATTGCGCCTCGATCCCCAGCTCAAGGATGAAATTGCTATTGAGTAAGGACCTACACAAATATTAAGCCAGCCTTATTCCAAGTCAATGATGATAACATCAAATCAAGAAAGAACAAAAAAATGGGGACATCCAAGGACACTTATGCCCCGCTTTGGAAGATTTGGGTTTAGCCGGCTGCTACAAGAAGGACACAGAACTCACAGCCTGCTGTTAATTTATCTCCTACCTGCAGCACATACACTGTGGAGGTGATTTTATCTGCACTGTCACCCCCCACCTCCCCCCCCGCTTGTTCTTTTGGACGTGTTTCTTGGAGAAAAAAAATGACTGATGATATTTTGATACATATTTCTCTTTATGCTATTTTGGAGGGTTGTGCGGATGAGTCTTTTTCTTGCTCCGTGATGCTCTTTGATTTGGGGTATTTTTTGAAGTTGGGAGTCGGAGGAAGTTTGACACAAGAGGATTTTCTTGGTGATCAAACGTGCTGGCACAGACACAACTTTATGAGCTGCCACAGTCAGCAAGCAGTCGAAGCAGTCAAGCCCAGTTAAGACACTCCCCCAACCCCACCCGATCCCCTAAATATGTCTTTAATCCCATATCACAATGTACAATTAACCTCATTTGATTAAGAACTGCTAATCCCCTTACACTAACTCAGCAACATAGTCCAAAACTGGAATTGATCACAGGTACAGGGGAAAACTGGAGTCAGTCTCTGAACAGTGACCAAAAGTATACAGATACTAAACAAATATATGTCCCTGTCCCTGCATAGGAAAACAGATACACAATAGATAAAGACAAGCACTGTAAAAAGGGCAGATAATCTCTGTTGTATAAGACATATTTTGGAAGAATACAAGTAACCTGTTCCCACACGACAGGTAGTGGAAATAACTTTCTATACAGAGCCATTAGATGCACTGGCATAGCCAGAATTTTACAAATACAAAAAAACCCAGCAGTCTGTAAAATGTTCTGAATATACATTTCCCCTAATGTTCTTCATTAATTCCAGAAAGGCTGAATCAATATATTATGTATACTCTATTATATTTGAGTATATTTTGCCTGTAAAGAGTCCAATTTACATTCCCCCTCCACTCACAAACATGTTTTGCTTGTTGCTCCTTCAAATTAATGTGTGAGCTTTACTGTGCAGAGTTTGACACCAGAAGACTGTTTTCACATTAATCTGCTGAAAGGGGAACATTTCTCTAAACCTCAATTTAAGACAAATACCTACAAGCACGAGATTGCTGTGACATGACAACCAGTCTGGAAGCCCAGGCCAGTATGTAATTTACACAAACTCAGTGTGAACAGGTGAGGCCAGCGCACAAACACTGATAACAGATTTTTCAGTGGAGTAGAAGACATCTTGACAAACAACATTATCATTTGCATAGATTCTGGGTTTTTCAATGAGGAGGAATAAGTAGATGAAATTTTATTCAATGAGACAATTGAACTTTTGGTGAAAATCCATATCAGACAGAAATTATTATCTTATTAAATGTCTGGATGCAGCCTGTACCCACCAGAAACACTCCTACGGAAACCAAGGTTGGAGTCCTGTGTGAAAGAAAGTCAAAGTTGGTTACTTGCGTGACTTACGTTACTTACTTTATTTACATTATATATGTCACTTATGTCACATGACTTACATAATGTACTTATTTTAACCCAAACCACAGTCTTTTTCTAAACCTATCCAGGTGGTTTTGTTGCCTTAACCTAGCCAAAGTACAACGTTTTTTTTACAAAGATTACCACGCTTAAAATGTCATGTGACTTAGGTCACGTGACTTACATAACGTACTGCCAGCACTTGTACATGTTGTTTTGGGGAATGGTCTTAAATGTTGTTATAGAACACTTGAAAATCTACCTAATGAGTGTCCTCATTGGTGGCTTCTGCCCTGCCAATGATGATTGTGAAAGTCTATGGTCAATGCATGGGTGGTTCAATCCCCCACTGTGACACATCCACCAAGGTGTCCCTGAGCAAGACACTTAACAACCCCTTGTTGCTCCAGAGGCTTGTGACCTCTGACATATATATATTTTTTGGATAAAAGCTTCAGCTAAATGAGTAAATGTAAATGTAATAGATATGTAGGCTATATTGAAACACAACACCAGTGTATTTCAACTAAGCAGTCAACAAAACATTACTGTATTTGTAACTAAAAATGCTTTACTTGTTAAGAAACAATCGAAAGAGAAAGTGAGACTGTTGCTACACAATGGTTGCATTGTATGAAAATAAAGTAATATAGCACAATGGGCAGTTGTTTGCAGTATGACCTTATGCTTACATCTTGCCTGGTGAAAATGATTCATACACATATTAAAGTCTATGGTACATGCACTCTGATTCCAAGCTGCTCCAGATTCAGAGTGCAGACACTGTTAATGATCTTACATTAAACTGTCAAAAACTCTGCCAAATTTAACTCAAACTATTTTCAATGAAAGAACCTAGAAAATACATGGTCGGTGATTATCTGATAACAGCGGTGGCCGCACAATCCGTTCGTCCATGTTGTCCTCATTCTTTCAGCAGAGTATCAACAGAATTTAAATATGGCATGCTTTGAAGCTGCATATTCTAGGCCATGCAGAAACCTATTCAGACGCTATTCTATTCAAGTAAAAAGCATGTAGTGTACACTCAATAAGAGCAAGGAATAATTTAGGCAGCATCCTCCACCCAGCTAGATGACTTCATTCAGCAGCAGCAGCTCACTCTTTGCTCTGCATCAGGTGTTAGAGAGCGACGGCCACAGTGCTGCTCAGTGTTGATGTTCAAAAAGATGGATAGAGCTTACAGCACAGCTCTGTGCATAGGTGTGTGTGTGTGTGTGTGTGTGTGCATGTGTGGAGAGGAGGGGATTACAAACCAGAGCGAGATTGAGCTAAATCAAGAAAGAGGCAGGGAGAGTGTGTTTCTCTGCCATCCTGTGTGTCAGCTCTGATCAGGGACAAACCAGAGCCACCTGAGCCCCAAACCTGGAACATATTTCTGCCAAGAACAATGTCACCTCTCTCTGACACGCTCACACACACACACACACACACGCACATGATATGAACAGGGCCACACAATACAAACGTGGACATTCCCATAAAAGGAAATGTCCCATCAGAGTTAAATGACAGAAACAGATGAAGTGCGATTGACACCATTACAGCTGACAACACATTGCATTAAGCAAGAGTAATGCCTTACATTACTCGTTACTTTACTGTCATTACTCAACCCAGCTCTGCATAACCAACTCCAAATCCTCCTCACCCACACATTGCATCTTTTGTATTTAACCATACATAGAAAATAACACATTGGGGTTTACAAGCAGGCGGCCTGCAATTTGTGGGGATTTTTCCGACCATCCACAAACTAGCTTACCCCCAGCTGCTTGGTTCACACACCCTCTACCTCCAGCCCGTCCTCACCAGAAAAAACGGCCATATAGGTTGATTATGCAGCAGCTTATTATGACCCATATTTATGTTTTTTATTAGGCTGTGTTAACAGCACAGTGTTGAAAGAAATCTAGTGACGTAGTATTAGGAGCGACAAAGTCCACGTAAATAGCTGGTGGGGTAGATGGATGTGAAAATAAATAACAAATAAAGTAAGGACTTTAACTCAGGAGGCTGAGGTTTGAGTCAAAGATGACTTACGACAGGTGACTTATGTAATATTCTTATTTTAACCCACACTCCAATTTTTCTAAACCTAACCAAGTTGTTTTGTTGCCTAAACACAACCAAACTACCACCGTTTACCACGTGTTTTAACATCATGTGACTTGCATAATGTTCTAGACTGGTATTTAGGTAAATACGTCGTTGTACTTTGCAGTGGTCACATATGTTGTTTTGGGACAATCAACCTATTTTATCGTTTAGGTATGAGGATATATTGCCTAACTCAGAACAAAACTAGTGAAAGTGGGCATACTTTCTACAACAGGTAGAGGCTAACTGCCGATCCCCCCACCTCCCAAACTAATATTAACGCTCCATCTAACTCCCGGTAAAGACGGTCAACAAGCCGATCCCAAGTAACTGCGTGTAAGTGGGATTAGTCATTGTAATGTAATTACTGAATTTCAATTTGTGATCCCTTACACTACACGTTACAGAAAAAAAGTAGTCACATTGCTGTTATTATATAAAAAAGTGTCTTCATAAGAATTATACATTAGTTATTATTTGTACTTCTAATTCTGAAAAAGTTCTGGAAATCAATCAAATAATATAAAACTACATAGAACATGTTCACAAAGCACGGTGTGAATCAGTCAGCTGCCGTCTCTTTAACTCTCCACTGCTTCATTATATTTATTCTAAAAAGGAGTACTAAGGGGAGATTGAAGAGAGCTACAGGTGGTTAGTATTTGAAAGGGAAGCACTATGCTGTACTTAATTAGATCCTGGTGATCTGCAATCTGAAGCCAGTCATTCCCGAAAATGTAGAACTCTGATTTTTTGCCACTGAGATCAGCTGGCAACAAATTATAGTAGAGGATGTACGCTGATGAAATCTTTGCCCTGGCCCCAAAATATTTTTTTTATAATAAATAAATAAGGAAACAAAGACAGACAGAAAACTGTACTGTTATAGTAACATCTATTTTTAATATTGTAAAGTAGATTTCTTTTATCACCCAGTCCATGTTTTTCGTACTTTCAAGGCAAAATGGTGCTCATTTTTCAAACATGTAAACATGTAAATTATGTGATGGACTGAAGGTGGCTTCGGCTTTATCCAATAATGCAGTAAATTTTTTCTTTCATGACTAGTGATGATAAGAATATGAACTGGGTATTTAATTACAGACTAATATTGGGTATCATTAATCAAACCACGCAGTGAAAGCTTTGATTTACCTTCACTGAGGTAAATCGCTGTCAGCCAGTACTTCATTTCTGATAATAAGGTGATGCTGTTAAATGCCCAGACTGCACGGGTTATAGAATCAGAATTTACTGTGCTTAAAGCTTTGTAGGGTATAATGTTGTGAGTGAAGCCTCTTTTTGTTTCTAGATGTGTTATACAAATAAAGGAGAATAGGCTGCCATGGCTACAGAATACTGACACCAATTATGTGGTCCAGCTGTATCATTGCATGCAGGTTTGGACATAAATGTAATTATCAGAAATGAATTTCAATTACTTGTAATTCCCTATGCACAAGGAAATTAAATGTTTTGCAATAATAATAATAATAATGATGAGAATAATAATAATAACTTGTGGGATAAATTGTAGCTCATTTTAAGTTTGTTAAAGGGACAGTGCTTAATCCAAATATCAACAGGTTCACCCACCAGTACAAAACTTTCCTCTCATATCTTACAGTGTTTGATTTGAAAGATAATATATTCTAATTATAATTTTAACCATTCTAATTATCCATAAACTCCCCCTGTTCTTTCATTTGTTTCTTTTCTGGGGGGTGTCTCTCATTTCTTTATGACTCTGACTCTGTATTGAGTATATTGTCATTGTTATTTGGGATGCTTTAAATGTGCGTTCTCCCTCATGCGTGCAGGACTGTTACAGATGCTAAACCGTCGTCTCCGGCTTCTCACAGTAGTAGGTTTTATGTTGTTTAACAGTTTAATTTGCTCATGGTGAATATCAGGTATTGTACTACCTGTGCCGTGCGCACATATAATGAACTGTGATCGTTTCATCTGGCCACAATCACTGCTGCCATGATCACTGGAAAGTCTGTATGTGACACCACTTACAAAGTCACTTCAGTTCCCATTAACTCTCTAAAGATGCTAATAATTTCACTCAAACTTCATGTGGCTATTTTTTTTGCAGTGCGACTCATTTGCATAGAATGGGCCAGTTTTGTTCCAAATGTATGCATATTACCTCATTTAAATACATTCAGATAGCATCACAGCACTGAGATGCTATTTGCTTTGCAGCGCTGTTGGGGTTGCATTTCACACTTTGTTGGTGCTTTGAGAATTACACAGTTTCCTAAACATTAATTTGGAGTCAAATCCGAGTTCAGTATTATTATATTGAATTATTATATTGTTTTTGTCTTTGTTTTGCCCCACACTCTCTTTAGCTGCTAAATGCTCCACTAACGATCACTAGCTAGTCGCTAACTTTACCTGCTATTTAGTGCTGGGAAGTTAATGTAAGCTGGGTTTATCAGAACCTTTTTGAAAGGAGCCACCTGCGTACGCTGGAAAAGTAATACCTAAAAGATGATAAAACCGCTCTGTAGATTTTAGGAAATGCAAAGTCTGGTTTATTACAATGAATGGCGCCTTTTACATTACACGTGATCATTTGATCCACTGTTTACATAAAATATATTGATTGGTGCAGCTTTAAAGGTTTGTTTGTTCACAGCCTGATAGTTATCATCAAAATAAAAAGTATTTTTCAGTTATGAGTAAGGATGTAATAAGTCAAATATATGTTGTCCAAAAAAGGCAGCTTTATTGCAGCCGTACTTATTTCATTATTGTGTTTTAATCATTAGTGCTACAGATAATTGTAACAATAAAAAGAACATTGTTTATTGACCTCAATTTAGGTCGTTATCTAAGAGCTAAAATACTTCTTATTTCATTTTGTCAGTGTTTTTAATTGTGTATTTTTCTGTTTATGGTGAAGTTTTCCAGTTTAGAAATGAAATACCAGCTCTTAGTTGCACATTATATATATATATATATATATATATATATATATATATATATATAGTATATAACAAGAAATGTTTCTAAATGCTGTATGCTTGTGTCTCTAAATATCATTCTATAGACAAACATAAAATGAATGAAATCAGTATTGATAGATTAAACAACAATGACCAGGATTCACTCTCAGCGTTGTGTTTCTCATAATTAGAAAATTATCATCATCTCATCCAGGATATTGTAAACTCCATATACCTCTACTGCTTAACTATACAGCATGCAGAGTCTGAAATGAATACAGACGAAACATCAAATGCTTGTTAAACTTCATCTATGAACGTTACTGTCCCTGCTGACCACTGTATTCACAAAGCAAAACAATGATTCTGTATCAGACTTTTGATTAAGTGCCTGTAAGACTGGCTCCACAAAAAAAGTGGTTCTCCACTGGCTCAGTGAATAGCAGTTTACTGAATGAGCTTTTAATTAATGTCTTTTAATTGAATGTGTCGCTTAAGAGCTGAAAATGACTTGGATGTCAAACAGTATTCCCAAGACAAATGTATATTCTCGGCTGCCAGAGATTATTTCTAGTGTCTGAAGAGTGAAGGACAAGAAAAATGGACAAGAAGACATAAAGGGGCATTAGTTAGAGTGATGCCAGCAGCGGAGGAAGTTGTATCTCGATGCTTTGCGCTTGTTGATGGCGAACTAGATGAAATACATCAGAGCGTCGGAGTGGCTTTATCACAGAGACACTTCAGCAAGAAACAATATAAGATATTCACGATGCTCTCCACTGGATTCAAGATGGTAGATGGTGTGGAGGAATAATAAGAGTTTGCCGTTGTCTATGTGAGACAGACACAAGCTTTTGTCTTTTGTCTGTTTTTGTCTGCATCAACGGATTTTTCTCAATTTCCTCCTCTTTTTGCCAGTTACTCTCTCCCCTCCTTCTCCTCCTCCTCTCTCTGTCGCTCTGTATTATGTGGTGTTTCCACCATGGTTATAACTCTGCTAACAGATGCTGGCCTGTGGGCAATGCAGCATCTCACAGTGTCGGCGTCTCTCTTCGTTCTCTCAGACGTACACATTCGCTCCCCCTATTACAGCACTCGCTCTCAATCCCTCATTTTGGAAAATAGTACCATGCAAGGATGGAGACTTGGCACGTTTCATCTTTTTCTTGTAATTAGGAGCATCCAGGGAGATGCTCTCCTGCTAAATCTCTCCATTTCCTGTAGGCTTTTCATCATGGACACATTGTAATATTCAATGTACTGTACAATATGCATTCGTACACAACAGCCATTGTGAGGACGAGGAGGCCACGCGCAATCAGCACTGAGTAACGTGGAGGCTGGCATCCCTTCTGTTATTTATTTGACCATTTTTACATTCTTACATGTTGAGCTCAAATTATTTTTTAAGAGGATTTTTAATGGATTGAGGCAGGGACAATATTGAGTACAATATCCACAAAGGATGAAGAGAGAATGGAAAGAAAAAACAGTAAGGAGCAAAAGAAGACGGACAAAGCAGAATTGAACAGCTCACTATATGAAAATGAAAAATGAAATAACAAAACAGGGCCGCCTGTTGCAGAAAAAAGGATATAACGCAGTATGTCTCAGCACAGAACAAAAGAGCCCAGCACCAAACAGAATCCAGTGTTCTGCAGGAAAAGAGCAAAGGTATTGTCAAACCAACTTTATTTTAACATTACTACAGAGACTCAATCTCTTGTCTCTTTCTATCACTGCGTCTCTCGGTGGGCCTGTCGGTTATTTGCTGCTGAAGCTCCCTGCCTCCCCATTACCTCAACGCTCGGCCCACGCCATGTCAAGGTTGTGTCAATATCGTGTCGGATACACCTACTCCATCGCACGCTGACAGATAGTATTTTATTGAGCTTGAAACCCTTTGACAGGACAAAGAAAATGAAGAGGAGTGGAAGGAGGGAGGCTGAGGGAAAGATGGAAAGATGAAAAGGATCGGAAGGTACTGGGAGCGGGCGAGAAAGTAAGAGACGGGGAAAAAGAGAGAGCTATTTGGCGCTGTGTCGACCGTCAGCTAGCTTAGCGCTTGGGAAAAAGCTCAACACAGTTTTTTGTTTTGCGCTTGGCTGGGTTTATTGCCATGTGTAATGGCTATAAGGGAATGGAGGAAGCAAAAGTGAAGGCTGGCTCAGCTCCTCTTCCACTCCTGGAACACAGTGAATAGCTCAGTTCTCGCTTTGAGCTAGCCAAGAGCTATTATGGGTCTATTTAATCCAAATCAATAAACTTTAAAGTGCTCACTGAAACAAATGAAGTTTGGAATTGTCAAATTATATTGCAGAGAAGACCTCCCAGCAGACAATAGTGACATCAGTAATACTAGTGAAGTATTGCAGAGTCATACTCTAGATTTGATGATGCATGGTTTTGTAAGCGACACTCAAGCATACTGCATAAAAGCAAATGAGCATTTAAATATGTAACTCACTGAAGTGTGCACAATTATACAGTACTGTGTAATCCTACCTACTTAAGTACTTTAGCAAGAACATTATCATACCATATGTCTAGATTTCCCCTTTCCCTTTAAGTGGTCATATTATGCTTATTTTCAGTTTTCGGTTTAGCTGAATATCCCCTTACCAGCTTAGCAACATGGACTGCAGCAAGAGTTTCAGAGTGGCGAGTTATTAATCTGTAACAAATGTGTCTTTCATCCATAAAGTTTTAACTGAGCTCTGTCTCTACATCACAGTAACAACTTTATGTCCATTGACTGCCTGGAGGGTAGTTAGTGTTTGGAAGGGAGAGGAGAGATGTGTGCTGCAGCTCAGTGTTTATCCACCGGTGTTTTTGAGGGTAGTGTCGGAGTAGCCGCTAGGCGAGCATTATGACGCGCATTTTGATGTGACGTCACAGGGATCAAAGGGAGTTCAGGCAGTTCAGAGCAGAGTTTTCTGTGGGAGATGGAAACTCCCTTTGGGGTGGACTTTGGGCTTTTTCACTTTGCAAACCCATTACATGCGCAAAAAAGGTATATAACTCAATAACGGAGAGGGGAAAAGCCAAAAAGCATGATATGACCTCTTTAATGCTGCATCGCTAATGTGGATACAACGATTGCGGAGAGAATATTTGCCTCTTGAGGTTGATGGATGAAGACGTGGTGGTACGGTGTTGGAGGAGGCTTTAGAGCGGGATGCAGCTATGGCCGCATGGCCAGCTTTTTTACTCACTTCTTAATAATCACCTTCTTTCACCCTATGTTGCCATCTCAGAACTTCAGGTGATGAAAAGTTGTTTCACATGTTACCCACTGCAGTGGAGGGCTGGAAATCTGGAATGTGACTAAAGAAATTGGTGACATTCATTTGTTTGTATTCTAAAAGAAAGTATGACTATAAATCTTTCTTTTTATCCCAGAAGAACAAATTAAAGTGCAAATTAAAAACATTTTGATGTATCTATTCAATTTGTACACATTGTTTAGGTTTGTTTCGGGTCTGCACAAGGCCTGATTTGTGTTTTGTGGTTTTATAAAAAAAAAGTGAAACACTGCAACAACTGCTTTTTAAACAGATATTTGCATCTCTAAAAATTTTTGTGTACTACTAATTTGCAACAGCAAATATGTTTAGAGAACCATAATGCCACCTTGAATATGTTTTTTAACAACCTATCAAAAGAAGCATTTTTAATGGAAGTATCTGAAGTTTCATACGGAGCATTTGTTATCCAGCTCATCTGCTCATAGCAACTAAAGCAGTGTTTATGGTCATGTGCAGGCATCTGCCGCAATTAAAATAAGGTTAGGGTAAGATTGTTATGGAGATATTTGTCTCAATATTGTTTGTTTATTGACAATCTGTGTGTAAACGTGCAATCTGTAATGTGTTTCACAAATACAGAAAATGATTAGTAAATTTATAGTTGTTTGTTATGACCTGGCTCAAAAGGCCAGAACAAAAGGGAGAAACCCCATGGTAGACCTTTAACAAAATATGTTTTTTTAAACCAAAATTAACCAAATTAAGAAGTATTTCAAACTCACATATTTAAGTATGAGGTATGTAGTTTGTGGTTTCAGTAGTGTCTGTGCAGGATGATGGTTGCATGAATGTATATGTGTGAAGGTGTTGTAGTATGCAAAAACAAGATAAATACCACAAAGCAACAGTCCAAAACCAAAGAAAACCAAACTAAAGGGGCAACCGGGGGGGCGGCCCGCAGGGAGGTCTGACCTGGCAATTAGCCCTGTAGCCCAGAGTTACTGCTATCAGTTTGCTCTTCACCTGCAAGGGATAGAGATTGGCCTCACCCACACATGACCCCACAGGGCGTCAAAAAATATTTTGCCAATATGAAACAGATCCACAAGCAAATTCTACAAATAAAAACATATCTGTGACTACATATATTACAAATAAGAGAACAGCATTTGTGAATGTCTTGTTGACCTTTACAACTTTTGAACAGACATTTGTGAATCCAGTTTTTATTTGTGGATCTCAATTCTACACTTGTGTGTTTTGTAGCCCAAACTATCTGTACACGTTCAACATAATGCAAGCAGCAATTAAATTACCTTTAAAATGTATTTGGCAAATATAATTAGTCGTATTTAAACATAACTTCAGTTACAGAGACAGTGTAGATAGTTGATACCTATGATTAAACATGCCCAGTTTCTAGTGGCTGACGTGATCAGGGTAAACAATGTAAAATAATTTTCTCTGCTATCATCGGAGTAAAGCAATGTTAACTAAACCTACATTAATTGGTGACAGCCCACTTTCAAACATGATATGATGCCTTTTTCAAATACAATGAAAACAGTTACTGATGTAGTTTGATGTAGTGGTGGGATTTTGTGATGTATACAAATGGTATACAAATAGTTTAGCCATCAGAAGTATTCTTAGCAGGTACATTTATTTACTAGTTTGTGGATGGGCAGCCAAAAAGTCATTTTTGTTATGATCGTGTTTGGGTGGAAAACTTCCATCAGTCACATTCCAAGACGATTTTAAACATCAACATGTTGATGTTTGCCAACAGTAATTTTTAGTTTAGTTGCATGAATGCAGGGGAAATATGGGCGCGGTGAATCTAAAGTTGCAAAAACCAGTCGGAGCTGAAGGTCTGACAGCTCGGTAACGGAGGTAGAATTTGCTACTCCGCCATCAGATTAACCTGTCAGGACAGACAAGGCGAGATAAATGGCTGCTGATAACAGCACAAACAGGAAGATCTCCATGCATGTAAAAAATGTTTGATTACAGATCAATGACTGCACACGAACTTCCAAACACACACAAACACACACACACACACACAGATCCCAGAGATAACTGCACTCTCACACACACTACACTGACATACACAGCAGGAAGATAAATCTTTCCTGTGACACATGTTGAGAAAAGTTGTTTTGTTAAGTTACAAAAGTTCCACTCACTTTGACCAGCCACTGCTTTTTTTTTTTCAGGGTGTGTTGTTCTCACTTTGTACTTGCTGTGTTTGTGTGTTTTCACCGGGATTGTATTGCAACTGTCGAAGTAGCATTCCAATTAAGGTGGTATTGTTATGTATGAGATGGAGAGCGGTGGGTAGTGACAGACCTGCCAGCATTACTTAATGGGAACGCTGGTGTCTGAAAGGAGGCGACAACAGAGATTCCCTACACTCAAGTTATTGTTTCTCTGCGCCTCCATCTGGAACTCATAAACTCACAAATAGGAAAATATTACATTACGTCCACAAGGTAATATACTCCACAGTTCTGTAAATACCAATACACATGAAAAGTGTTTGTGTGTGTCTCACTTGTCTCTCTTATGTAAAAATAAAAACAAGCTGTTTCTTAAACCTTTAAGCAATACATAAATATGAACAATCTATCTAAATAAATTAAGGTACAACCATACAGATGTGCAGAACACCAAATATAGTTTGTATTTGTATTATCTGTTTATCAGAGGTAGTATACTTTTTTTGTTACATTTTGAGCATTTATGTGCCAGAAATAGCCGAGACTGACCTATTTTCATCTGCAGTCCCCCAATACCAGAATGCTAAATTGGGGCAACCTCTAGAGTATTACATATTAACTGAAGTTAGACACATTATTTTATATTACACATAACAAAGGAGACACATACCAAAACAGATATAAAAGCTATAAACGCTGCAATAAAACTACCCAGACCAAAGGTCCCAGAATAATATTAGAAAAATAGAGCTGAATTTGAAAACCACTACCAGATTTTCTAGTAGTGTAGTTTCTATTATTGCTCCAAGTGCAATCCAACTCATTCATTAGAAATATGTGATATTGACAAAGACTTGCCACACAATTTAAAAGCTGAAAGCATGCACTCCTCCGATATGCTCCCAACTCTGATACGCTGATATTTTTGCTCATCAAATGAAAGTGAGGTATTCAGTTCTCTAATATTTACTGGCATCAAATCCCACTCTTATGTGGTTGGAGTAGAAAGGGCAGAATTACTGAGAGAGTGGGTTTTTTTCACATTGTAATGATACAGTCTTTTATTGTGAGTCGGTGTGTCTTAAAGGTCCTTGCCATTTGGTGACCAAGCATTTCCAAATTTGCAAAACCAAAATTTTGATTACATTATAAAATTCACTTTCCGTATAGAAAAAAACATTTGTGGCAGTACTGTATGTATGTCAAAATGTGCTCAAGTGTGGGTGTAATATGCTTGATTATGTGTTTTTGTATGTAAAAACTCATGCTAGAGTACGTCTCTATTGGTGTCCCTGGATCCCAGCCTGTGTCAATGAGGCCTCACAGCAACACACACGCACACACTCATTCAGATCCCAGACACCCCGTGAAACCAGGGCTGGAACGGCAGCAACTGTAATGGTCAGATCGTTACAGGAGCGGGGGAAGCGGCGAGGGCAGAGAGGCCGGGAGAGAGGGAAGGAGGGAGGTGGGCTGGGGATAATGAGAGGTTGCACGAGGACAGATGAGGAGGTAGATGAGGAGGAGCGCTGGAGCGAGGTTAATTTAATTTATTTCATGGACATACACGAATGTGCAAATACAAAGGAAAGAAATGCATGGGCATCTATATCTGATGATAATATACGATTGCCTGAGAGCCTTCTATTGGCATTGAGTCCTTACATGCGTTCCTTAAAGTAATAACATGCAGCATATGCTGTATAAAAATCCATATTGCTACTTTCTATTGGTCTAACCTAAATTCTAACCCTAACCCTTACCATAGTAGAAAATATATAAGCCCTCCCCACCACACTTCTTACTCAAACTAGATGCTAATGCTCATTGAACGCTCATTAAATGTAACCCTAACCTTCTTGTGGATGAAAGAACAATTAAAATTTCCTGAATTCAAAGTGTTTCTCCTTCATATTTGTGCTTGGAAAAAAGGAAAAATGGTCGAGGGAAATAGTTTACACACGCAGGGCTAGATATACAAGGACCCAAAGGTGTAAGAATAGTCTAGCTAATAGCATAAGTATCTACAAGTGAGGATGATTTTTATGCATCAAGGAGCTTGGTGCTATGTGGAGTTAAGATAGTTTCAAGCAATAAGCAGTTGGGATAGCTTTAGGGAAGGGGCTAAGATGGATTTTAAAACAAAAGCTGTGTCACAGAACAGGCAACAATTGCACCGATTGAAATGCTAATTTGAAAAATCTGGTGTTAAATGGACTGAAATGGACCATGGTGTCACTATGAGTAGTGATTTTCTTATGAGCAATTGTGAGGTTTAAGTGTGTGTTTGTGTTTACATGGTACTTCAAACGAGACCAGACGCAAACAAACGAGAAGTAATTATTACCTTAAAAGCGCACATAAACCCACAGTCGGATGAACACAGGCACCAATAAAAAAATTAGCGTATTTTGTTACAGTCAAGCATAAAGGATTTGAAGATAAAGAAATAGAAAGGAAGCGGAGAGGGGTCAACTGAAGTGCAAAAGGCTTAAGGCTTAAAGAAAGGGATGTTGAAAATGGATGAGAGGAAGACTGTTCTGGGGGGGGCAGCAGTGGAAAAACAAGGACAATGCCTGTGTTTGTGTCGTCTTTGTCACTGTGGCATTTTGGAGGACAGAAGGGCTGTGTGCCTGGATTCGTGTGTGTGTGTGTGTGTGTGTGTGAGTGTGTATTCGCTTCCCCATCCACTCAATTTGTGGAATTGATCCGCTCCCTAATAGTGAGCAAAACAAAAAGTCAGCCTAATCCAACCATTATTTATAACACAGATGGGAGAGAGGAGAGGGAGAGAGATATAATTTAACAGAAGAAGTGCTACTATATCCTGTGACAGAGAAATGACAGAAAGACAGAGGAAGGCAAATAGAGAGAGAGAGAGAGAGAGAGTGAAACACAGAAAGAGAAACGCAGGACTACTCAGTGCAATTGGTATAAAACATGCTGGGCTTGGAGCCGAGGTATAAAAGAGGTTACTAATAAACTCTCACAGCAAGAGGCTAGCCAGTGGTAGATTAAGACAGAGGGGGAAAGAGCGAGAGATGAAAAGAAAGGGGGTATCACAGAGCAAATGGAAATCAGAAAACAAACGATCGGGGGAGATGAGAGAGGTCTGGGTGGCAGCTGGACGAGGACGAGTGAGAGGAGAGAAAGATAAACAATGTGAGCTACGTTGAGAGCAACGGGAAGCGAGATAGGACGAGGAGCGAGCCACTCCCCGGTGGCAAGTGTGAGAGGCAAAGTGGAGCGAGGGGAGAGACGAAGAAGAAAGAGGGATAGATGGCGAGAGAATTAGATGGGAGTAGTTGTGTTTTTGGAGATGTTATTGAGTCTAATAAGAGCATGTTATTGTAAGACAGGCCGGGGCGGCTATTCTTATTCCCGGTGGTCCTACTCGTCTTTTTTTCTCTGCCTCGCTCTGTTCCTTTTTACCTCGCCCACACTTAATCTGCTGAGGGAAAGAAGAAGCATCGCCGTCTGATTTGGACGAGGGAAAGTAGGCGCAGGAGGTGTTGAGCTCAAAATACAAAGGAGCAAAGGGTGCAGATGCTCGGCACGCTTCAACAACCACGATAATAACTAGCTCGCTGCATCTAATTGCTTGACAAAGAGCATTTTTGTCTCTTTTTTGAATGCGTTGACTGCCCTTCTGGGTTTGGAAATGTGTTTTCTTGACCCAGTCCAATTCCAAAATCATTTTGAGCAATATGTATGCGCATAAGAGCTGTGATCACTGTTGCACAGTACTAGGTAGACACTGTAGACATGTCTGATAACAGGAGCTGTTTGCTTATTTTTCGATCTAAAGGAGTTGCTGGTGTGATCTTTGGAAGCATATTGAGCTGTGAGGTCGGGTGTTTGCTCGCAGTCGCGGGCTGTGAAGTTGGTGTAGACAGAGTACAAACAGTAGAGCAGCTAGGATCATCCAAACTCCATGCTGGTCCACACAGCCCCAGTGTTATAAGCTCTGGCAGACTGCAAGAACAGAGGCAACAGGAGCAGCGCTTGATGTGTGCTGAGTGTGTGTGTGTGTGTGTGTGTGTGTGTGTGTGTGTGTGTGTGTGTGTGTATTCCTCAGTATGTGCACTGACCAGTGGGGGAGTAGCAGAGCTATAGCTTCTCTTTGATTTTTATTTATTTATTATAATTGATAAACATCATGAAATTAGACTCGGAATCGCTTCTTTTTTGTGACTTTTGCAGAGGAAGAAGTATTATTTTGTGACTCATGTGGTTCAGGAGGTAGAGCAGGTGGCCTATTAATCGGAAGAGCAGTGGTTCGATCCCTGGTTCCTCCAGTCTGCATTTTGAAATATCTTTGGGGAAGATGCTGACACCCAACATACTTCTGATGGCTGTGTGTGTGTGAATGGCTACTTTCTATTTCTGACGAGCAGTTGGCGCTTAAGCCTCTGTCATCAGTATGTGAATGTGACATGTACACACACAGAGCCCATATGTTTGGTTTGCATTAGCAGCTTGGTCACACATATGTAACAACTCATTTAAGTCAATGTAAAACTTTAAAACTGAAGGTAAAATCTATCACATACACTATTCAGTTGGCTGCACTGTACAGGTGCTCTATATACACTTTATGTCCCATGGACATCTACAAGCAAACACACTGGGCAAAGCTTTTCAACATAAGGTTGTATAACGAAAAGAAAGTGTGTAGCCCGTTCATGCTACACACACTTAACAGATAATTCAATGTGAATTAAAATATTGTCACATTTAAAATCAATAAAATAAAATAAAACAATAAGCTATATACAGTTATTATATACAAAGGCTGTATACAGAGATGTATACACCAAGAACATTTTTGCGGTGCATTTTTTGAATCTGTGTCTGGGGAGAATGTAAACAGCAGCAACAAGATGATAAAATGGAGTCCATCTTGACTGCGTTTGAGCACCAAGCATTATCGATGTAAAGCACAGATCCTGCCTCCTGTCATCTTGCAGGAGTCTTGCGCTGACAGCTCGGACACAGACCACCTGCCGACTGCTTGATCCTGGGTGTTGATTTGGCAGGTCTCTTTAAAGATGTAGGCACAACAACCTCTTATTTCCTTTGATGGCCAACATGAGTCCCATTTCGTCAAGACCGACCTTTAGCAGGAGTCTTAAGTCAAAGCTGGGCCAACACGGCTCCCATCCCAGCTCTCTTTCTTCTCCCCTAAGTGATCTCCACACCCACCGCGGTACCTGGTCCAGTAAATCAGGCTGCTCTTTAATAAAAAAAATAAATTCAAAAACCCTGTCTTTCCAATGACTGTATTTCTGTCATAGGTAATTGATGTTTCAGCAATAAAGCCGGACAAACAGATGAAAAACAAATTGTAATGATCATTTATGAGGCAGTATAATTGTTTATCATCTTGATGTAGTTATGCACGCTTTGCTCAGGGTGTTAAGAGGCTCACAGTACACCGGGGCCGACACTTGAGAGTCTACTGCCAAGCAGCTACCTTTTGAATGCAAGAAAATTCATAATATTCTACAGCAGGGGTTTTCAAAGTCTGAGAGTGTGGGCGCTCCCTCACCCCCATAGTTTACTTGCTTAGTTTCCCTATAGACTGTATAAACAAAGTGGACGTCATTGATTTGTTTGAAGCCTTGAGTTTTGCATTTGCCAGAGACTGAGTTGGGATACGTGGTAGCGAATAAGAAGTAGGGTCATTTTTGTCATAGACTTCAGTGCAATCAGACTTCTTTTTGCAACCTGTGGAGTCGCCCCTGCTGGCCATTAGAAAGAATTGCAGGTTAATAGCTCTTCTGCATTTGCTTCACTTTTCAGACACTGAGGTTCCCACTGGTTTCTTGGATCCCCATGACACCCAACGGTTTAGCCAAGATGGCTAATATTGCAGTTTGACATAACTTCAGACTTCACCAAATACATAAAAAAAGGCCGGTCCTAAGGCATTTATTAGTTTCTGGCTCTGGGAAAGACAGTAAACTTCCCCAAAACTATGCATTTGACCAAATCACACACATTTTGGCTATTCTGTGAGACCTCCTTTTGATAACTAATGTAATATTTTTCACTTCCATTCACTGAGCCTCACCTGAAACAGTTTAACAGGATAAATGAAGAGAAGTGACAGGATTTCTAAAGGTTCAGGTTTTACATCTTTGCTAGTCGATTTTCATGCTATACTGATGGTAGATGGAACTTGGCTGCAGGGAAGCTACAACAAGAAAGACACATTCATCAATCTGTGTGTTAAAGAGGGTTGTTAATGAGTAAAAACACAATGAGTGTGATTCCACTCTTGCCACAAATGTAATATGAGTAAAGTTATCTCTGCCTTTCCATGAAAAAGCCCATTCCTTGTATCCAGAAGCTCGACTGGTTCTCACAAGGGCTATAATACCAGTGCATGTACACACACACACACACACACATGTCCCAGATGCAATCAGTATGGCCTTTGCCTTGATCTATTGTGCTCTAACGATTAAGCCTTAGCCCTGCTTGGTGGCCTATAGGCCAGCTCTGCTGCTGTGCATCTCATCACATCCCATTCATCACCCTGTGTCTGTCTCCACCTCCAGCCCTCTATCACATCAGCCTGCCACTGACCTCCTACTGATCCACATACACACACATAGATACACACATTTGACACACAGATAGATGACAGTGCAATCATATTCACCCTGTTTGCAAAATGTGATTCTTGGTGACTACGGGCTTTATTTATATTTTAGGGTTGTATCTTGGTTTTGGTCTCAAGCATCAGTTGTTCAATAAATGTTTTCTTAATGAGGAGGATGTGTTGCATATTTAGTTTAAAGCCTCATTCCAAGATATATTTAGCCATATTATTTAGGGATGTGCATCCAAGTGTTGCTTAAACAGTTTGACATGCGCATAGAAGGTAAACTGTTATAATCCCAATCCATCATCACTAAAATTACAGGTCTCAGATGTTCAAAAATATGCACAAATGTATTCCGTGCATTACACTGTAACAATATTTTCACCACTCTGTAACCTTTCTGTTAATTGGACCACTAGTACAAAGTGCCTCTGTGTATTTGCACACAGATGACAGTTCATCATTTGCTGGGAGCAATTTCCCTATTATTACAGCTTGGAACCTCAGCGTAAAAGGTCAATATTTATCTCTACCTCACACCCACACGTGCTTGTGCACACACACACTCGTTGGCCTATCAATACGAATGAAAATGAAAATAGAGATAGTGGGTAAATATGCTAAATCAAGCCTATATGGGAGAAATGAAAATGCTTATTTGGAGAAGGTATAGAGTGCCATATGGTGAGTTATTCCCTTTTTAGTTGTCGTTTCACCGCTACGTGATTCAGTATCTTTTTAATTATGGCCCTACGCTTCCATCTCTCCATGCTCAGTTTAACATATGGGAAGATGATATCTCAGCAGGCTGCTGCGCTTTCTGTTCTGTTAAGAAGTAATATATGCTTTTTAAACCCTGCGTCCTCCACAGCCTTGACGCATCTCCCTGCTGTTGTAGCTCCCAGGAAAGCCAAGTTAGGCAGGGTGTAGTTGAGGTTAATCCTCGGTGTAGCCTCAGCTGTTACTAAAAAATGAACAAGAAAAATATTAATGTAGACTTTTCATCTGTTATGGCCTTCAGTTACACCCTGAAGTTCAGCTGGACCACTTAAGCACATATCAATCTTTCCTTCTGCCTCTCTGCGGGATCTGTCAGTTTACTGACAGCAAACATCAATTCTCATAAAATCAACACCCGACAGTGACCTACACAACGCAGCAGACGACGCTCCATCACCATGACTAATAAGTCCGTTGATAATACAGTGGGGACGAAGGCCCGCGACCAGAGGGTGGCATCTCTGAGGGCAACAGTGGGCGGTGTGCTAAACTGGAACACTCAACACAAGTTTAGGGCTAATCGTCTCATTGTCTCCGTTCTGCTTGAAAGGATCAGCAGCCATGCTAAGCTCCTCAGGGTACCAACCCTCAGCTGCTCTCTGCCATCTTGCTTTGTCTTTGTTGCTGTTTGTGTTTGCTGAGCAGAGCCAATGTTTTCAGTGGCATTGTTCGGTTATTTGATTTTGTTCACCTTTTCCAATTTAGTTTTTAGTTAATCAGTGTTTCTTCTTTGTCTGAAGCATTTTGTGTTGTTGTTGAGTTGCTGTTATTATTATTAAGAGAAAGGGACAGAGAATTTCTTGTCTCATATTTGTACAGTTCACTGGCAGCAGTGGTGGGAGTATCTACTTAAGTAGAACATTGTAATGCCAATGTAAAAATACTCTGTCACACATAAAATGCTTTTAATGGGAAGCAGCAGTAGTGGAGGCCAGTGGCACTAACTTACCACTGTAACAATGGAAATAAAACTCTGATAGGACTGTGGGAGAGTTATCAGTGAGGCTGATATCAGTTAGACACAATTACAGTAACAGTAAGTAATTTTCCATCTACCTGTTTTGTGCGCACTTTCAATTTCTGCATAAAAACCTCTGAGTGGAAAATAAAAATAAAATAATAATTTAAAAGATGGTACCCTTGGCTGAGTGGCAAAGTGTGATGGAAGCAGATGGAGCAAGTTAATGATGACGTCTATGAAGCATGTAAATTAAAACGTCCACTGAAGCTTCCACTCCATTGGAGACATAAAAAATAGCGGCGGACAAATACCTCGAATCTGTGTGGAGCGATGAAGAGGCTGTAACCTTCCTCAAATGAATACATGAAACAAACATAAATGCCAGATTTCCATCATGGTAAATGGTCTGTAGTTGTCTATAACGTCTTTCTAGTCTTCCAACCACTCAAAGCGCTTTTAGCCTTTTCAGTCAGTGAGGATCTGTCAGCTCAGTTTCGTTAGTTTCAAGTCGCTCAAGTGCACTGTTTTTCACCATGAATCATGGGAGAGATATTCATCTCTCTTTTAACCTTTGTTAGATCCTTTGTCTACAAAATCATCATAACCTCTTTATGGTGATTGGTTTTGGAATACATGGAAAAGGCTTGTATGCTGTGGGAGGGAGAGATGTACTCTCACTGTGATCACATGTTTATCCTCTCTGTTCAAATTGCAATTGAGACAGACTAGCCTTGTGTGTGGCCATTGTGGGCTTTAGCAAACAATGGTCATCTCAGCATGCTTCTTGTGAACGAAACCGACCCGCCGTGTGGTTAATGTAAAATTTTAAACCAGGCCTTTGCCGTATCAAGTGCTATCAAAACAATTTTAATCCAGGAAAGTTACAGAATAGGTTTAGATGTTCAGTATAATCTTCATGAGTAAACCTCTCAGCGATGCCTTTTGGTTATGTTGACTTGTTGCTATTCTGCTGTTTGACATGTAAACAGCGCCTGCTTTGCCATGTCACTGTGATTAAGCCTCTCCACGTACCTCATCAGATCATCTCTGTGTGGAAGTGTTGGCCATCTGCCGATAATCTGGCATAGGATGTCCAGGATTTGTAGAAGTCTTGTACATACATATTCTGGACACTGTCCCATTTCCATGGGACAGCCATGGTACAGTACACGCTATACAGGACATTTTCTTGTCCTGTAGCGCTTGTTCTGTTTCTGTAGACGTGTAGTAAACATGAAAAGCAAATGACGCAGATTCTCCCAGTAGAGCTGATGAGTAGATTCGTTTTATGAAGCACATTGCTTCATAACATTTGCATGTGTTCGAGAGATAAATGATGGTGTTCTTTCTCTTTGGGGTTTTTGTAAGCTTTAAAAGGGGTTCATCCCACATGGGGATCACATGTGAATCCTGAGGCTGGGAACCTAACTACCTGCCCACAGATGGGCACTGAATGCTAAACTTTTGTTGTGGTAGAAACACAACAAAGCCAGAGGCAGAGAGAGAGAGAGAGAGAGAGAGAGAGAGAGAGAGAGAGAGAGCGTGTAGCCTCTAGGGCCTCAGTCCTGTCTGTCACTGTGCCAGAACGATTCGCCCTGTAACTGATCCATGGACACAAAGTGTGCAGGTCATCTGCGACAGCCTGCTTGGTGTGTGTGCGCTTGTGTCTTATGTGGGTGTGGGCGTGTACATCAGCGCATCTGCATTCTGTCTCCCAAGATGCCAGTGGCTGTCAGTCTTCATCTCCTGACGCAGAACACAGAGATGTGTGTAGAGGAAGTGTGTATGCGGTCATTTGCCACTAATGAAATGAGATTCAGGTAGAGACGTGGTGAAGGGCATCATGGGGGTTAGGGACCCACAGGAGCAATATGTTGCCACGGAAACAGTCAATGAGACTTTGTCCACGTGAGAGTGGCTCATGTTGGGCGAGTGAGCGACTCAGAGAGAGAGAGAGAGAGAAAGGAGGGAGAGATACAAGTCGAAGTGAAGCAGTTGCCATAGCGACTGTCCATTGCAGCTGCCTGTAAATTTCTCTCTCCCCAGTGTGAGTGTGTCTGCCTGTCTGATGCACCGCTTTTAACGTCACGGCTCTGTATTAAGTATACAGTGTATGTGTGTGTGATACCCTCGTGGATCACTGGTTCACTGGTTTAAGGTGTGTGCATTTGATTCATATATACATATACAAGGCATCTAACAGATGCTGTAGTGCTTATTTCTTCTTGTTCTTTACCACTGCTCTCTCATATCCCCAGGCCTACACACACACACACACACACAGAAGCCAACAGGGGCTGTCACTGTGCCACAGTTCTTGTGTGCCATATGCTACCGTAGGCTCCTGGCAGGCAGGAGTATCATAGCTCTCAGTCAGCTGGGAGACTGGTTCAAAGGCCAACGAGAGCCCATCAAAGAACCACCCTGCGTGTACCCAGTGCTGTAGTGGTAGACGTAGACGTAAATCTCATGGCCGACATTGACTGGATGCATTCTGAAAAGTTGTGCTTGCATTTTTCCAAAGAAAATGATCATGGTGTCTTCATAGTTTCAATGAATGACAATTCAGATTAACTAAACACTGTACAACTATACAATACAATATCCATATTTTCAGGGTATTTGAAAGGATGTTGAGTTCCCCTTTAAGTAAGTAAACAGTTGTTAAAGTGGAAACATGATTCCAAAGTGATAAAGAGACTCTTTTCTTTCATGTTCAAGAAAAAAATAAAAAAGTAAAATGTCAAACACTGTTAAAAAAGCAGAATAACTCTAAAATATCAAGTATCAAAATACAACTAATAACAAAGGTTTCTCAAGTAAAATCATTTTTACTTATTTTAAGAAAAATAAGATTTACTCTTTAAGGTTAAAGTTCTCGGTAGAGGGATTAAAATAACCTAAACTTTGTGTCATGTTTTCCAATGATAGAAATTACATTTTCACTTATCTTTCCTTTTTTTTTTTACCTCAAGGCAGGATCCACTAACAATTTGTGCCAGTGCAAAATGATAGTAATCCAAAAAAACTGTGTTTTCTAGAGATTCCCCCACAGGGGAATTGACCTAGAAATAGGTTGATATAGCTGTTTCTGCAGCTCAGGGCAGTTGCAATTTGCATTCATGGGAGTTCCAAGCTCCAACGTGCAAACTAAAATGAGGAAATTATGGAAATTCATGAGAGACATGATATATTGAGAGCCAGTGGCCTTTTATTATGTGTTCTTCAACGTTCTTCATACATCGGCTTTATTCCTCGCAGGCTTGGCTTTAATATGGATCCTCATGTCGCCCTGGTGCTTTTTTACCTGCAAATTGTGCTTGTGGTGCCCCGTCACTGTCAGTGTGTTTGCTGTGTCGTCCCAGAGTGCCTCTTTACAAAGTGTTAAAACATCTCTTCTTTTGCAGCAGAGAGCTCTTTGGGGTGAGCTTTGACACCAACACTCACAGCAAAAGAGTTGCTGTGCACATTGTTTTGTCCTCACATTTGTACACTCTGAATTTGAACTAATTACCTGCGCCTGGCCTCGTTTTCATGCTTCAGTTCAGTAAACAACCTTGCACAGGTTGGAACGATTGCACACGGAGTTTCTTGTGCGCTGCGCTTGAGATTGCATCTGTGTTGGTCAGTCTGGGCTCGGTGTGCAATAAAGATTGTTAGACGCAGTGATATACAGGTTAACTCTAATATGCTACACTACCCAGCGGTTTTGTTCTTGCATTACTGCTTTTAATCAGCAGGAAACATTTGATTAGATGCTTGTAGTGGTGTCTGTTGTTATTGCCTGTTGCCGGAATCATTGCCTGAAATCTAAATTACCTCAAGCTCATTTTTAAGAGCTGACATCCAGCTGCAGGGAATAGTGTAGTTCTTAGGCGCTGATACAGAACTGTGTTTTCATCAAGCTGAGCAATTTGCTGTTTGCTCAGTATATTATGGTCTAACACAATGTGTGATCAAAGAGAATATGAGAGACATAAATACAGTTATTGACTTTTTTCTTTTTTTTTGCTCTCTATTCCCTGCTTCCTCATCCGTGTGTGTGTGTGTGTGCGCGTGCATAGATATCCGTGACCGCAGGAAGAAGCCGGTGATGCTGTTTATTCACGGAGGCTCCTACATGGAAGGCACCGGAAACATGTTTGATGCCAGCGTCCTGGCCGCCTACGGCAACGTGATTGTGGTGACCATGAACTACCGGCTCGGTGTGCTCGGTAAGTGACCTGGATGCCTGCTTTATGTCAACAAAATCGCTCAGACACACACTTGGTTTGTACATGCTCCCATAGCTAGAAGACATTTATGCTCCTGAAGTGATCAGGCGTCACAATAATATATTTAATCAAATTTTTTTCGTCCCTCTCCATCACACCAAACACAAAAGCGTCATTTGTGCACACATGCAAGTCAATTTCACTCAGCAGACTTTTCTTCTATTTTCTGAATTGATTAAGTCGGTGATGGATGCACCATCAATCTAATGACAAACAGTGCAGGCGTTGATCACGAGAGCTCCCTTTCTTATGGAATTCATTTGTTGATTATTCCAGTCTAAACACTCTTGATTGTGTTTAGACTGGTGTGTTTTGCTTCCTTTGGAACCCAAGGGTTCAGAAAAGGAACAGAAACCGTGACACGTCAGCCCTCCTCCACCAAAGAAGCACCGTATTCGTCACCAATATTTACACAAACAGTACAAAGAGTAAATCTTGAATTTAGTTTAAAAGGAGCATTTCATGATATCCCATGTATTTTTGTGTCTGTAACTGCATTGTTGTCACTGTGTCTTTAGAAGATCTGATCAGATTTTTCTTGGTGGTTATACACCTTTCCTAATTTTTTCCTGATTACAATTGAAAACTATGTTTTTGTCTGAAATGTTCAGAGATAAGAAGATAAAGTTACTGTAGACCAAAAAGTTACATTACAACATTTGTGTGAGCAAAAACAAAAACTTTTTATTGTTCTAATAATACGTTTTACAAGTTTGTTGTGTGAAAATTTACCCATAGTCCTTATCATCTTTAAAATTAATTTAGATGAAGGTCACAAAATTATATTAGCATAGGCCTATATGTAACACAAGCAGCGAGAGTTCTGCATTTCTTTCTGTTTTAGCCTATCAGGTTAACAGGCAAATCGTCGCAACCTTATCCTTTAAATAGATATATGGTCTTGCACCACCTTCTCACCATGTGACCACCAGGAACAAGGATGCAAATCAGATACAGATCTGGCATTTTTACTGACAGAAATGCACCTCCCTATTCTTCATTTTAACTGCATGCCCTCGCCCGGTGCCTCCAACCTCTGCCTGTCCATTTCGCACTTGTATAATTCATTCCACAAAGAGCAAGGAGTGTAAAAAAGGAAAATGCCTTTACAGAGTGTTTTGGTAGGAGAAGGTATGGTTATAATGCACTTTTGAGTTATTACCACCAGTGAAAGTGAGGCATTTGGAAAGCAGTTAAGGTGGCTTTACAGGCAGAGCGCATTATGTGTGTTGTAACATGTCTGCTCAGGTCGCTGTGAGATCATGCCATAGCCAGGAGTATCATCTGTCACCTTAGCTCTCCAGCACAGGCTCTTCATCCTTTTCCTGAAAATACACTCGACATCTCCTCTTTGTTACTCACTGCGCTCTGTCTCGCTCCATTGAGACCAAGTAATTTAGCTTAGAGAGGAGGAACATGCCTCTAAGGAGGCAGGTGCTAACTAAAGGAAAGTAAGTGCATTAGATATTTCATTAGCTCAAGAGAGAGTGGGAAGCCGTCTCAAAAACGGCTGCTTCACTTTGATTTGTTTTGTTTCAGTTTTAAAGTACGTTACTGTGTTGTTTTTCGGAGCACTTACACAGCCTTTACAATGATGACAGCTTTTCATTTGCATGTAATTACCTAAAGTGTTTGCATTTCAATGCATCTTTATTGAGTTCATCAGCATTTTTGCTGCAAGTGGATAACGAAATTCAATCTAAAATGTGACTATTACCAGAGATCCTATGTGTGACAGGAGCATGCTTCTTTGCTTTTATATTCCAGTGCCCTTACTGAGCAGTGGTAAGGAGTTAAAAGGTCACTTTGTTGTTTTTTTTCCCCAAACTTTTCCAGACAGGTTTATTATTCCTGTCTGTAAAAATAGAATTGTTCTCACCAAGTTCATTACTAAGATCTAGGAACACAACTACACTTTTAAAATTAATTCTATTTTCCAAGGCCCAAGTTAGCCATACTTATTTGGAAAAGAAAATTATTTTATTATAATTTCCTGTCTTGAGTTTGACCTATTGGACTTACCATAGTTGGTCACGCACACAGTTTTTCTTTGCAATGAGGTAATTATTATCAACCTCAGAGGGTATTTCCATATCCTTATGAAGTGGTTTTGAAATTCTGGCTGAACTGTTGCCTTGTTTACAACCTGTCAGAAAACAAGTGTTTCCGACTTCATTGTAGCAAAAGTGCTCTGTTCCCATGTTTTAGGAATTACTTTGGTGAAAATTTGCCAAAGATAAGATCCAAGTTGAAATAATCTGGAAGTTTCCTTTGATACAGTCAAATCAGCTGCATCATATTTGTGAATTGTTTTGGTTTATTATCAGATCTATTGATAATCTAGTTGCTAATTGCCACAAAATGGGCTTCATAATAAGACAAAGTCTTTTGGCGCAACTCAGTCCAACTGTAGACTGTTTGTCTGTGTAGTGAAGTCTTTTTATCCCATCTTGAGCCTAATATGGAGAGTTTTAGATAGACAAAAATAATCCTGTTCAGAAGGAATACAAATAAGTGGATTACTAACAGAAGTTTAGTGTTCAAAGATGATAAAATGAGCCAAAAGTATCAGCAGCAACTCCAAGTTCTTTTTTCTGAATTTGATTAAACTAAGAAAAGAGATAAAGTATTAAATTCTCCCAGATTATTATTATGTCACTGTCTGTCGCTTGATGTGTATTAGACAGGAATGGATCCTATTTATCTTCTCTTGTGAAGAACGTGTACATTTCTTCCCAGTATCTTTATATGTCTCTATCTATTGCATTTTCTTCTTTCACCGCCCCATCTGTGACACTCTCATCACATTCTATGAGTCAAGGAGAAAGAAAATTGAGAGACTTTGTCATTTGTATGCAACGAGAACGCCGTAGCTATCTCCCAAATATGAGAGCCATCCAGTGCAATTTGGCCATTATTGGGAGAAATGTGAGTAATCTTTCACCCCATGCATCCTATATGATGGATGACATTTGCCTTTGACAGTGAGACACGCACAAAGAAGCCACTATGAGGGTTAGAAATGCGCATTTGTCTGTTTAGAGGTGGTGTGCATCAAACACGTGTAGCTGCACGCATTCATGCATATTAATGTCTGCTCTGTGGAAACACTGCAAAGGTTCCTACTGTGTTTGTGTTCTTGCTTCAGCAATCTGACATGCTGATTTGGATGGGCAAAGCAGGAATTATTGATACAGGAGCTCATGTATCAGTGTGAAATACAAACTCAAAACTGTGTGCATGTCTGACAGAAATGGTTATCTTTGCATTAGATTATCTTAAACAAACTTAATGCTGGTCTTTTAAAGCATGTCTTTCCCAAACTGTATCTGGGAAGACATTTATATTTATTAATTTTAGCTGACGCGGTCAAAGCTTCGCAGTGAAACAAGGATCACGCCATTTTGGCGACATGGGGGTGCTCAACGTCTAATTTTACATAGAACTACCAGTTTTCTCCCAATAAGTTAATATACAGCCTATTACTATATACATTTCACGTTTAATGCTGTAAATAAACATGAAAAAAGAATAAAACTTTCAATAAATGTTTTTAAAGTGCGTGAATAAATCCAAAATTGTAACCCTAACCCTGGGTCGTCAGTGCGCATTTGTAGGTGTAGCGTGTATGTGGTGATAGAAGAGGACCACTTGCTGAAGAGACGGAGCCCCAGCTTCACTGGTGTTGTGCCGAGCTGTCTGCACCTCGCAGGACTTTTGGATAATTTATCACCGTTGATGAACCACAGAGAAAAGAAAAGAATATTTTATTGTTTTTAAATAGGGGACTACTTGAAATAGACCAGAGAGGAACCGCGACGTGCATGCAGTTGTCGGCAGCACGGAATGCACGCAAAACTCTGCACAAGACCGGTGAATGGCGGGCGAGAGAAGAGAGAGAGAGAGAAAACAGGGTCTTCAAAAAACCTCAATTTAGCTGGAAAATTACCGTGTAAGTTGAATGAAGATAGACTGCAGCTCTGCAGCTTCTCAAGATTAAAGCGGAGCTACCGTGTGGAAGGCCCGCTAGGGGGGCATTGCAGTTGTCGAGGCGAGAGATAACCATGGCCTGTACCAGAAGCTGGGTGGCATACTGAGTCTGGTAGGGTCTGCTTTTTCTTATGTTGTATAGAGCAAAGCCGCAACATGGTCTGAGAAGGTCATCATTCATGACACCCAAGTTTCTAATCAGCCTGGTCAGAGTGATAGTTGAGGAGCCAATTTGTAGTTTGATATCTTGATGGATAGATTGCTTGTTGTAACTTTCCACCTCATATCCCTGTTGTTCGCACACACAGGACACCTAAGTTAGCTGCTTCATCATCCCAGACTCCAGCTCTAAACCCCCCTTTTCCACTCAGTGCTTTGCTACTTCTGCTGCCTATTTAGATTTCCTTTTGCCTGTGGCAACTTGGCCATCAGTCCGTCCATTCACAGCATCTCATTTGGTGAGTTCCAACTCCAGCCAAGACAGCAGAGTTACTTTGTGTCCTGTGGTACAAATAGCTCCAAGAATCATGGTCTTGAGAGAAGGAATTTGTCTTTACTTATTTTTGTAATGATGAATAATTTCTCTACTTGGCTAGTGCCTTTTTATTGTGAAACATTCAAATTTAGGACTCAAAACTTTTGGGGTTAAATTTAGTCACTGAAAATACAATCTATTTCATATGTAGACTGCATGCATGCATTGTCAGAGCATTTAAGAAAATCAACAAGAAATCAAGCACAGAAAGATATGAATGACAGTGTTGGAGGTCAGGAAAGAGAGATCCATGGTCTGTGTGTGTGTGTGTGTGTGTCTGACTGATTGAGAGATGTGATCTTTTCTCTCTCCATCTCCACTGACACCCTTACTTAACACCCGCCTCTCTAGCCCTGCCAGCGCTACGCAAATGCTAACCACCATGGAAGCATTCACACAGCAGAACATACCTGACTCTATCCGTATGCTAATATGGAAATTTACCTGTCTACACCCAGACAGGCCATTTTCTGCAGAAACAGGCATGGCTGAAGAGGCAGTGGAGGGAAGGGAGAAGCAGCAGGCAGTCTCCTGCGAAGTCTCTGCAGGGAATTCTGCTGAGTTCAATATGTAATTAAAAGCTTTGCAGGGCCACTGAGAACTTGACCTTGCCTTGGCTGCCTTGGCGACAGACATGCTTACAGTACATACGCCACCACCTCTACCCCACTGAGCTTTTTATATTCCTCCGCCACCAACGCGAGAGTCAGGGATTGAGAACAAGAGCAGGAGAGAGTGGAGTGAAACTATGCATCCATTCAGACATTAACAATGATGATGCGAGCAAAGAGGTACATGCCTTAGAGCCTTTTTCTTTCTTTTTTTTGATGCTGCAACACTTATGTCGACATACTGTACGCAGCATGAGCTGTGTGTGTGTGTGTGTGTGTGTGTGTGCACGCTGTGGCCAAGAAACACACAGAGAACAGGGTGAGAGAGATTTTGAAAGAAGAGAGAAGTGACAGTGGAAGAGGGATGGCAGAGAGTGTGTATGTGTGTGTGGGGGGGGGGGGGGGGGGGGCTGCATTCGCCTGTGATGCTAAAAATAAAACCTGCAGAGCCTTTTGAGTGTGCACTAGAGCAGACATTCATCTAGACAATTGTCTGTGCACATGCATGCAGCAGATATGACGTCTCCTGCATTATGGTGAGCCATCTCTTCACTGCTTAGACTGAATACACAGAGAGAGAGAGAGAGAGAGAGAGAGAGAGAGAGAGAGAGAGGCTTGGATGTTTTGTGCTCAGGACGAATCGTCCTTAAAATGGTTCTGCCTCGTGCACACACGGTTACTTTTTAAAACTTGTGATTTGGTATTCAGGGAGTGTGTAGTGAAGAAATGGCTGCTCAACGCTTTGGCAGGGGGTCCTGTGTGTGTGTGTGTGTGTGAATTTTATACGCATGTATATTTGTGTGTGCTGTCCCATGACCAGACAGTGCTGTGAAAAGCGACCTGTCAGGACCAGAGAAGATATTAAGACACACACAGGCTGAACACCTCACTCACACACAGACACATACACACACTATTCTTAGTCTCCATAGCAACCTCCGGCATTTGATGAGCAAAGTCCTCTTGACTTTATGTGAGGGGAGAGAAAGGGGGACTGTGGTGTCTTAAGTGTGTGTGTGTGTGTGTGTGTGTGTGTGTGGTATAAAGTGTGACTTTGAGAAACAGGACAGGCTGGTCCACTATTTTCAGAGAGAGGATTAGCACCTCAGCTGGCTTGCATCACACACACACACACACACTCACAGACTGGCACACATTCCCATGGGCAGGTGAGACGCGCACATATGTCCTCCTGCACTGGCACACACATTAACACAGTCACAGACATGTATTCAGACAGCTCTCACAGCTCCTCTTTCATTGCTCCCCAGACATTGTTTCTCCTCTGTTTGTCCGTGGCCTTGATACTCTCACCTGACATGCATCCTGCTTTCTTGCCTTCCTCTTCCGCCGCAGCTCCTCTTCTATTTTACCACCATCTCCTTTCGTCTCTCCTCCAGTAGATTCACACCTTCAGGAACTTGTGGAATACAGTTTATATATATACACACACACACACACACACACACACACACACACACACACCTCAGCACTGCCATGTGTCTCTATCAGTATTAGTGACAACTGCAAAGTTACCATTGCCCCATCAGAATGGCTCCAATTATAGTTTTATATAAGATCCAGGTTAAAAAATACCAAAATTTTACTTTTAGAAAGTAGGAAAAATACGATTTTTAGGTCAGGAGTATGAAACCATTTAAGTATTATACAAGCGTATAGTGCAGAAAGCAGTAAATCAGTATGCTAGATTTTACCTTCTTGTTTTCCTATCTTTACTTCAGTGCTCATGATAGTTTTTGGAACATTGTAAACTGTTTCACGTCCATTTGAGACAGTGAAATGCATCTTTCTGTGATATTAGAAATAGGCCACTAACTGCGTGACAAAATTAATTACTAGTTTTGTGTTCCAGTTGTGTTTACCAAAGATTTACCTACTGTCTATTTGTTTCTCCTACAACTTGCACCTCCTCTCCTTTTGTTCCTTTATCTGTTCTCCCCTTTCTCCCGTGTTTGTCCCCTGCTCATCGTCTCTTTCATTTAATCCTCACATTTAATCCCCCCCTCCATCTATTTGCTGTGGGCACTCTTTAGAAACTGAGTTATGGGGCAGATTATGCTGATGTATGTTTCACATGTCAAACAATCATCTTTGTAAGTGAGGAACCATGGGCTGGTAATAGCCGGGGATGGATCATCATTACAGAGGGATGACAGCCGTTTGAATCATCGCGCCGCGCTGCGGGGCTAACTGGGAGACATAGTTCTCTCTTGGGAGTTGTTTGGGTAGCCAAAATAGCATTCCGTGCATTCAGATTGACACTCATAAAGACAGGCAGTGAGTGTAAGCACAAGTGCTGCAAAGAACAGCAGTCAGCAGTGACGCAATGTGATATTGGACTAAAACTAACACAGCCTTTGAGCTCTCTTTGCGTGCAGCCAACACATATACATAGTAAACAGCATATGGCATCAGGATGCCACAGTGCTGTGTGTTTAGTCTTCCACTGCACTGTAGGCGCCCTGTGTGTGTTTGTTTCTCATGATGTTTAGCCAGGCAGAAGTGCGTGCGTTGTTTGCTGTGTGTTACTAATGCGAACACATACACGTGTTCAGGTGTAAAAGAAAAGACACATCCACCTCTAAACACGGTTACACTATTAAGTGACATCAATTAACTGCAATTAACCTTCCTGGTTTTTCTTTATCTTTTCTTGAGCCGTTTCCTGCATTTACCCAAACGATTCTTAATAATCCTAAGAGAAAGGATGTGAAGTTGATGCTGTGACCTGCTAGTTACGTGTTAGGGAGAGAGGTGAGTGAATTGAGAGGTTTTCCGTGCCTCTCCCTCAAAAATTACGTTGTTGTTCAGACCGTTCTCGTTACAAAGCTATTTGACGCTGCCGGATGCGTCTGTATAAGACCCTCTGGGCTGTCTCATACAGACCAAAAGTGCTAGCAAGCTACGTTTGTGTTAAAGGTTTTGACAGCCCCCGAAGCCCCCTACCCTTACCATAACCATCAGAAATGTTAGTGCCTAAACGTAAGTCACTGACTTTATGCATGCCGACCGGTTAACCCTACCTGCTAGCACATCGGCCGCACAGCTGTAGGGTTAGCCTCCTTTGTGTTGCTTTGACGTAGCAAACGGTGGCGTTTCATACGGATGCTGAAGGGTACCTTTAGCGTCAAATAATTACACTTTGTCACACTATCTGAAAGCGTCGTTAATGACGCACTGAGATGAGAATGTGTTGTTGTTGTTGTTGTTGCGTAGCGTACTAACGGTGCTGGCAGTGTCTCTGCCTCTGCTGCAGTGATATTGAATATCACTAATGCCTAACTGTGGGAGGCACAATCCTGGGGCCAAATTCACTAAGCCGTCCAGAGCTGGTCTGAGTCGTAAAACAATAAAAAAAAAATAAGCCAGACAGTGATGACATTTTCTTAAAATGTTCTCGTTAAGATTAATATTAAATTCTAGTAAAGGTAAAAGCCGCCAACAAATTATCTTAGCCCTAAAAGACAGCTCCTACGGTGAAGAACTGTTAAGAAGGGTGTTAAGAATAAATAGAATAGTTTGCTCTTTGCCAATAGGTTGACAGCCATGCACACTTAACGAACCGCTTGCTATTCCTTCTCTTTCAATTTGTCTGAGTTATTACAGTGTCCAGTGTGAACTCAGACATTAAGATTATGACAAGTGAGTTCTGTTTTATTCTTGTGTATACAGTATGACACTTGTGATTTTTTCATTTTCATGGATGCCTAATATGTCAGGTATTTGGAAAAGATTTAAACGGCTGTTGTGAACACCAACTGCTCTACTAAGGCTGTGTGAAACTTCTCTGCAAAGTATCTATTGTGAATGCAGCTACTTGCTTACTTTATTGCTTACACATACAAAGCGATGCCATTTTCTAACATGTAGTTGATCAAATGCGGCAGAATATGTTTCACTGCAGCTTTAAAAAACAGTAGTTTGTTGTTTAGGGTGTATTTGTAGCGTTGCTTACACTTTATAGTCTACTGCTGGAGTGGGCAGGTACCAACTGAAATGGCCACAGAATAAAACTCTCAAGTAAACAAATAACTAGAACAAACTGGAGTAGATGGAGCTTGGCATCTCCAAGATTCAGCAACCAGGCAATATTTGTCATTTAATGGCTGGAGGTTTCATGCATGAGCATTTCGTACTTGTGGGCTTCCACCACGATGCACAAACTATCCTTGCTTATATCCACATCATTTCCTCGTTGTTTCCCTCACCGCTTGCTGCTTCCCCGGCCCATTACTCCAGCCTGTGCCTCTGCGTGCCATGTTGCTCTGTTGCCGCATCTCTTTGGATCCACATACGCCGGATACTCCTGGGGCACAGCTGGGAACCATAGGCTATCTACCCTCTTCTCCCCTGGATCTACACTAACACTCACTCTTCCACATCTCCACCCTGCCATCACAACTGCATTAACACATCAAGCCTGGCTTACACAGCACCTGGGGTCAGGAGAGTGTGTGTGTGTGTGTGTGTGTGTGTGTGTGTGTGTGTCTGTGCATGCGCTTCATTACTCATATGAGACCTCTTTGCATACCTTAAACACACACACAGGCAAAATGAATGGTACTAAAAGTAATTTGCATTATAGCGAGGGTGAGGTCAAGGACGGGGCTGCCTGGTGTCGACCACATGGTTGGCCAGGGCATCTGTGATTGACAGGAGGAAACACATGATAATGTCAGAGGCAATAGGACGCCTGACATGAGCGCGTGCGCACACACACACACACACACACAGCTGCATGTACACACACATAATAAAATCAGACAGCAGAGGGAGAGGGAGTTGGACAAAGGAAAAGCGAGGAGAGTAGTGAGAGAAATAGAGTTCACCCATCCATGCAGTTCACTCTTCTCCACACACAGACATGTACACACACACACGCACGCGGCAAACACAGGCTGGCCGTAGTAACTCACTGGCCCAGGAACAGATGCTGTGAGCAGTGTGAGTGCCGGGCTACACCTGCTCTCCACTGCTGCTCCACCTCCTCTCAGGTCCGCACCCCCCACATCCAGACCCAGAGAGCCACAGTTCCTGCCTCTCTCCCTCCCCAGCCAGGCCACCTCTCGGCCTGGCCACTTTCCGAGCCATGGCCTCCCTCTTCTCCTCCACCTGGTTTCCTCCACACAGAGGCCAAGCGTTAGAGTCATTAGCCCCAAGCACACACACATACACACACACACACACACACACACACACACGAACAGCGAGAGACATTGCAGTTGGTAGGTAAACACTTTTTTATTTTATTTCTCTCTTCTCACTATGTATGTATGTATGCAAATAACGTCCTGCTCATTTACTTTAAGCCAGGCTGTGAATTTGAAAGCTTAAAATCCCATGTTGACTTTCCTGAATTACTCTCTTGAACACCTACACTTTCAACCTGTTACAACACCTGGCCTATAAATTGAAAACCTTGCATGGTTTTCTGAAGCACTGAATGTGTGTGTAAAAGTGCATTTGCACTTTCCCCCAGCTCAACACACTGAAGGAATTATGTGTACAAGTTAGTCTATGTGGTGGGGTGGAATGGGATATGGATATGGTGGGTATAGGTGTGAGTAGTGTGTATGTGTGTGTGTTATCCACCTGTGCTACTCCAGCTCTCTTCCTCTGATCAAGGATGAAGCAGTGTTGGCATCTCATTAGGAAGCTTCTGGAGCTAATTAACTAATTTAGCAGTCTATCCCTGGGAACCGAGCCTTTGCCAATCAGCGGGCCCAAACGAGCCGCGTTCACTAAGGTAAAGGGAAGGCTGTGCCCGGCTGTGTATCCTTCTTCCACTAGCTAACACATGCCTGTTGACACTCGGCTGGGATGGACAAAGACGGGCCGATGTAGATGAAGGGTTTTTTGTACCTCAGACAGTGCTGTCTCGTGCACGGATGCACGTTGGTGCCCACGCAGACATGCAGAAAGCGGTTGATGTTTTCATATGAAAAGCCCTGTAATCTGTTGAGCTTTGAATGAGGCAGATGGTACCTCGAAAGTGTTGCTGCAACAAGCTTGAGCTCCTGTGTGTTCTGTGTGAGGCTAATTCCTGAACATTTCTGCAACGTAACATTTCAAAGTGCACCGATTGAACGGCTGCTTGAAATTGTTGCACAGAAGCCTTGCGGCCACGTAATTACCATGATCTGTGGAACATGAATGAAATACAAAAGTCATTACAAGCTTTCATTTTAATTAAGTAGATGTCATTTGTTTGGATATAACCCTGAATGTGCTCACTCTCGTAGCACTCAGTCTCTGAGAAAAAGCAAGGAATGAGGGAGTAGGGGTGTTTGAGATTCGTATGCATGCATTTGCACATGTTTGCATGCATATCCCTCTACAGCATCTTATGGCCTCTCTTGTGCCCTCTGCTAGCCTTTTGTCAATGTTTGTACTGTCCGCCCATAACAGTTGACTGTTGAATTAGTGATGAACACAGTTATGAAGCCACTTTGTCCTTGGTGTGTTTTTTTTCTTCTTCGGATTGTGTTAGTGTTAGTGTTTATGCACAAAGCTTGACTTGGAGTATATGAAACCCTGCAACAACAACTGACTGTTTGTTCCGGAGCCCCTCCACCAAACAGCTTTTGTGTAATCACATCTTAGAAACCTTGACTGGGCACAGCAGGTCTGTTAAGCTTTGGATTTTTTTTCACATGCCGAAACTGTGTGCATGTGGCTCCAATAACATGGATACTCTGAATCTCAAGAGTTTGGAAGATGGTGTTTTTTTAAGGCTGTGTTAAGGATGCGTGAAATGTGCATGAGTGAATTAAACAGTGTCTTTATCTGCTTTAATGTAAGCTACAAACATTAGCATCCTAACTAGCTGAAAACCTGCAGAAGTAGCGTTACTTCCAAAGGCAAGGGGCATGTCATTTTTGTCAAGCTTACTACATTATTTTGTGTGGTTACAGGTAAAGATAGAAAAATACTTGTTCAGGACCACATATACACCGTATAGGTGCTATATGCTACTACATAAAAAGTTGGAGTAATGATTGCAGCTCTGTCCAGCTCTTTATTGGTTTAGGGAAGTTTGGACTCCAGCAACTCAAGCCAAACTCAGTCAAATCAGTTATTCCTCAAACTTGGATCAAACTACATTTGACCATCAGCTAGTGAGGATGATCAAAAACACCCTGTATGCTTAGACCCCCCCCCCCTCCCCCAAAAACCCCCAACAAAAATCCTCTTAACACCAGTAATCCCTCTCCCATGACAGACAGACATGCAGTAGATCTCATGTGCACAGAATAGATTCACCACAGGAAATCATAGTGTGATGAATGTAATTGTAAAACATGATGAGTGAAGAGGATGGATCCAGGAGGACACCAGATCTGGAAAGAGGACAGGCCACACCATTCACAAAGAGAAAGGGAGAGAGAGAGAGAGAGAGAGAGAGAGAGAGAGAGAGAGATGATAACATGCAAACTAGTACACAGCTAGGCAGCTTGTAGGGCATAGAAACAAACTTTTTTTTTTTAAATTTATTTTACATTTATTTTACCAGGAGGTCTCATTGAGATAAAAAAATCTCTTACAAGAGAGACCTGGCCAAGGTAGCAGCCGTACATAAACACAACATATTAAAATGTTACATACAAGGTAGCAGCTATACATAAACACAACATATTGAAATGCTTCGTACAATCATGACAAAATTCACAAAAACAAACAACCAAAAAACAACAACACAAAAAACACATCGATTCAAACACAATGGCCTCTCAAGAAAAACAATCACATGTCTCCTTCACCCCATTCTTTATGATGCTCTTAAATTTATCAGTTGATATACACGTTTCTAGTTTAAGATCTTTTTGCAAATTATTCCATGCCAAGGGTGCATAGTCTGAAAATGCAGTTTTCCCCAGATCTGTCAAAACCCTGGGTACATTAAAAAGCAACCACTTGGAGGAGTGTAGCTGGTAACTAGCAGAATTGAGACAGAGAAGGGTACAGAGGTAAGCTGGAAGTTTACCTAGCATAGTTTTATATATAAAAATATACCAGTGCTGTTTTCTGCGGGTGGTCGGCGATGTCCAACCTACCAGATCATAAAGAATGCAATGGTGAGTGAGGGACTTTGCTTTTGTAATAAAGCGTAGAAATGCATGATACACTGAATCAAGACACAGTAAGATGGAATAGTATGCGTGCATATACAGTGGGTACGGAAAGTATTCAGACCCCTTTAAATTTTTCACTCTTTGTTTCATTGCAGCCATTTTCCAAAAATCCAAAAAGTTCATTTTATTTCTCAGTAATGTACACTCAGCACCCCATCTTGACAGAAAAAAACAGAAATGTAGAAATTTTTGCAAATTTATTAAAAAAGAAAAACTGAAATATCACATGGTCATAAGTATTCAGACCCTTTGCTCAGTATTTAGTAGAAGCACCCTTTTGATCCAATACAGCCATGAGTCGTTTTGGGAAAGATGCAACAAGTTTTTCACATCTGGATTTGGGTATCCTCTGCCATTCCTCCTTGCAGATCCTCTCCAGTTCTGTCAGGTTGGATGGTAAACGTTGGTGGACAGCCATTTTCTCTCCAGAGATGCTCAATTGGGTTTAAGTCAGGGCTCTGGCTGGGCCATTCAAGAACAGCCATGGAGTTGTTGTGAAGCCACTCCTTCGTTATTTTAGCGGTGTGCTTAGGGTCATTGTCTTGTTGGAAGGTAAACCTTCGGCCCAGTCTGAGGTCCAGAGCACTCTGGAAAAGGTTTTCGTCCAGGATATCCCTGTACTCGGCCGCATTCATCTTTCCCTCGATTGCAACCAGTCGTCCTGTCCCTGCAGCTGAAAAACACCCCCACAGCATGATGCTGCCACCACCATGCTTCACTGTTGAGACTGTATTGGACAGGTGATGAGCAGTGCCTGGTGTTCTCCACACATAACGCTTAGAATTAAGGCCAAAAAGTTCTATCTTGGTCTCATCAGACCAGAGGATCTTATTTATCACCATCTTGGAGTCCTTCAGGTGTTTTTTAGCAAACTCCATGCGGGCTTTCATGTGTCTTGCACTGAGGAGAGGCTTCCGTCGGGCCACTCTGCCATAAAGCCCCGACTGGTGGATTGCTGCAGTGATGGTTGACTTACTACAACTTTCTCCCATCTCCCGACTGCATCTCTGGAGCTCAGCCACAGTGACCTTTGGGTTCTTCTTTACCTCTCTCACCAAGGCTCTTCTCCCCCGATAGCTCAGTTTGGCCTGACGGCCAGCTCTAGGAAGGGTTCTGGTTGTCCCAAACGTCTTCCATTTGAGGATTATGGAGGCCACTGTGCTCTTAGGAACCTTAAGTGCAGCAGAAATTTTTTTGTAACCTTGGCCAGATCTGTGCCTTGCCACGATTCTGTCTCTGAGCTCTTCAGGCAGTTCCTTTGACCTCATGATTCTCATTTGCTCTGACATGCACTGTGAGCTGTAAGGTCTTATATAGACAGGTGTGTGGCTTTCCTAATCAAGTCCAATCAGTATAATCAAACACAGCTGGACTCAAATGAAGGTGTAGAACCATCTCAAGGATGATCAGAAGAAATAGACAGCACCTGAGTTAAATATGAGTGTCACGGCAAAGGGTCTGAATACTTATGAACATGTGATATTTCAGTTTTTCTTTTTTAATAAATTTGCAAAAATTTCTACATTTCTGTTTTTTTCTGTCAAGATGGGGTGCTGAGTGTACATTACTGAGAAATAAAATGAACTTTTTTGATTTTTGGAAAATGGCTGCAATGAAAAAAAGAGTGAAAAATTTAAAGGGGTCTGAATACTTTCCGTACCCACTGTATAATATGTCACCATAATTAATCACAGACAGAAAAGTAGTTTCCACAAGTTTTTTTTTGGCATTGACAATAAAGCTAGATTTATTTCTAAAATAAAAGCCAATCTTCACTTTGAACTTCCTAACTAGATTAGCAATATGTACATTAAATAAAAGTTTGTCATCTATCCATATACCCAAGTACTTGTACATGGGTACCCTTTCAATGGATTTACCATCAGACGTAAAAATGCAAAGATGATCAAGCAACTGTAGGCGACCTTTTGAGAAGACCATGAACTTTGATTTCTGAGGATTTAAAACCAATTTTAAATTGAGCAGAGCAGTTTGTAATGACTGAAATGCAGTCTGTGCTATGGAAGGAGCATGAGTATAAACGACAGTGTCATCAGCATAGAAGTGTATTTTTGCTTGGATGTCCCTACCTAAATCATTTATAAAAATAGAGAACAGAATAGGTCCCAAAACAGACCCCTGGGGACCCCTTTAGATATCTCAAGAAACTCAGATTTGTGGCCTTTTGTATAGACACACTGAGTATGATCTACAAAATAGTTTCCAAACCATTTAACAGCATTAGGACAGAAAACAGCATCCCCAAGTTTATTCAGCAACAATTCATGATCCACAGAATCAAATGCCTTGGATAGATCTACAAATAAGGCAGCGCAATGCTGTTTTCTGTCTAAGGCAAAAGATAATTTACTACCACCATTGGCCAGTTCTAAAACCAAATTGAAAACTGTTTAAAATGTTATTATCAAGTAAGAACTATTTTAACTGTAAATTTACCTGGGATTCAAGGATCTTAGCCAGGATCGAGAGTTTGGAGATCGGGGGTAGTTGTTTAGCTCTGAGGGGTCCCCACCTTTAAATAAGGGGAAAACATAAGCAGCTTTCCAGATTTGGGGTATTGAATTGGACATAAGACTCAAATTAAAAATGTGAGTAATAGACTAAGTAATAACATCTGCCGCCACCTTTAGGAGATAAGGATCCAGATTGTTGGGACCTGCAGATTTTCTGTGGTCAATGCCTTTCAGAGCTTTACAAACTTGAGCAACTGAAATAGTTTTAAGATCAAACAAATCCAGATTTCTATCAGTTGCAGTGGTGACAGAACATGGGACAGGTGCATTTACATTTGAGCTGTCAAATGAAGACCCAGCGAAGATAAAGTGTTTATCTGACTGACCATAGCAGCTTTATCCTTTATTTCATCTGAGACAACCAGAATGTGTTCAGGGAGGCTTGAAGCAACATGTGTACCTGACATAGATTTAATTACTTTCCAGAATTTTGAGGGGTTATTTAGATTCTCTGGAACTGTTTTCAGATAAAACTCTGATTTGGAATTTCTTATCATCAAGGTGCACTTGTTCCTTAGGGTTCTAAACATAGTCCAATCAGCAGAGGAGATTGAAAATCTATCTTGGGCCCACGATTTATTTCTTAAATTAATTAGCTTTGAAAGACTGTCTGAGAACCAGGGATTTTCCCTACCACTGATCCTAAACTTTTTAATCAGAACATGTTTATTAGAGATAGACAGAAAAATTTAGTGAAAATATTCCCATGCCAATTCAACATCTGGAATCAGAGTTACTCTGTTAAGATCACTATGATAAATCATGCAGGAAAGCCTGCTCTTGAAAACCTTTCAAATATCTTTTAAAAAATGAACCAGGGCTTTACCTTGGGGATTTTTGTATTCCTGACAAAAGCAATTGTACAATGATCGCTGACATCATTGCAAAATATGCCAGTTGAGGTGTATTTGTGAGATGTATTTGTTATAATTTACAGTGATGTAAGAATCCTTTGATACGGCTACTTTGATGGCCAAGACCTCAAACTGTTTAGGTTTAGTAATTGACAGAGTTACAGAGCTAATGAGCTTGGATTTGACATACATGGCAACCCCACCTCCTTTACCCAACTGATCAGTTCTATAGACTTTGTAACCATCAACAAAAATGAAGTCATCAGTTACAGATTTCTTAAGCCAAGTTTCATTACATCAGCATTTGTCGTATTTGCCCAGATCTTGATCATATCCATTTTAGGGACCAGACTTCTAACATTTAAATGTATGAAACCAAGGCCTGATCTACTTTTGAAATCTGAGGGAGTGAGTAGATATTGCACAGCGGTAGTAGGCCCAGGATTTGGCTGAACATTTCCAGATAACAACAATAAAAGCATCACTATACATCGCAGTTTTAGTTTAACAGGAGATGAATTATCAGAACCACTGTTACCTGCAAACTGTGAAAAAGAGTCCTCTTTGACAATAAAATAGTCAGATAACAGCATTAGATTCTGAAGAGGACTTCTTTGACTTGCCCTTCAGAGTAGTAAATCTTGAGTTAATGAAGTGGACTGATTGTCTGATGATGTAACTGTAGAATTCATGTCTGAGAAATTGAGAGTTGCCTGGAGTGTAACAAGTACAACAAGGATTCACTCTCCACGTTGTGCCCAGTTGGTACATTTAGACCTGGGTTGCAATGAATAAGCATCAAAATTATAAAGAAATAAATGATGCCAACTTATCTGCTGTTTTATTGTGGACAGACGAAGTAGCAGTGTGGAATCTCAGATTGAAACACTGGCTGTGGGCAAATCTGCAGACCAGGAGAAGCGCAGTTGCTCCACCTCACCCAGGGTCCACAGTTATGACAGTCAGTGTGCTACTAGGCCTTAAAATCCAAAATCCAGCAGCAGGAGCAAGTCCTTAATTTTGGTTTAAATGAAGCATGTAATCCACAGTGAGTGTTGATCTGCACTGAAATAGCAGAATAATACAAATCTGGCAACCACTGACCCACTTAGAAGATCCGCAAAGTGTTATGTCCTTCTTAGGAGCTGTACAGCAGCAGGTGGATTCCAGGTAGGTCTAGGCCTCAAACAGTCCAGACTTCCAGAGTTCTGTGGCAATCCAAAGGCATCAAATAAAAAATGGACCATCCAGAGATCCAAGCTGAAGGAGAGATGTTTTTCTTGGAAAGTTCCACTCATTCAGGCCCAAATGACATAAAATATCTTGTATAAAACATAAAAACTCAGATCTCACATACTAACACAAAAACAATGGACTGCCTTGGTTGCCATCTTGGATTGAACTCTCTGAGATGATGGTATCAGAGGGCTAGAGAAATGCAGCGAACATAAGAAAACATTTGCAGTCTGTTAGTTGAATTCCCGTCGGCAGGATACATGGACTGTAAGTACTAATGATAGATTCATTGAGACTGAGACCGACCTGCCAGAATTAAAGTGGTCCTGTAACAGGTACAGGGCCTGAAGTATGGAAGAACTATTACTAATTGAAAGTCAAAGCAAAAAGATGAGTTATCAGCTTAGATTTCAGGGCCTTAACCGAGTCAGACTGTCTGATGTCAGCAGGAAGATTATTCCAGAGAAAAGGCCCTGCTGACTTCTTTTTAACTCTGGGGACACATCGGAGTCCAGTGTTCTGAGAGCGGAGAGCACGGGATGGGACATAAGGCTTAATGAGATCAGAGAGATAAGAAGGAGCGAGCCCATTTACAAGTCATCAGAAGCACCTTTAAGTCCGATCTGACATGTAGAGTGAGCCAATGAAGTGAAGCCAAAATGTAGCGGAGGCTTCAGCACAAAATCATGTATGCAGCCGTCAAGTGCGTATTACGACCCTTTTACAGAATCGTTTTATAACAGGCCAGCTGAAATCTTTGATGACAGAGAGCGGGGTGGGTTCTAACTGTTCAGTCCAACTCAGCTTAAATTTGCAGGTGTGTTAAGAGCCCGCTCAGATCCCCTGGATCGGGTTTTGGGTTGATAGATTGGCTTGAAATTGTATGTTGTGTCTAGACTGTGTGTGTAGATTGTGTTTCAAAGTCAATCTGGCAAATATCCAACATTTAGATCCTTGTATGGTGATTAATCATAATAGAGTTTGAGAGCCTTGCAAATTGTGAGTTTCCCAGGAGAAACAACAAAATGGAAGGGATTGCCGGGAGATGGCTTAAAAAACGGGAGTGTTGGCAGGTATTGCCGGCAAATACAATGCTCGTTGGTCAGAATTGAATCTTCCATAACTACTGCGACGTTGAATTGTAAATCAGCCAATGACAAAGCGTAGCAACAGTAAATAGAGGCGAACAATATACCAACTTGAAGCGTGACAGACACAGCTGAAGACATGTCTGTAACTTAAACCGGTCTAATACTTAGCTGTGAAAGTTGAATATGCTGATTAAAAAATTCATTCCATGGTTGAGTGAATTTCTAGATGTTTTGTGATTCACAATTCTCCATTGAGGCACAGTGGAAAGTTTCTGTAAAGTATTCTAGCCTGCGGCTATGTGACCATCCATATACATCTCTGTCTGAAGCATTAGTGCTACGGGACCCTGGAGTCTAACCCACAAGAAGACAGTGTGATGTATGATCCAGTGACTCCCACGCCATCCAGCAAGCAAACGGCACCAGCTTTCCTCTCTGTGGGAATTTTACTGATTAAAGGACCGTTTTTTTTTTTTTATATTTTGTCTCATAGCAGCACCCGAAAATGGGAAGATATTAATTTGCTCTGTGGCGTTTTATAATGTCAAGAGTGTTTTGAAGAACATCAATAAAGCATGATATTGGAACTGAATGACGAACATGAGGGTTTTGATACATGCTCTTAATCATATCCAGCCTCTTAACTTTGCCTACAAACAGTTGGTTGGCTCTCTTGTGCCCCTTTTCAGAAGCCTCTTCTCACCTATTAGAATGCAGGAGAATAAATTGGTATCATTTGTGGTTTGGGGTGAGAGTATAATTATGTTTGCAGAATACATATTGGCCCCCAAAATCTCTTAATTGTTGTTCTTGCTCACAAAGCGTGTCTTCTTATCCCTCTTCACATCGTCTCAAAGCTTTTACCTATTTCACTCCATCTGACCTCCCTCGCCACCTCACACGTTTCCCCACTTGTTTTTGCTGCGTTTTAATTAGAAAGAAACAAATGTGCTCATTAATTGGCTGACTATAAAGTAAAAAAGTACAGGATGGGTAAAAAAAACCCCATTCAGTTCTACTGATGAGGGAATTTGGATGAACAAAGGATTTTGTCTTCTGCACATGCTCAGAGATTCTTGTATATGAACAAAGTGTTGAGACTATTTGTTGTATTTTTTCGAAAATAGAATAGGATCAAACGGCGGGTGTTGCCTTACACATGTAAACATGAGCTGTCGGAGTGACTTTGCGGGAATGAGCCTGCTACAAGTGGGCTTTGAGCAGATGTGCGTGGTGGAAAAAGCAAATTGGAATTGGCACCTGATCTGACAAGTTGGAAGTGTTCTTACCTCCCGTCCTCAATATGAGTGCGGTAAACTGAGTGCAGCCCTATATGGGAATAAGATGAGGGGGTTGGTTTATTTATCCCCCCCACCCCCCCGCTTTTTGGCTCGCTTGCAGATTTGGAGAAGTCAGCAGATCATCAAAACACTGCTACCTTTGGAGTTGAAGAAATGCATTTTTGACAGCTAATTGGAGACAAGACATTTTACTGTCTGCCTTCGTTTCAAAAAAGTCCATTTAAGGCTGCACCAGTAAACACACACACACACACACACACACACGACACATTCAAAACTAACATGACATAAACCATTTACTGTAAGTGTCATATGCAGTAACTTGTAGCATGCTACTCACTGTTCGAATTATTCATTAGATATATCATGGATAATTCATTACATAAATATAGATGGTGTGAAATACTCTAAGGAGGCCCTACACCTCTAACATTATTCATATACTGTGTGTGTGTGTGTGTGTGTGTGTGTGCATTCACATTCATGCTATAAGAACATCTTGACTCTCAAAGTGATTTCCTCGCAGGGGTTCTTGATCATCCCAGGGAAGGGAGCCGTGGGGGGTGTTAACTAAGACTATGATTATGTACTGCTCTCTATTCGCACACTGCTTCTTCTTCTTCTGTCCCTTATATACTCTTTTTATCTCTGTAGTATCCTAAGCCGGCGTGTCAGAGTCAAAGTGGAGCTTCCACCTTTCTCTCGCAGTATTGCCTTATGGCAGAATTGATGTTCTTGTGTGTGTGCGAGGAAGGATAGAGAGGGAATGGGTCTATCCTCCTCTTCTGAGAAAGTGCAGGACTGCAGAGAGCTCCCCCAGGAATTTCTTCAATTCCAAGCTTCAGTCAGCCCCACCCGACCTTTTCATCTTACAGCCAGCCTCCTGCTCTCTGTCCTTTGGTTTCTTTATTCCTCAGTGTGACTTCACACCTTTCTATCTTTCACCAACTCTTCCTCTATCTGCTTCCATCCGTGCTATCTTCCTCCTCATCGTTAAATAAATAAAATCAGTTCTAATAAGCCCTAATAATAATAATAATAATAATAATAATAATAATAATAGTAATAATAATAATAGGGCTCAAATAACCCAATTTCACGATTATTTTCCTAAAATTAGTATATTGGAGTATAGACTTAACATGTTGCAACACCTTTGTGCAAAATCATTTGATTATAAAGCCTACATGTTAACACTCATTTTAAAGCTAGAACGCAGTTTTGAGCTTTTTGTCCATTGACAATGAAATCATTTTGCATTTTGTGAAACAAAATAATCTAAGCTATCTAATAATCTAATGTTTTTGTAGCTTTCAACGGAAACTCACATAAAGGGTTGGTCAATTTGCCCAAAGAGTTAAATATCACACTCAAATTAGCACTTTATGCTTACATATAAATGACATGTTTCAGAATGCTTCATTCTTTATTAGAGCCAGTAGTGTTTGAATTTATTATTAAAGGATAGCCTCTTGAGATGCATCATCTCATTTTCAAGAGGGTGTGCTACTGATAATGCCATTGTGGAAATTGACCTCATTGTTTGAGGAGCCACTGAAAGCCAAAACTACTGTCTGCACCTTTGTTCATCTTTGACCATGGAATGGTTCACCCACTGTTTCCCTGCAGATTAATTATTTGTTATTTATTCACAATTAAATTTACATTAAAACTTGAAATTCAATCAAAGTTGTCAGGTCAGAGTAAAACCGTAAGCAAAGCTTGATTTTAACTTTCACTTTTTTGATTTCCTCGATGCAAACAATACTGAGAAAGTTTATTTTCCTAACCCTCTTTGGACAACGTATCCTCTGGGTTCCAGACATTTTAATTCAAATGGCCAGAACTATGTAAATGTAGTTCAGATTTTTTTAACATCAGAACAAACTATTATATATTTTTATATAATAAAATTTCTCCTTAACATTTTGAACACTTCAAGAACGGAGATGTAAAATCATAAAACTATATGTATAATCCCAGAGTGTGTCACCTAGTCACTGCAGTGCTTGAGCCAACCCCCAAATTAATGTTTCACACCACACCTGAGACACCTCAATTTAGGGCCTCACCTTAAACCTTTAAAATGTCTGTATCTTACAAGATACAAAACCCATTAATGTACTGTATCCTCCGTTGCATCGTTCCATCGCCCCACTGCCACAAAGTAAGTAGATCAGCTCAGACAAGCCCACTCTACTTCTTCATCCATCCACTCCTCCATATACGTCTCTCAATCTCTGTAGAAGCCGGGCAGGTCAGAGTATTTCAAACTGAAGCCTCCTCCTTTCACTCACAGTTTGCCTTCGCTCTTCCATCCCCTCCTTTCCTTCTTCTCCATCTTCATCTCCCCTTCCCTCCTGCCATGCCCTCCTTTCATTATACCGCCCCCTGCGTCCTCAGCAATGTGGGTCAGGCCAGTTCAGTGCGTCAGGGTGAGCCGTCAGCTCCCATTATGACAGCCTGTCCAAGTGAATACACCTTCCTCTCCTTTCCTGCTCTTCCTCCTCCGACCCTTCTTCCTCTCTGGCAGCTCCTCTCAGCTCTCAGTTCTTTCTGATCCACCTTTACTCCCTCACACTCCTGCCCTCTTCGCCATCCTCTTCCTCTTCTATCTCGTGCTCCCGTCCAGCCGTTGTCATCTTCTCTTCCTCCCCTGTAACCCCGCGTTGGCCCTCCCATCCATCACCGGCTCTTCCTGTCCTCTCTCGTTGCCATGCATATGTCTCAAACCCTAATAGCTGTCCTTCTGTCTCCCTGTCTTTCAGTTCATCTGTCTCCTCCTCTCTCCTCTTGCGCCACACTACACACACACCACCGTCGCCCTTCCTCTGTCCCTCATCCGTCACTTGCGTCATCTTTTCACTTCTCTCCTGTTTTTGTACTTTTCCTAATGGAAAGATTCGTTCATTCTGAACCTGGGAATCGTTCGTCTTCATTTTTTTTGCGTTACAGGCAGTCCGTCTGTTCATTAATCTTTAGCAGTCCCCGTGTATTTCTCCCTCTTATCTATCATCTATCTGTCTCTATGTCTAGCTCCTCTCTTTCTCAGATTAAACTCATTCCCATCGTAAATACATATATTCCCAATCGATGTACTTGTACATGTTTATTTGCAGGTACTGAGCACTAATGCTTTCTACAAGGGCTTAGCATTTAGCAATCAGTGAAAGGAAAGGATAAAACCTTGTAAAAAAGAATCAAAAATAAACAGCCCACATATAATTACATCCAATAAAGAGAATGCCTTTACATGGAAAGGAACCACCATTGTGCTTAATTCAACACACTCTGCAATACAGCCTTACAACATATTCCCCAAGGAGATGTTTAGTCTTTCTCACTGGGCTGTTAATGTAACCAACAGTACATAATACTGTAATAACTATAAGCTTCTTATCATCATTAACTTTAACAGTTACAGTGAGTAATTTACATTGTTTCTGAGAAATCATGTTTTTTTCTGCCAAATTGGTTCAGTGGATCTCTCTATAAACTACAGTACCCATGAGTCTTGGATTTTAAGAGACTCAAAGACACAAATCAGAGATGTAGAAAAATCTAAATGCTTCATCTTTGCAAATGAGAACATCGTGCGACAGTTGCCAATTTTTAAGAACTGACCCAAAATCTGAAAGTAAACTCTTTTCAGTTTTTTTTATTAAAATATACTGCTTGTAAGCAACATTTGAGTGTGATTGGAAGTTTATTCTTTCTTTTTTATCTACATAATGATTTTTGTCTTTTTCAAAGACCCAGATATACCATGTTGAGAATTTTTTTCCCTAAACCCTGGATGCCCAGAATAACTTCCTCGCTCTGCATGACATCGTGTCTTTTCCTTGCCATAAACATCTCCCTCGACAAAGTAATAAAAAATAAAGAGGCTGCACTGTTTTTTACCTGACCCTGAACTCTGACGTCTTGTTGGAGAGGGCAAGACTAAAGAGATTTTCCTGAGAGGAATCAATAACACATCACATTATGATTGTTATCATGCTAATTGGTGTCATCAGCAGCCATTACTTTTCAGTCTCCTTAGTTTGCACACCAGTGTCCCTGGTTTAAATGGTTAATGTAAGCTTTGACACTGTTAATTTTTCTATCTTTACTGGCTTGTGTTAGCGTTAGCACAGCTTTCCCTCTTCATTACTTTGAATTAACAGTTAGCATCAGTCGGGTTATCCCCTCTTCATTGGCTTGCTTGCATTAGTGGTTAGCGAGGACAGTGCTAAGGTTTCCCTGGTCATCTCCCATTAGCAGCTGTTTAGCCCTGGCTTTCCCTTCCCATTACTGTGACTGACAGTGCAGGCGGGTGGAGGAGAGCCAGGCAACAGACACATTTGTACACATTTCACTTTGCTTATGCATCCAGCAGACACACAAACACACACACACACACACCAAGCAGAATGGCCACACATGCAGGTGACACAAACAAGCCATTACACACGTGCATGTACATTATATTTAAATGATATTGTAACACTTGCATCACTCCACAACAAGCAATAATAGATACCTTATCTTATCATGCACTGACTTTATTACCATTGTAGAGAGTTAACATGACACATTAGCCCCCAGAACCTCTAAATCACCACCCACATCTCTTTGTGAGCAATTCAAAGGTGTGGCTTTGCTGTACTGGTGACAAAATGACCATTCAGTTAATCAATTGCCCAGAAAGTCTCATGGTATCCCTGACAGCTACCACAAGCAGGCAGACATGTACGTGCGCACACACACGCACACACACACACACACACACACACACACGCACGCAGGATCAATAGCAACCAATGGAGCTTGGGTGTGCGCCCACAGGAGGCAGAGCGTGTCTTTTATCAAGTGTGTCTGGGTCATGCCTCTGGTCTCCATGTCCTGATGCGTTGGCTACCGGACTAAGTACCCTTGGGTGCACTTTGTTGCCATCATGATCAAAGGATTGTGATTGGTATTTTTGTGTCATGCTCGTTTTTGAGCTTCTGTTTGGCTGCGGGTAAAACAAAAGCCACACCTGACCAATGCTCAGTGCCATAATACGTCTTTACTGTTACCCTTGAAAGCTTTAATTATATTCACTCATGATAAATGTGTTTAAAATGGTATGAGAGAAAACCAATGCTGTATTGATTCTTCCTTCCCACAATGTATTGGGATTGTAATATACTAATACTAATATCGATCCGTTAGACACTGAATAAAGGTCGATGTGAAATCTGTCTTAGTATTCCAGATCGGTCTATTAGACAAACTTTACATTCTCTGTAGATAAGAAAAAGGACTGTGAGATTGTACCTATGACTCTGAACTCCTTTGAAGCACTTCAAAAATTGTGTTTTATATGCTTCTGAGAACCCACCGCAAGGCAGAACCTTCTTAACTTTACACATTACCCACTGTTTAGCTGTTGGAACCTACTTATATAGACTAATTTTAATTTCAGTTTTAGTTGTGCTTTAGATTCACTTATTTTAGGCACAAGGAGGCACAAGAGTATTACTTCCATCATGCGACTCACAGGTCTGAAGCCTTTTTCTTGCATGTGTTTACTTGAAAAAAACTCACCAGAAACCCAGATAAGGGTACACCTCGCCAAAACGTCCCGTTTCTCCTGGAGAAATCTAGCTCTGCTAAGCAGGTTTCTTGTAATCCCTGGATTTTCCTATACTATAAATACATTGACCGAGGATTTGGAGGAACAGCACCTCTAAGATCTCTGCTTTGTGGCAGGAGTCAGTGTAGCTCAATGGTCCTTGAGCGTTGCAAAACAGCAAGATGTGAGACCACACAGTTAAGGGATAAAGAAATAGAGGGTGGAGAGAAAGATACAGGGAAGAGAACACTGGATTGAGTTATCAGTGAGAGAGACTGCAAAGGGAAAGAGGGAAGTGGATTGATGAGGGATGGCAATGAGACTATGAGAGTTGGAAAGCAGTGTATGCGAAGTATCATAGTTGATAGAATCATAGAATGGAAAGGACAGATCAGGCAAGCGAAAGGGACACCAATCAACACCTCCTGATTGCCTCAGGTGTCCCAGGAGGAGAGATCGATCTGTGAGGAAGGGGGGTGGGGGCGGTGGGGTAGGAGGACGGAAAGATAACCGCTCCAGACACTTGTCAATGAATACAAAGGAGTGTCATATCTTCCGCCAGCTCTCTGTCTTTCTGCAGGCCACTCAGGGGGATGAGCTAATATGGCGCAGGGGTTTCATGTTTGGTTTGGTTCAGTTGTTGTTGACAGTAAATTAATGCTCAGACACTCCTTTCCCAAATGCATGTACTAGCCAATCTGTCCACCCATCAATCACTCAACCTTTGTGTATGTAACTCATTACTTAAACCAAATACAATTCAAGTGGAAGGATGGGAGAATGATCACATATTCCCAGCCCGACAAGGACTTGAGAACTCTGAGGTTCCCAGTCTGTATTTGTCAAGTTTCCCATGTGAATAGTACATTAATATTATCAGGTGTAAGTCTTGTACATAGATGTCTCTCAAAGCCAGAAGCAATCATATTTACATTCTTTCATTCACTCTGTGGTCCATCACTGTGAGCAGATACTTTGCAGCTTCTGAAAAGGAAAACATTAATGAGCCTTTCCTCAACATGCTTGATGTGGCTGACAAAACAATTTCACCACTTAACAGTATCGTAGTCTTTCGATCATATCACACAGCCTTCTTCAGATGTACATGTAGCAGATGTAGTTGGCCAGTTGTCATTTAATTGTACGTGTTCAGCTTACCATTTTACTCACCCCTTTAAAGATGCCTGTATTGGCCTAAAAGTTTAGATTGTGCGAGATAGTCGAAAGCTCCATAAAAGCTGCTTCATGGACCTTACAACTGCAGCTTCCAAGCTTCAAGAATATACTTTTAAACCAACTTACATTGCTCAGAAAAATGCCAAATTGAACATCTAGAATCCCTCGACAACTGGGGGACTGCATCTACTGAGGAAGATCATGTGATACGTTCAAAAGCTCAGGAAACATGCACATTGTTTTGTCAAGAATGAACTTTTGATCTCAACTTGCTTGATAATATCTTAAAAATATCCACCAGCCCAAGATGACCAATATCCATCTCAGTACTGACCTGTAGTGCACCCTACACCGTAACAAGTAGAAATACTGCTCAATACTGCAGTGGAATCCAGAAGGATCTAACAGTTCATAGTTTGACTATTTTGCCTATTTTATTCAAAGACCACAGACATGTCCTGTGCTTCTTAATCAAAGTTCAGTCATCCATACTAAGAGTGCGTGCAATAAAGAGGAAAGATTGACCCAATTACGTGTACCTGCTGATTGCCTTGTCTTGGAATCACTGAGAGGCACTTAATCCACGTCGCCGCACAGAGCACTCAAACTGTATCTCCCACGCGCATCCTGTCTACATCCCCACCAGAGGCTCCTTGTTCCGCTGTGACTTCTAATAACAAAGACAAGGCTGTGATGTGAACTAAACCAGCCATGGCTGAGTCACGTACGTGTTCAGCTGACCCTAACATGATGGAAATCAATGTTCTCTAGCCCCTCTTCACTCCTCCAACTTCACTCTCTCTCTCTTTCTTCCTTTCTCTCAGCCCCCATTACCTAAATCTCCCCTTCTCAAGGTTGCTATAATGAATTATGAATCCTTCTAATTCATATCCTCTGCAAAGTCCTACATTTCTACAGCTTCAAGAGCTCACAGTGGCTTCCCCCCCACCCCCACCCCCACCCAAAGGGAAGGCGGCGAAGTCAAGGAAAAAGAAGGTTACTTTATTGTTTTTTTTTTCTCCCTGCTGCCATCTAGTAAATACAGATACAGATAATAGCATGAGTCACACAGAAATTTGAATGGAGTGTGTCGGCCTCAAAAAGGAGACTGACTAAGGGCTGAGTTTGTTGACTTTCATGGTTCCTGTATGCATTATCTAAAGGCAAATTTTGGTATTTTTCAACCTTTTTGAGGAGGTTTTTTGAAATTGTACCAGCATTGAATGAGCGGCAGAACCCCGTCAAAGTATGTCCTCAAAAGTGCTTGTTATTGCCACCGACAGGCTCAGATTGTTATTGTAAGTGGCTGACAACATTATGGAAAGGGATTTTTTTAAGTTCCATGTTGTTTAACCAGAAACAGTCCCTATATCGCTCTTGTCAAAGCCACCAGACTCCCTTGACAAAAAACCTAATTTTACTTTGCAGAACACAGAGTTGGTCTACCGCTGTACCGATCAGTTAGTTTGTTTGTGTAATGTTGTCCTTATGTTTTAGTCACATAGACACAAAAACACAGTAAAATAGGGGCCAGGTTGAAAAATACCAAATTACCCTTGAATAAGAGAGATGTCGTGCAATTGGGAACCTCCTGTTTAATCTCAACAACTTCTCTAACCCCTAAAATCCACTGACTCCGTCTAAGATGCTGTTGCTAGAGCTAATCGCAGCCATTATAGTCAATGCTCGTAGGTCCACCAGACACGGCCGCAGCGCATCCCAGAAGCGTCCCAGGAGCGGCTCTCCACTCCAAAGAGAATAGGTAGCAGGTCTATTTTTTTAACTGTGTCAAGCAGCACAGAGCCGATCGAACCAGGCAGGTAGTCAGGCACAGAACAGCATAGAGAATCCGGTAATTTTTCAAAATAAAACACCTTGTGCAGACTCCCGATCGTAAAACAAAATCTAAACATCTCAGCAAAATCAGGCAGGCAAAATGCTCTGATTCTGAAATGCTCCTTGTGGGAAATGCAGCCTGAAGTTGACGCAACGAAACAAGGTCACATAGAGCCGTGAAGAAGGTAGTAAAAGTACAAAAATAACAAGTCAATAACGTGGAGGCTAAAACGCTGCTGAAACGCTTCTGACACTCTTCCAGTGGACATTGATGCCGGGCTATGGATGCATCCAAACCACGGAGCAGCCGTAACGTGCCTTAGCCGGAGTCAATGGATTTCTGGCGTAATGGTGATTATTAACCAGTCCACAGTATTAATTAAGAGCCGAGTAGTCACCAAAGGCCTTGAATAACATTTATCATTCCATTTTTTAACTTTAAAAATAAAGAAGTAAGGGATTCAGTATGCTCCAAACAAAGTTTTTCTCAGGTGGTTAATGGCTGGATTTCTGCTTTAAGGGGTTACACTGTACCTAAGGCAGCTATGTGCTTAGGCTCCGTAGCGAAGCCATTGCTGATATGCGCCATTAGCTGTTAGACGTTAGCCATTAGCCATTAGGGAGGTTATGTGCTGTTTTCTCCTACAAGTTTTTGATGATGATTACAGAAGTTGAACAAAGACTCATCTACTTGTTTTCAGCAACAGCCAAATAATATTTTCCCCACTGACCTCTCGGTATGAATGAATGAACGTAAACACAGCAACTCCAACTGTTCTCACTCATTCTCAATACGGCTACTTGTGTAATTTTTCATGTGTATTTTTAGCATAACTAGAAAAAAAAATTATAAGATTTTGATTTTTTTCCAAATCATTTCATTTTGTGGAGATTAAACAACCCACTGTGTTCACATGACAACATGAATTTGAATTTAGGTCCAGTGTCCGTTGTGATCTCGGTTTAGGTCTCAGCATGCAGCATGGGATCCTTACACAGCATGTCTTTAAAGGAACGGGGTCACACCAGTGAAGACATATTAAGAAAATGTGTTTTATGGCTTTTACCTTGGTAACAACTGTTGGATCTTAATAAACTCAATGAACCATTTCAGTCTTGGATTAGATTTCCACTTATGGCTGTAAAAGGACAGCTGTTGCCATATGTTGGTTCATGCTGTTGAGTCAGGATTATATCACATCCTGTAGATTCACATTCAACGGCAGACACTTTCTATAAATGTGCTTCTAAATTTTCATATCCCTCTCACAAATGGTTATTTGTGGAAGAGAAAAATCCTCAATGAGTTGCGGATTTAGTGTTTAACTTCGGTTTGAGAACAAAGTTTAGACTTTGCACTCGGCGGCTGACCTCTTCACCCGTTGCTTGAAAGACCTTCAAACAGAGGAGCAGAGGACAGTGATTTCATTAGCCATTCGGTGAACGCCGTGTGTGTGTATGTTGATGTGCGTGTGTGTGTAAATGTTAATGATATAAGAAATGGAAGGATGGATAAATGAAAGCCGTGTAAAATGTCAACTGCGCACATGTATGTGTGTGCCTGCGTGTGTGTGTGTGTGTGTGGGTGTTTTTTTAATTTTCATTATTGCTCCCATCCCTTTCTCCCTCTCTCTCTCACCCGCTGTCTGTCTCTCATGCTCTCGCTTTGCAATTATAACCTCCATTAATTATGAATCATGGCCCGGATGAACAGGGCGAAGCCGCTGCCACTGTCGATCCAGCCAGGCGGCAGAGAGACCTGGCAAACTCCTGAACTGTTGACGTCGCCTACGGAAGCACCGCATTTTAATTTTCTATTTATTAATTCAGGCCGCTACTGGTATGAGCAGGGAGTGGAGGGAAAGAGGGAGGTGCTGGAGGGACGGAGAAGGGGTAGAGCGCGGTATATGGCTATAATTATCCCACATTATTAGTAATGATAATAATATTGCTGAGAGAGTGGAATTAGTTTGCCCCTCAGCCTTTCCCACTGCTTCATTTCGAACGTGGAGTGATGAATTAATAAAAAACTTTCCATTGACTGGCTGGTTGAGTGGCATGTGAGTGGCATGTGACACTCTCTCTCCTGTCTCCCTCCTACTGTCTTTCTCTCCGTCTTTCTCCGGGTGACTAGCTCGTTCACCAGCAAAATAGCATCGCAGAGACCCACTTTCAGGGGAGTGAATATAGGAAAGGGGTGTAATCAACAAAATTGAGGCAAAGTGCTGTACTCTGTCCACTTCAATTCACCAATGACGAGCAGTGTGCATTCTGACATTTTTCCTGTGTGTGTGTGTGTGTGTGTGTGTGTGCGTGCGTGTGCTTGTGTTTGTGTTTGTGTGTGTTCTTCGACAAGGTGACTGCCTCATAATCAGGGCAGAGAGTGCAGACAGGTCGGGCTGGGAAACGCCCCGCACTATCTGTCAAAACTTCATCACTGTACGCTGCCACCAGACACTAGATCACCTCAAGTAACCCTAAGCAGTGCTGCGTGACTTGAGAAATAGAGAGAGTCTTTTAGAGATGTTTATTACAGAGGCATTGGTGTCCATCATGAAAATACCACTTAGAGACAAGTCTCTAAAAGTCCCTCTCGGGTCGGAGATGATGGTTGTATTTGAAAACTGAAAAGAGAAAATGTTCTAGAACAACTTAGGCATTAATGTTCCCATTGGTTTGATGACAGAAAGAACCTTTTCAGGTCATAATGTTTTTCTAATTACCTCCCAATCCAGTAACACCCTGTTAGATTCAGAAAGGTCGATTTGAAAAACGAGCTGCGTTTTTTTTTCCTCCGCTGAACAGCGTCTAAAACACTTTGTTTAGCCGACCAAACTCTCCGATCCCAAGTGAGTGTGGAGTTGACAGTGTTCAGCGCGAGCCCGCCTTGTTCTGTTCTTTGTGAACTTGATGAAGAGTCTCTTAATGAGACACCGCTGTTTCTTCTTCTAAACTCTTTCAACTCCGGAGGCTTTTTTCTCCTGTCATGGCATGTTCTCCTTATTTCACTTTGCTTGTTGTGTCATATCCGGATTGCCTCTCTCCCCCTCCTGAGGCCAACCACGTTGTTACAGCTTGTTGTCGTTTATTAAAGGACACCTAAGAACCCTCGTACTCCCCATTGGTCTCCGCTGACAGATTGGATGCTAGGAATGAGTAGACAAGTCGAGTCAACAGAAGCAATTAGCACATTGAGGGGCTCTGTGTTGTTGCGTGTCACTTTGGTTATCTATCTTGCCAGGACCAAGGAGATATTCGTCGTTCAGAGGTATAAACGTCTGTGCATGTGGATGTGTGAGTTTCTGTGTCTGCTCCAAGAAGAAGTTTTTCTTATTTGTCTGTCTAATTTTCTCCATAGCCATGATCCTTGTCAAGAACTATTGACTTATGGAGTTTACAGCCGTATGCAGACCCTTTACAACAATAAAAATAAACAATAAAATAAAAATACACCAGTAAAGTAAAGTAAGTAGGTCCTGCATTCAAAATCAAACTAGGTAAAAGTACAGCACAGTACAAGTATTAGCAAAATATACTTAAAATATCAGAACAAAAGTACTCAGTATTCTGCTGAAGATTGGCTCCCGTGATTGATTTTATTATTATTATATTAAAGTCTAGGGTCAAAAGCTGAAAAGGCTGGAAACCACTGGTTTAATTTTGTTAAACTATTTTATAAGATCATCATACGTTTTTTATGTAAAAGCCATATTAGATAAATGTAGTAGTAGAAGTATAAAGTAGAATAAAATGGAAAAACTTAAAAAACTCAAAGATGGTACTTAAGAACAGGGCTTAAATAAAACGAGTGCCCGTAAAAAGTATTAACCTGTTTTTCGGACATTTTCAGGTTTACAACACTGAATCAAGGGTGATTGAACAGAAAACTACTCTTTCATGTTAAAGTGAAAACAGATCTCTAAAAAGCGATCTACATACCTAAATCATCACTGGTGCAGCAGATTGGTTTGATAACGTAATCAGCTAAATGGAGACCACCCCATGTGTAGTCAAGGGGTTTCAATTAATTGCAGTATAATTACACCTGTACCTGGAAGGGTTAGGGTGCATATACTAAATACTGACGTGGAGCAAATTAATACTTAATGCAAAGAATATCTAGTATTTTATATTTGTAATTCTTTTATTTACTTTAATTCACTTAGATCTATTTTTACAAGGACATTCAAGTTTTTTTTCTGTTGATCAGTATAAAAACAGCCACTTTAAATCTTCTTTGATTCAGTAACACTATAAAATATAAAACTTCCAATGGTTGGGAATATGTTTTTATAAAGGCTTTCCACCTCCACAGATTCTTTTTCATCCTCTTAACTTAAGACACAACAAGCACACACAAACACACAATGAGACATTCGCATTGTTTAAAGTGTGATCTTCTATGCTCTTCTGCTGTGGTATAACTCAGGCCGGGATACAATAATAATTAGCAAGTCTAATGGCACATCGACTTCCTTTGCCTCCTTTCGTTGGCTCAGCACCCTCTCCCTCCTTTTAGCATGCTCTGATCAACATCACAAGACACCCCAGTGAAGCAATCCATACAGTGAGGTCATCATTCTTTGCTTCAGAGTCAGGCCACAACACAGGAAGTGTTTCATCCTAACCTGTTGCGGATTAAGGACGCTCGTCTGGCAGTGTACAAGATTAACGGGTGTTGTCACAGGCCATCGCCGACAGACGGCTAGGCTATCATTAGCATCTTAATCATGGTGGGTATCTCCTTCTGATAGCCATCGCGGTGTGGGGGCTGGGGGGGGGGGCAATTTCAGCAATTTCAACACCCGATTGCTAAATAGCCGTCTGATCTTTTTACCAACACGGTCGCGCTTTTTGTAGTCAGGAAATAAAAAACGTATGTCATCTATCACGCCATGACATCATTTTGGCCTGTTGTTTGTAATTGGAGCCCTTTCTGCGTGTATTTAGGAGAAACTGCATACAGACAGCAGTGGCTATCCAAACAAGGTAGGGGCTGGCACACAGTGTAATCCTATGAAACATGCCAGTCAAGTCATCTTATCAGCGCTGACATACCATCCACACAACACCTAATCCTGCTTACGTGCTAATGGAAATTTGGATGTACATTGTATCGGCGCAAACTCCCCAAAGAAAACAACAGTATTAAGATGGCTTAATGCTCTCTCTCTCTCGCACATACAACATACATAATAGACACACTTGCACCACCTCCTGTTCCGGTCGGAGAGGGATATTATTTAATGGAATCATGCTTTTTTTTGCTGTTATCGGCCTTTCCACAGACACCCTGTTTGCCCTGCCAGGAAAACAATGAGAGCACAAAGCCTTTTGTTAGGACGAGTACCCAGCATCTCCACCTCCGCCTCCCACCCTTCCCCAAAAAAACAACCCACACTGCCTTCATACCTCACCAACGTTATCTCGGTGTTGTCTCACTTCCATCCGGCACCATCCCCACACACACCCCCACCCGCCCGGCAGCCTGCCCACTCGGCTTTTGGCAGCATGTCCACGGCGTCAGGTTTTTTCTTGTTTTTTTCAATGCGGTCAAGATGTGCTCAAGATTCGCTTATCATAAGATGGGGCAGCGGGGGGAGGCTCGGGGAGGTATGGAGCGGGAGACTGAAAATAGGGAAGCGCTGTGCAATCTGCCTGTCATTATCAGCCGCTGTTAACATGGTGACTTCAGCAGGATGGCGAGGGGGAGATTGATGCGCAGATTGTGTGTATTGTCTCCAGCGTGTCAGCTGACGTGCACACAGCTTAAAAAGGGAACAGCTCATAATGTCCTCGCTCTTGTTTTGCATGATTCAGGACTGGAAACATACATAAATACAATTTCTGATGCTTCTGTCTATCTCTCTCTCTCTCGCTCGCACACACACACACACACACCTCCTAAGCCTCCTTTTCTATTACCACTGCCATCACCACTATCACCACCTTCGCCAATTTCCAGCATCCAACTGCGCCTTCCCTAACATGGACACTGTCATAAAACATGGTTAATTTCCTCCAAGCGGCTATTAGAAACCTTAATCTTCCTGGACCCATTGTAGAAACACAAAATGATTCCAGCCTCACATGCTGTATACGCACACATATTTACACCATGAGTTATAGAATTTAGAGATAGCAAACTCTCGTTACTATATGGGAAACTTCAGGGAGGAAGGTGTGTGTGTGTGTGTGTGTGTGTGTGGTTACGGATGTTATTCAGCTACTGAAACATTAGCCTGAGACCATCAGATAAAGACAGGTTGTCTGTATTTCTGTGTCTCTTTTGTGTGTGTGTGTGTGTGTGTGTGTGTGTGTGTGTGTGTGTGTGTGTGTGTGTACATGCCTGCCCCCCTTCCTCATGAATATGGTAAATGTGTAAACCCTGCCAATGGCCAGGATAAAGGGCCGCGCGTGAATAAACTTTCTCTAATTACAAGCTGCGATTAAATCATCACAACCAATCTGCTGCCATTCAGTCCCAAGGCTTGAACACACATACACCCATTTACAGTATGTACTCTGCTTTGTCTCTTGGTTAAACATGTCTTCCATGAGCACATTATTAGGAGGATATTATGACTGGTGAGTGTTTTTGACGGATCGTGCTTGATTATTTCTGTTTCTTCTGTTGTATTCTTTCGCAAAATACTCTGGTGAGAGATCTGAGATGCAACTACATGTTATTTGTTTTCTCAAAGTTTTTCTCCTCTGGCTAATCTACATTATATCTTACATTACTTATGTTACTGAGCTTCCCCATCTCTGCCTCCCGTCTCTCGTTCCCCCTCAAATGTTCTGTCCCTGCCTCTGTTTCCATCCCCTCCACTTCTCCTGCTCTTCTCTCGCCTCCGGTCTCGTTGCGGACCAATCAATCCCATATTCTATCTTTAATGCGGTCTATCATAATTTTCTCATTATAATCAGAGAGTGATTGGATTCTGGGCATAAATGAGGGATTCTGAGAGGTAATTAGCAGACTAATAACTCCAAGTTCTGACATGCTGAAATAAGAGACGGATGGATGGGACTCTGGATCTCTCATCTGCGCGAATGAGAGGAAGAGGGAGCAGGAGGAGCAGGAGGAGGGAAATCAGCCTCTTCTGAAAGCTCTCTGCACAGATACATCAGTAGCAAGCTCAATATTATTCTGTGGCAGTGGGAGGAAGGGACGAGAGTGTGAGCGCGAGTGGATATATTTGTAGAACAGCAGGCACGTTTTGTCTGAGTGTTTGCATTAATTCTTCTTATGCTGGAGTTTCTCTTGCAAAGAAAGCTGGGAACAGACGTTAGTATTACTGAAACTTACAAAGGCTTGACATCCCACACATAATTACTATTTCTGTTGAGACCAAGCCCTAGAAATTAGGCTGACATACTGCTAATTTGTTTTGACAGATATGCTTCCCAGAAATGTATGGATTCTTTTAAGGCTTCCCAAAACAGACAATGCAACAAGCACACCTTTTTAACACAGCGACTGGTCAGTAGCATAGAGGTAAGATAGTTCAGCTGCTATTTACATCACTTTTCATCTGTACAACCACATGCAACACCATTAACCCCTTAATGCCTGAATTTTTTTACGATCAAAAAATAAAAAAATTTTTTTGTGTTTTCATTTGCTTTCAAGCTGATGTTAAATTAAGTGAAGATTGTTAATTTGTCTGTAGAACATAGAAAATATATAAATTCAGGTATGTGTAGGTATGATGCAAATTAGCGACAACAGGCATAAATGAGAAACCAGGGCTTGCAAAAGGTTGCTGGGTTTGTATCAAATATGCACCAACAGGCATTGGGGGAATCCATGTGCTATCTTGGCTTACAGTCTGAAAGGACAATAGTCGTCAAGGGGTTAATGGTTTGAGAAGAGCCTGACCAAAAGTGTACATCATTATCCACATTTGTTTGATTAATCACATCAAGACTCCCAAGACATGCAAAAGAATTCTTGAAGACAGATCGGGAAAGCATGTCAACACTTTTGCCTTCATGTTAAACTAAAGCTTCAAATAATGAGGTAAACATATTTAAAAGAAATCCCTGTGAGCCAAAACCTTAGATTTCTCCCTGTTCTGAACGCTCCGGTTTCAACAGTTTTTTATACTTTTGGCTCCATATGGTGTCATACGGTTTTCTATATATGGTAATTTGCGCGCAGCCCCATCCTCCTGGCAACCGCAAAGCTACCATAGAAGTGTCACAGAACTACAATACAGGGCTGGAAATGCAGTATAATAGGTCCCTTTAACTGTCAACACCAACTTGCACAGCCTGGAACAGACTTGGCTCAACTCACACTGGAAGCGTTTCAGAAGCGTTTCAGCAGCGGAGTGTTTAGCCTGGCCTGTTTTTTATTTGTCATTTTGTGTTCTTGTACAACTGATCACAGCGCTCTGTGAACCGTTTTTCCCCAGTTCCCTGCAGGGCTGAATTTCCCACATGGAGCGTTTGAGAATAAGAGCGTTTTGCCTGCCTGATTTAGCTGAATTGTTTAAATGTAGTTGATTTGGTAAGTTCTCCTTGATTTTTGTGCTTCTACCGTGGTTGAGAAGGCTACTTAGTTAAACTGTTTCTTTTTTGGTCTGTTTTAACTGTGTTTATTGTTGATATACAATCGGGACAAGGTATTTTGAAAATCGACCGGATTATCTTTGCTGTTTCTGTGTCTGACTTCCTGACTTCCTCATCTGCTCGGTGCTGCTTGACGCGTCTTCCGTCAAAAATAGACCGGCTACCTATTCTTCGCGCAGTGGAGCGGAGAGCCACTTCTGGGACGCTTCTGGGACGCGCTGCGGTGCATTGATTACAATGGCAGCAATTTGCTCCGGCAGCCGTGGCGTAGTCGTAACGCGGCGCACACGCCGCCTGTGTGAGTCCGGGGTAACTTGGCCCAATCAGATGTGACGCCCAAATAATGGCTATGATCCACTGAACCTTTGTAATGTGTCTCCACATTAAGTGACAGCACAACTGTAAATCTTTTTTATTCTGCATAACTGCATGCACAGTGTTGCCAGTTTCACATACTGTAGTTCATGGCACTGCAAAAATTAGCATGCCTACCTGCACGGCCCGCATACATGAATGCATTATTGTCTCAACACATTAGCGCCTACAGCACCAAACGAGCACTATAGGTTTGGTTTATAATCGTTCAGAATGGTGCACACCTGTCCTCTGGGTTGTATATTACCTATTACAGTTGCATGTATCCACTGGCCTCAGGTGCTTTTGTCCCGGCCAGCGGAGCGCGTGATTAGCCAGCACTGCCGGCCATCCATCTTGGTTGGTGGAGATGATGTGAGTGGTTAGGTTGACAACAGACCTAGCTGGCCTGGCCCCGGGATACAACTATGTCTCCATCCACCTACCGACCAACCACACACACACACACACACACACCGACAGCAGCAGCACCAAGCCTGCAGGTTAATGGCTTTGACTCCTGTCCACTCCATCTCTCTCTCCGTCTCCTGCTCTCTCTCTCTCTCTCCCTGTCATTTCTTTGTCCTAGTCAAATGTTTGCGCTCTTCGTCTTAATCTCTCTCAGTCTTCTTCACCTCCCTATATCCTCCTGTCGCCTTCTTCTTCTGCACCTCTCCTTTCCATTTCTCCATTTGTTTCCTCCATTACCTTTCCATCTCCTCATTACCTCACTTCAGTTTTCTTTCTCCTCCCATCCTGCCTCTCCCTCTCTCTCTCTCTCTCTCTCTCTGTCTTACCTGGCGTGTGTGTTGCATATGTATGAGGGACGTGACAAAGTGCTGCCCTCAGCGCAAACACAGCCAGGCATCCAGAGAGTCAAGTCTGTACTATGTGCAGAGAAAGAAGAGGAGAGAAGAGAAGGGTGGGGGAGAAAATGAAGGGGAGATGGAGCAAGGAGAGAGTAAGGATGGAAAGGAAGCAAGGGATTTAGTGAGGACAGTTGAAATTGAGTAATTGAGTTTTGAGATAAACCAAGGTAAGATATGAATGTGCTGTGCTTGGAAATTCCAAATTTCCAGGGGACTGTGAGACAAAAACCTTGTGTGTTTTTAGATCTTTCTGTCTTTCACTGTCGATCAGTACAGCTGTCACACAAAATTTAGCCCTTTAAAATGTAACACAAATGTTTTAAGTTAAAGTTTGTTTATTTTATTTAACTTTATTTTACCTGGAAATACCTTGCGATACATTATCTTGTTTCCAAGAGAGAAAAATAAATTAATAATTTACAACATTGACATAGCATATACATAGCAGAGCATAAAAATGATAGAGCTTTATCATCAGCTTCATCAGAGGTCATTAACAGTTACATTCTTCAGGAAACATGTTTTGAATGTTCCAAGCCCTGGGCGTGTAGTATGACAGTGAATTACTCAGTCATTACATATTTTAGAGCACCTGACCAACATTGTCTTTTAATAACAGGCTCTACAGCACTCCAACTTCATATTTTGATAACTCATATTGAAAGTCTTTACACATTGGAATGAAAATGGGCAAGATGTCTCTGGTAGAGTAGCTCTAAATGTGTAATTTTCATTCATCATGTCTAAGTTCTGCAAACCCAGCTTCAGTCAGCTGTTTCCTACATTCAGTTGGAGACCTGTATCAGGGTTTTGGAAGGAGAGAGGACAGGAAGTAGGGCGTGAAACAGGTTGTAGAGGGTTGTGTTTGTGTCTGAAAGATGAAATAAAAAAATATCAATAACAGAAGGAGGGAGTGAGGAGCGATAATAAGAGAGCCGTAAACAAATAAAAGAGAAAACAGAAGCAAAGTTTTGCTACCTCCTCTGGCTCAGGATAAATTTTTTGGTTCAAGTCTGTTATTTATAAAGTTAAACTGCATTTGCTGTTTTCAAGGATTTGCAAGTTGTGTTAATTATATGAAATGCTTATTCACAGTTCAGTTTTAAAAGTCTAAAACGTAGGTTTCTTTGGTTTTCTCTGACAGGAACTTTTGAAAAGTTGAACTCGTTCTGCATGAATGGTTATAAAAGTTACCTCATAGCATTAACAAATTAGAGACTAACCACCATGCAGACCATTTTTCTTGGATTTAAAGAACAACAAAATGCTGTAACTGGAATTAATAAGACTTAACCCAAATGACGGAAGTCAGTAATGCTATTTAACTTAAATTTTAAATAACTCAACATTTACTTGGTTTCACATGGGACTTCTCCTGTGTGAAAGTCCAGGGTTTGACCCATCCATCTTTCCACCCCATCCACTTCCCTACGTGGACTTTCTCACTATCACCTGACTTCCTCATTTGCTACCTTCGGATTGCCACTAGAGGTCGCAGCCACAATAAACGTAAATATGGATCATAAAAATGTGCTTCAACAAATGATCTATGTGGTCTTTTTTCTGATTAGGACAGACTGATTGTGATGTACTTTGGTAAAAGTTGAAGGCACACTGTACTGACACTTTCTGAATAATTCTGAAAACTTTTTTTTAAACAAAGTAAGAAAAACAGAGGGAGGAAAAGATGGGTACAAAGATCATTGGACCACACTTAATCTAACAGGAAGTGGTTGAAAACAGCAGGTTGAAGAGGAAAGTCTGATAGTATAACAGAGAGAATTAAAGGACGGGAACGACTGAGAGGAGAAGACAAATAGTGAGAAGCCAGACAGATAGACAGACAGGTCTTTGTCCCTCTCGCCACCTCCGGTCATAATGCTACCTCTGACCAGTTGCCAGGCAACAGTGTGCTTGACAACAGCCAAGGATGAGCTGATGCGACTCTCCTGTCGCAGCGAAGAATCGTGCGTAGCCAGTGTCAAACACACAGACAAGGTCAATAAGAGGGCACTCATCTTTTTCAGAGACAACAGCATGTCAGAGCCGCGCGCGTGTGTGTGTATGTGTGTGTGTGTGTGTGTCAAGAATTACAGTTGTCTCACAGGCGCCACCTGAATGGTACACACTATGTGGCCCACTTGAATACTGCAACACACACACAGCGAAGAAAAAAAATGCAAGCACACTCCATGTAGTCAAGTCAAGAATGTGTATGTTGCAGTTATGTGTGTGTTTGTGGGTAAATAAGTGTGTTTGTACTCTGCCCCACTGTCTCATGCTGTGTACATGAATAAGTGGGTGTCTGTGCATCCCGCTGAGTGTGAGCCCACCCGCCCGTGTTGTCCTCCTTCTTAGTGCCCAAGCAAATACCTTGATGGAGACCCACCACTGTTTACACCTGTAGATTATGGTAATACCACCACTGATACGTATGTGATCACACACACACACACACATACACACACACACACACACACACACACACACACACACACACACACACACTGAACGCCCACAGTGGAAGTAGAAAAAAAATACTTCTATTTGCTGCATCAGCAGCTGCAGATGAGGGCTACAGGGAAACATTAGAAGGCATCTGGCAGTCCTTAAAATGTCTTTTGTTGTGTCAACAAAAGACAGTAACAGTTTCAGTGCAAAGCAGCTTTTAATTCAGTTTAATTTAATAGCAATAATTAGTTAAATCCCATAAAGGAAATTAATTTCCCACTGAAAATGTCTGTATACAGACTAATTTGGTGTTTTTTGGGCCATTCTCACCCGTGCACCAAATGTGTATTATTCCTAAACTGAAAATAGTTTTTTAAGGTTTACATCCTTGCAAACAAATGGATGTAACAGACAGGGTAGATATTCACATAGAACTGAGATACAGACTTTCACATTATTAATTTTGATCTTTTCAGAGGATTTGTGAACATGTAGATGTCTAAAAATATATAGATACATAATTTAAAAAAGATATATCTAAACATTTGTAATCTGCGGTTTACAGATGTTCTAACATATAAGAAAATGTCCAAAATAGAGTATCCTTTAAAGGTCTCCCGCAGACCTATTTTGAGATACAGAAAATGCTCAAAAATGTTGCAATTGCTTCTACTCCTTCTCCGTCTTCAGAAAATTCAAAATCTATGACTATGCAAATATTTCTAAAATTTAACTGCTCTTCTACTTTACTGAAAGGTCCATTCTCGGCGTTTGATGCTTCAAGTTTCAATCAGTCCATATTTTGCCACAATGGTCTTTCAAACTAGTTGGTGTCACAAAATAATGCTACAATATGTGTTAATGTCAGATTCAAGGCGAGCACAGAAAACGCCTCCCTCTCTCTTCAGCAGGTGAATGTGAAAACAGTCTTTGTATCACACTCTATATACATCATTCTGCATTGTGAAGCTCAAACATCCAGATGAAGTAACAATATGCACATTTTTGAGTAGAGGGGGACTTTGAATTATATGTTGAGAATTCAAAATATATTTGCCATCTGCTTCTTACCCAATCACTGCACGTTTCCTGTCCACCCTTAGCTACCTACACTTTCGTACTCAAACTATGAAACATTACATCATTTGTATTTAGATATAACTGTGATCACAGCATGAATGAACACCAAAATGAAAATGAACAAGGGATGTCATCCTGAAAATGAACGCTCCGCAGTCACCATTAATTTACCAATATGGCAGATTTCTCTGACCAGCAATTTTTTTAAATGCCGGAACCCAGTGCTGAAATGCAATGTGATTTTCCCCCTATGTTTCATTCATTCAGTGCCGTCTGAGCTATCGCAAGTGACAGATGAATGGATAAACCCACAGACAAATGAACAGGCAAACCAGTGTCATTAAAGGGGACAAAAACAAGAGGGAACAAAACAAAACCCTTATGTTTTCAACAGCTTCATTTCACTTATATGCTTCGTGTCTGCTGTTATATGTTGCACTCCACATGTGCTTGCTCGGCTCCTCCGCTGTCACGTTGGCGGTAACTAATAGCAACAGAAGGAGGAAATACTCTGTTATGCCTGGCTGTCTGCTCTGCTTAAGAGAAATGGTGCGTTCACAATAATGCGATAATACTGCTCTGATGAGCTATCAATCAAAAACCTTGCTGCTGAAAGAGATGACAAGGAAGAGGCAGTTTCACAGTGTGTGTTTGTGTGTGTGAATATTTGGGTGGGTAAGAGGGTGGGGTGGGAGGGTGGAACAGGTGTGTGTGTGTGTGTGTGTGTGTGTGTGTGTTCCCTCTCTAATTTACAACTCAGTATGTCTGTTCTTTGTTATCAGCAAACCTGTATTGTGCTGCATTATTGCTTGCAGTTTTAAGGGTGTGTGCGCGTGTGTGTTTGTGTGCATTTGTGTGAGAACACATGTGCGGAGGAGAGAGAGAACAAGTGACAGAGAGAGACAGAGTACCGGTGTGTGTAGTTGTGTGGGTAAACACATCTCGTTTGTGTGTGTATGTGCGCACGCCATTAATTTAGCAGAGCTCTGGAAGCGCCCAGGCAGGCCAGTCAGTTAGCGTAGCCGCTCAGCCACTACTTATTAATCAACCTGGCAGACAGACAGTAGTGGCACTGCCCTTCTGCCTGCCAAATAGGGAGCTGGCCTCACTCTGATAACTTTCAACACACTACACCCACTGCTCTGAGACTGCCAAATTAGGAGCAACTCTGGCTAAGATAAGTCTAATAGTCCCATGCTGTGGGAGGGTGATAGACTGCAGCTCGCCTAAAACACTGATGGTTTTGGTTGGAGCTGGGAGGTGGGAGTTAAGAAGATGAAAGCAAAGGTTCTGAGGAAGGGAGTAGAAGAAAACCGAAGAATTGCGAGCTTCTTCTTCTAGTTTAAATTGCCTGTACTTATATAGTGCCTTTATTTAGCAAGCTTTACAATACACCCATTCGCACACACTCACACATTCAAAGTGGAGCAGTTTTTTCTGCCAGTATAAAAGAGGATTCTTATTTACAGTATTCCTTCATGTGCTCGTCCTGCAGAGACTTTTTTTTTTTGGCAAAACTTCCACTAGGTGCAAAAAAGCTAATTGATCGGCCAAACTGTGACTTTCATCGGGTCAGAAGATTTAATCCCTCTGCTCTGTGCTGAAGTGTAAATAATTGTCAGAACCTCGAGTGCAGCAGAGTGGAATCTGTAAGTGCATTTCTGTTAATTTGGTTCTTCTATGGTCTGCTAAACTTAAAGACTTCATAGCTTGGTTTTTGATGAATATTTTGTGGTGATTTAAAATTATTTGAATAATGGGCATTTCTGGTGTACAGAACCATAAAATGTGGTGTAAAGAAAACATCACACGCAGTGATCGTACAAAGTCTTGAAAGTTTGGAAAATGCTACATTTTAACCCGTTACGTCTTCAAGGTTAGGAGTATGCTTGAATTTAAACTTGGAAAATGTCTGATTTTCAACATAATGTGGTTTTTCATCGACACAATCAAAGGGATGAGATTTTTTTCCGGAGTAACCCTGAAAATGTGACCCACGTGAATCATGCAGATCCATTAAAGAATATATTTTATGGTTGTGTTAGCTTCTCTGTCCTCTCCTCTGCGTGTTTGACCAAGGGCCGGGCTCAGCTCCAATACACACACAGAGCGGACGGCAGAGCAGAGAGGCCACGGTGGAGACAGTGAACCGGGTGAAGGTAACGTTTTACTCGAGTAAAAGAAGAAAAGTTAGAGAGCCGATGTTTCCACCTGCCTTGTCAGTTGTTGTTGTTACAACCAAAGTGCACTTGTTTAGTTAGTATTGAATTGTTACGAACCAGCTAAACAAAAGCTGTCTGTATGTGGTCTAACCGTTTATCTTAGTTTGCAGCCAATTTGAAAAATGTGGTAAATTCTTGGAAAGTCAGCTGCTGGCTGAGACAAACCTGCCGCTCTTTCCTCTACCAGCTGTACCTGGAGGCAGCAGAGGGAGGAGGAGCGGGACCGGAGGAAGGACTGATACTGGCATATTTATGTGTTCTTCATTCGTTTTAAACTTATAATAATAAAACAGTGTTTTGATGTCAGAAATAAGATTTTTTGTTTCTGCAAAGATATTATTGACTGAATATAGTGACTGTGTTGTATAATTTACTGTTCTCTGTACTCTACAAAAAACATTTATTTATATTTAAAATAAAAATCAATAGTAATCCTGTTTTGAATGTATTCTTTAAAAAAATGGGCTACCCACCCACTGTTGGTTAGTGGCTTCTGAGCAGGATGAGCAAATTGCAGTTCAAATCCCTTAAGTATAAGCCTGTTTAAGCAATGTTATTTTGTATAGGATGGCTTCGGGACTTGGTGCCTACTTCATTCGTGATCATATTTCAAATGTCTGAGAGTAATGTGAAAATTATCTTATAAATATAAGATAATTGTGTAAAATTATGTGAAAATGCATCATTTTTAGTGAAATAACATAACATGTTCTTGGGGTGGACCCCGCAACCACACTGCAGCTAACAGTGGAGGTCCAAAATACTTTTTTGGCATAGCAACTTGAACAGAATGTGTGCGGTGCCATCTTGGAACACGCTATACAGCAATAGCAAAGCTACCTACTTCTAACAATCAATTGATCTAATTGTTGACAGCGTTACTAGCGCTGCTCTTTGGCTGCAATCTGAAGGCTCTCCCCATTTAAAACAGTAAATTTGACATGTTTACAAAGGCATCTTCATTTTTAGTGAAAGTGTGTATCATTCTTTCTGTTTCATGAATTGACCAATAAAAAGCAGCACATCATTTATAGGGTGACATACTTGTTTTGCAGCTCAGACCCTTATCATGTATTGGCAGCCTTACAGTTCAGGGTCAGCAATCAGAGAGGGGAACGATGGACAGTGAGGAGAAGAAAGAGGAGAGGAGATGAAGTCTACTATAATGTGTTGTCAAAAGAGTTGTGGTGCCAGCTACTCAGGGACAGTCTCTGAAATACCACCATGACAAACACAGTACTGGGACACACACTAAATTCCATTAATGCATCGGCTTGTCCAGGCACAGCTGGCTAAATTGGAGAGAAGAAAGACAGCAAGGAACAGATACCCTAGATAACAGAGGGAGAGTGGTATGAACGTACACTGCATACTGCTACCTGACAGGTGCTTTCTCTTTTTGCTGTTCACCCTGCAGATTGTTTACCTCTGTCCACTGTTGTCTGCCGACAGTGAGGACATGAAGACATGTAGTTAGTTCGTTTATCCTTGAATTTTCTGCTGATGAGTTTAGTTTCTGTCTGTCCCTGGCCATTGTGCCCCCGGTCTCTGCCTGGCACTGGCGATGACTGGGTTGTTATCATATCAAATGAATGTGGATTTATCACGGTGCACTTATACCTGATGTTGTATGTAAATGTATGCAAAGCCCCCATGAACTTACAAACCACAGCTAATGGTCAAAAGGGAGAAGTGTAATGAAATAATAATGAAATAGCATTCAGGAATTATTTACAGTAATCGACCAAATAAGCAATAAATTGTGAAGATATAAGGATAACTGACTGATATCATCTATTTATAATATACTACTGTCTACTCATGTGTATTTATTACTTACTTTTATTATATTATCTTTGGCTAGTAATTGTTTTTACTTGGTGTTATCAAAAGTATGACTGAACAAATGACATTTATCTCAGTTAGAGTTAAAATCAAGGTTGCAGGTCAGCAATTAAATCATGTAAATGGTAACACCTCGACACTAATAATTATTTATAAAAAATGTTGTCTGAGGGCTTGGCAGTTGTTGCATTTTACAGGAAGCGCATTTTTTAAAGTGGCACAGACACCAAATGATAATATTGCTTGTTCAGACGGATACCCCTCAGTTTGTTCTCTCTGTAAATCCTGAATTGTCTTGTTATGAGTGGCTTTGATTCTTCCTATACAGACTGCTGATAAATGCGGGCCCCGCTGTTTGAAGCAGGAAATGTTACAGATTTTATAGACCAGGTTTACCTTACGAGACGGTCGAGGCTTGTGAGTTGATCATGTTGGAAAGCGAGTGTGGCCTTCCTCTCCCTTAGAGCGATTTCATTCAGTGCATTACCTCCATGCATTCAAAACAATGAGTGATATGACAGAGGCCCGGGCACAAATCATAAGGTTGACAAACAGTGTAATCTGGCTTCGCAAATAGGAGCAGTGTTTTTCCATTTGGATGCGATGGTGTGAAGAGAGAAAACACCACCTATGACAAAAGCCTTCAGCACGGTTATTTGTTTGTCTTTTATTGCATTCTGAAATGGTAGATGATAGCCGAGTAGCCTTTGGCTGGGTCATAGCCAACACTCTCTGTCACCAACCATGTGTCATCCTGTCAGTGTGATAGAGCCTTTCAAATCCCAAGTATGCTTTTAGTTTTTAGTGATGGAATATAACTCTGGACATTTACTCAACTTAAGTACAGGTTTGGGGAATTTGTGCATTACTTAAATATTGCCATTTGGTGTTTCTTTGTACTTCTACTCCACAACATTTATTTTATAGATAATAGTGATAGATTTATTTTGCAAATTATTTATATTGTTTAAACAAAACATATAATATGTGTATTTTATATCAAACATTGATGTAGATTAGACCCCATATATATTTACAAAGTAGTTAAATTATTTGCTCCACCTCAACCAGACAACATTAAAATGCTCCTTAATGCATCAGTCATAATTATTAAATAGAACACTTGAAGTACATTTTGCTGATTATACTTCTACAATTTCATATTTTTACTCCTTCTAAAATAATCTGAATGCTACTTCCACCACTGATATTATTTATACCTATTTATATTTATAACGCTGCGTCTTGAAAATATCGACTTTTAATGAGCTCTTGGTTTTCCATCCAATGCATGGGAGAAGAGGGAGAATTTCCACCCATAAAGGAAGACTTAAATCTGTAAAATTGTAGGTGCATGGTTTTCATTGACACATGACAGTACAGGAGTGTACTCTGCTGTGTTTCCCCTCCAGCCACAGTTTGAACCTGTCACCAACTAGTTTACATGGAAATCCTGACTTGCACAGCTTGAGAAACACACACACACACACACAAACACATACACTCACCAAATGTGTAGGAGGCAGCGCACCCAGAACATTGTTTATCTAAATTGTTTACCAAAAATACATGCAGGTGAAAGGACAAAATAATCGAAAGCTCTGCTGAGTGTGTGTGTGTGTGTGTGTGTGTGTGTGGAGGTGTTTGTGTGAAAGATGAGCAATCGAGACGGAGAAGTTGAGCTCCACACACTTGTGAGTGAGTCAGATTTTTTTCCCATGTCATCCTGACTTTTGATGTGAAGCGGCCTTATCTGACAATAACCTTCCAATAGTGAAGGGGTTTAGCATAACTGGCATTGTCACCTTCAGAGCGAACTGCATTTTATCATATAATTTGCATATTTTAATTACACTGCTATGGAAGGGGAAAACATCAGACATCTCTATGAACGTCTGTTGTGTTGTTTATACTTTTTGATGGACAGGATTATCGTGTAAATATGCGTGTAAAGCTCTGTGTGTGTGTGTGTGTGTGTGTGAGAATGATACCTATGCTGAGTTGGTGAGTTAACAGTGTTGAGGTTTGGTGTGAATCATGCAGCAGTGAGAGGAGCGTCTCGGCGCAGACACTCCCCCAGCTTGAGGCTGACCCTGTGAGTTGAGGAGGAGGTTGGCAGTTGAATAATGAATCCAGACACTTCTCAGATGGAGCCGATATGGAGCAGCCACTTTCATTGAACATGTTTTCCTGTGAATCTTGTAAGGCTGAGGTTTTCTGTTCACGTAAAGCCCAGTTTAGCCAGGGCTGTCACTGCAGGACATAGAAAAACATTTCCCACAGTAATGGATACAATTGATTTATATAGAAGCCATGATATAGGATCATTAACAAAAACAGAGCCACAAAACATTTGTTTTTAAAGTTGCAAACTGACAATTGTTAGGAGAATTCTGTAATGAACTACGACAAATGGTCATGTAAAACGTTTCCAAGAAAGCATGAACATTGCCAGCTGAACAAAACCCATGCTCAGCTAAACTGCACCGTGCTGGCTATATTCAGCATTCAGCTATATACCAAACTGAGTGCTGAAGGAGGAGTTACAGTATCTAGGCCAACCCAGCATGAGCTCTGTTTGAAGTATTGCAGCATTTTGCCAGCACATAGTGGAATAGCAAACGTCTACTTTTAGCTCCAGAGATGCACAAACACACACCAGCCATTCATTCCAGTAGCAGCCGTGGAAGGCGGAAACATGAAGAGAGGACGGTGGTGAACACATACATTCACAGACAGACCCACACACTGACATAAACATACAAATAAAAAGACCCGTATGCAGACAAGCACACTCATATGCTCCAAGACACACATACAGCCACGTTCCCACTCCCCTGCAGACGCACAATGAATGTTTATCCATTTATTTTTGCTGTTTGTTTGTTTTGCTCGGTAAATCCTAACCACCGCACAGCTGCTGCTGCTGCTGTATTGGAGCAGGCACGGACGGCAGTTTGGGGATTCATTAGCTCTTGTATTCCCTCCTCTGTTGCCCCCCTCCTCCATCTCTTCCTTTTTCCCTCCATCCGTGCTCAGGAACATTGTATAAATGGTTTATTATAGCTGGTTTTGGCACCTTTAGGATTTGTCTTTTTTTTTTTTTTTTTTTTTGACTTTTAAAAGTTTTGGAGACCTCCCCAACTACATGTCACAGTCAATTTACTCATCATGATGAATACTAGTCTGTGAAGGCAGGTGTATACAGTCTACTGTGGCTCAGGGCTGTCTCAGCTTGGACTTGGATGGTAAACATTTTTAACAGAAGGCCGGCGTTGCCAACTGGGGCCATGGAGTTTGAAAGCTGTGGGTGTTTACTAGGCAAGGAGGGTTTAACAAAAAAATGCTATTGGGTTAAATTATTGAAAATGTTGAATCCAGTGTTTTTGGAGCTGGAGACCCATTTTATAGCCTAAAAGGATCACTCAGGATATCTCGGCTTCTGTTGCTTCTTCTGACCATCCTTATTCAATCTGCCTCACATAATTTTAGGGGAGTGCAGTACTAAATAAGTGAAGTGCCCCCTAAAAGCCTCTGAAAACTTGGTTTCAAATTCTCTATAATATTTGATAGTACTGACAGCAACAATCAAAGTTCAGAAAGAAAGCATCCATAGGTATTATTTATTCAAAGTTTAAACTCAAAACTGTGTGTGCTGTAGTTATGGGTTTTGGGTTGCAATATTTTTGTGTGTTTCTCTCCTTGCCTCTGTTTCTCTCATCCTTTGTCCTTGGTTATTTATGTTTGGTCTGTAATATGTTCGTTTGGTATTTTCTGTTTCACTTTGATAAATCTGTCCTTGTTTGTTTCCGTGTGCTTTACTTCCTGTTTTATTTTGGCATTTTCAGTGTCTGGTTTGTGTCTAGTTCCTGTTCTCTCCCTCCCTGCTCGTTTGCCCTGGTATTTAAGTCTTCAGTTCTGTGTTCTTCTTTGTTGTGTCCTCGTCGCATGTGAGTGTTCTGCCCGTGCTGTGTCTCCTTAGCTTTTTGGATTGTTTCCTTGGTTTTAGGATTACCAGGGCCCTTTTTTGGATTTACCGTTGTTTAGAACTTAACCCATGTAAGCCTGTTTAGTTTATTTAATAAATCTCTTGTACTGCGTCCTCCTCACCTGTGTCTCCATTTGTGTCCACATCTCCCCCAACTGCCATCAGATTCTGATTAAATTTTTGATTTGCTGACGGAAGTTAGTAATCTTTTAACCAACTGATCCCCAACCTCTCAAAACCAGAGAAACAGCTCAGACAAAACAGCACTAACAAATTGTGTCAGTTGAAATGACCAAAACTGTCCTAACTTTGGCAGAAAACTTCATGATAATGTAAGACGACATCACTCATAAAGTGTTTGAGAAAATAGGTTTTCATGGTATTTAAAAATCAGACATTGAGCAGTCAGTGGCAACCAAATGGGGACTCTTTAGCTACTGAACGTTTGTATTCACGTACTTATTTATACTTAGTTCAGAACCTTTTCAACCAAACAACCACTTTTTAGAAAAATAAGGGATCCATCTTTAGGCGTGAAAAGGTTCAAATCAAAATACAGAAACTAAATATCAGATACTAGCAGCTTGTGGCAGTGTGCTGATGGAGTGTAATGTACTGTTTTGAGAAATAAACAAATGATAGTGAATAGTGCAGATTGCGGATGTAAAATCGCCACCCACATTGACAATCAATTATGTTCTCTTCTCTCCACATTTTTTCACTTGCACTGACATTTAACCATGCTGTGTCACGCTACCTGGGTAACAACCTGTAGCTTGTGCACTAAAATTATTGTATTATATGGGTCAACACCTCGCGCTTATGACACCGTCAGTCTCATGGGGAGGATACAACACACACATTCAGCAATAATGACCCTCTCAACTTGTAAAAGCATCACAGGAGGGGTTCGAGTCTTTTCAGTTGGTGTCAAACACAACACTATGACTAAAAACAATTACTGTAGCTCCGTACAAAATGCTATCCACACACCCACACACAGTATGCCATACATCGTGTCCGATCTGGCCCATGGCACCCCTATTTCACCCGCCATTACCCTCTGACTGGATAGAAGCCCCCAGGGACAGCAACACCCCTGGGAGCCAAATGATGGATAAACAGGAGTAGAGCGAAGGAAGGGGGCTGAGGAAGAGATACTAAAAAAGGAGACAGGGGAGGTGAAGGCTTTGCAATTCTGAGCACACACACACACACACAAGAAAAGTCTCATGATGCGGGTGTGTGATCAGGCCGGTGAGCTATTGTTCCTTGGGGCTGTAAAAGTGTTCAAAGGGCAACAAAACCTGATCGATAGACACACACCGGCACTCTATAAAGACTCTAGTTTAAAAAGGAGAGTGAAATAGATACTGGTCCTTCTTCTTGTCCCCGTGGACACACACACACACACACACACACACACACCTGACAATGTATCATCTTGTTTCCTCTCACTGTGTTTGTCCCTTTGTGACTCATACTGTCTCTTTCAGCCGCTCTCATCCTTCTTCCTTTCTGTCATCCTCCATATGTTTATGAGTGTGTGTGTGTTCATCCCTTTGACACACTTGGACTGCCCTGTGACAAAAAAAAAAATACACGGGCAATCACACTTGCTAAACACTCGCACAAACCTGCATGTGCATATTGAGGCTCTTAGAAACACTTGTGTTCACGCGATCATTCTCTGCTGAGAGCTGGCCTGGTTTCTCGTTCACCAGCATGCACATACAAACACACACACACACACACACACACACATGCACACAAACATCCTTGTGTTGCTATCTTAATGGGGACAAGTCATTGACATAATGCATTCCCAAACCCCTTAACCTTAACCCAATCCTAAACCTACCCCTAACCCTAAAACCAAGTCTTAACCCTTAACCACCAAACAGCCCTTTATACTTGTGGGGACTGAAATGTTGGACCCCACAAGTATAGTAAAACAAGCCCACATTTTCTCTCATGCCGCTGCGGTATCTCTGTGTTGTTGTGCCACACAAACACTGAGCATACAGTATGACAACACACAGCTTGATACAACATCAAAACACACTGATGCAAGCACACACACACACACACACACACACACACACACACACACACACACACACACACACACACAATTGGCCCTACAATTTCATTAAAGGGGGAGTGAGAGAGAGAGAGAGAGAGAGAGACAAGGCTTGAAAGAGCTAACCTCCAAACACACATGCGCAGGGCAGGACTAAACCCTGAAAGATGGAAAGAGGGAAAGATGGAACCACAGGGGACGAGGAGGGAAGATGAGGGAATAGCGAATGAGCAGCCTTGAAAAGGAAAACCAGTGAAAGGGAAAAAGAGAGAAAGAGGAACTAGTGTAAAAAGTTGAAAAAGGCAAGAGAGAAAGAGATTAGGGAAAGATGCTGACTGCTACTGACACCAAGCAGGTTTCCCCTTCATTCAGCTGATTGTTGACATCTCAAAATACCATTATTTTTCTGCTCAGGAGACTGTTTACATTAGACGTTTCCACTCACACACACACACACACACACACACACACACACACACTGAGAGGGGTCCTGCTCAGTGTGAGCGCATAAAATCAGAATAATTTCACAGATAATTTAGTTGTCACAGCCAGGCAATAGTAATAACAACTTTAGAGACAGAACGAGCACAATAAGAAAGAGGGAGAGGAGCAGAGCGAATCTCCCAAGGCCAATCACTGTGTCTAAGCTAGAGTGGTGTTTGTGGAAAAAAGTCTCTTTTTAAGCTCCCTGAAAAAAAGGAGGGGGGAGGCTGTCTCATTTCCCTTTTCCTCCCAGTTCAAAATCCTTCTTCCATATCCATTGCGTCACTCAGCGTGACCCTCTGGAAATGGCATTTGTGTGTTTAGCTTGGCGCCAGGATGATAGTGCGGTCTGTCTTCGGTGGCGGTGGCGCACGCAGTGAGGTACGCTTTGGTAATTGTAATAATACACTTAGACACTGTTCGGGAACGTGCAGCCTTTCTGCCAGGCTTTCATCACCTTTCGAAATAACCGGGGACAATCTGAGGTGCGTGCGTGTCGTGTTGAAAAGGTGTGCGTCCCATGCATTATTCAGATGCTTTGAGCCGCCCACATCTGTTCGCTTCACTGTACAACACACACACTCCTCTGATAGGTAATGCTTATTATGCTGCCAAAAACACACACACACTCACACACAGAGAGCTCTGGCACCCATGTCAAGCTCCAACAATGAATTCACCTGGGATATAGTCTGTTAGAAGCGCCGTTTGTCATCCGGCAGCCACACTGTTCACACACAAATCATAATCACATGTATGGCTGCACTCAAAGTCACAGATGCATGCACATCTGCACACACACACACACACACACACACAAGCCATTATGACACATACACACAACAGAACCTATAGCATAATCTCATTGCTCTCTGATGGCACATAAAAGGGTCATTGCTGCCTCCGTTGCGACTGCGTAATAAAAGCACAAAAATGTGTGCCCTGTTGACATGTGCACAGAGAGACGTAGGGATGAGGAAAGATGAGAGTAAGCGTCCTCTGTCTTTGTATGCTCACATGTATACGTGTTGTGTGCGTCTGTTTCTGTGTGTGTAGAAGAGAGAGCGCGATGGAGTGAAAAGGAGGCAGTCTTCTCTGTAGTGTCAGCCTTTGATCAGTGTCCCTGTGTGTGTATGTGTGTGTGTGTGTGTGTGTGTGTCTTTGTGAGCCAACCCCTGGTGTCTTAGAGGCAGGATGAAACACTGCGCCTCTATCCGGGACTCACAGAACACCCACTATCCTTCTCTCCGTCTCCTTTACGCTCTCTCTCTCTTACTCCCTCCAGACACCATTCCTTACTACAGCCATTTTAAAGGCTATTCATGCAGGGCCGTGCTTTCATCTTGCATTGCAGCGTTTTAACCAGCTACTCTGTTTTTTCAGGCCTTTTATCAGATTATAGAGGAAGGGGAGGACGGGTGAAGTGGCCCGCTGTTGTACACTGACTCACAGTCAGATGGACGCAGCGTGAGGGCGCAGGGAAGACAACGGCATTGGCTTTAACAAGATAACGTGAGGATCTTGGGTGTCTGCTGGCTGTGTGTGGCCCACTTCAGTCGCTTGTGTATTTTGATGTCCCACCAGCACAGCACATATTTTTGTAAGAATGGCAAATAAAGAGCAAAACAGCAATAGATGATCTATCTTTATAAAACAGATAATCCACATTTTAATGCCTGGACTTTGAATGAACACTGCTCCTGCATTTTGTGCAAGAGAGATTAGATTCATTAATGACCTTATAAGCATAATTGGTCATGTTTAATATATAATGGTGATTACAGTAGGGCATTAGGCAGCTTATTTGCCTCTTGTTTGTACTTGGCTTAATTAATGCACCCAAGCATGCTGCTTATTTGTGTGTGTTCTTAGTGTTAAAGGAGCAGCACAAAAGCCAGTAAATGCATGACATGCTTAGTGATTTGTGTTTCGATCCTTTTGTTTTTCTAGATCATTTGAAATGATAAACACTTATTGATTTCGGTTGTACTTGTAGAATGAAGAGAGAAATGACTGGGTACTTCACTAGATACATGCCTTTGCTATAAGTGCAGCATATTATGGGCATCTTTGATCAAATGCAATTGGAAATTCAGTATAAATTGTTATGTGCAGCATTCATGTATTACATTGTTCTGCATTACAGTTTCGAAGTAACTGTGCTCTAGAATATTTTCATAGAGCGTGGAGGTTGTCTGCCATGTTGCCGCCACAAGGTGGCAACTTATCCCTGTCCACAGGAGCAGTCTGACTTTTGCTTGAAGTGTTATTTCTTTAAACTGAGGTCTAGACAGACTAATGCCTGTCCCTGCAGTTTATTTCCTCATTTATATATTATAAGATTAATGTTCATTGTATTATGCTTTGTGAAATTCCTGCTAGGCTATTGTTCTATATTTACATTCTAACTTACACATTTCAATTTCTGTATCCATTCTAGACCATGCTCACATGTAGGCAGGTAGAATTGGAGGTAGGCCAGTAAATAATTTAAGTGGGACGGAATGAAATGATTGGCTGAAATCCCACAGACGCCAGTCACACCTTCCTAAACCAGCTACCTACTTATTTACAGTGTAACTAGCACTGAACAAAGAAATAGATGTATAGTGAATTGAGAAATGGTTGTGGCTTTATTTTGGGTCTAATTGGAAATCTTAATTTGGAGCCCATAGTAGACGACATACTGTAAGTTTGAGCTACAATGGATTCTAGCATCTAGCTGCATACAAGTGTTTAACCTCTACTGTATAGGCTTAATGGATGACCTTTCCAGTACACCTGCCTTTAATAAAGCTCTAATTAGGAGTCCCATTAGGATCTGAGAGGCTGCCAGTTAATGGGTACTTAAATAGAAAAGATTTAGGTCTTTGGTGGAACAATCAAAGCTACTCAGCTGTAATTATGAGAGGCAAATGTCAGCTAACAACTAAAAGGGTGAGATATTATTACAATGCTCTGATGTATGAAAAGTTGTCTTTCAAAATAACTTTGAAGCATCAGAAATCTGATTTGCGAACAGCATTTCGTGTTGTAAACACACAACAACAATCATTACAACGAAGAAATTGCTAAAATATTAAATTAAATAAGATCAGACAAAGTATTGAACAAATAATAAATGTACTAACAGTGGTGCGTGTACAGATGTTCCGAGTAGGTGTAATGTAGTCCACGTTACATATGCAAATAATCATCTGCATTAAACAGCTCCTGATAATCCCAGTCTTCAATTTTTTTCACCGATCATCCAAGGATTCTACATTGCTGATGTCCAAATGCCAATATGATCTGATATCCGGCTCCTCAAAATGTCTACTGTGCAAAAGCCTAGGTCAAAGTTTCTACTGTAAAAGTGAAGGTTTCTGTTTTGTGATAAAGGACGTGATTATTCAAAAAAAGAAAATCAAAAAGAAAAAACATTGTACAATCTTGAATTCCAAGCACAATGTGTCATCACTTGTAATCCAGTTACGGGTGTGATTCAGATTAGGGTCACCTATATTTCTCAGAGAGCAGGGTGCTGTACTGTAAGTGGCTTTGTGTAAAAGTCCCTGCTCCATGCCATTAGACAGACTAAACGTCATTAAGAGAGGAGCTGAAAAAGCAATTTCATCTCTCACTCCCTTGTACCTTTTTATTTCTCCATGTACCGTCTGTCTCTCATTGTTGATGAATGATAGTGTTGCACACACACACACACACACACACACACACACACACACACACACACACACACACACACACTCAAATACATACAATTTACTGTATCTGCAGTGATGCAGTTCCTCTCAGGCAGAAGCTGGTTTACAGGAACATTTGCCAGACAAGTTGTAAATACTAAAGTTAGCGATACTAACGTCATCTTATCTCTCTCTCTTCTCTCTTTATTTTCCTCCCATCTCTGAATACCTTCTTCCTCTATATCCTTTTTTCCTTTGTTCTTTTCCCACCTGTCCTTTTCTCTCCCCTGTCCTCTCTTAAATACCCTCCCTCGCCTTCTTCCTACATCCGTCTTTGTTTCTTCAAATACCCAGGCTTCCTCAGTACCGGGGATCAGTCCGCTAAGGGGAACTACGGCCTGCTGGACCAGATTCAGGCCCTGCGTTGGCTCAACGAGAACATCGGCCACTTTGGCGGAGACCCAGAGAGGATCACCATCTTCGGCTCGGGAGCTGGGGCGTCCTGCGTCAACCTCCTCATCCTCTCGCACCACTCAGAGGGTAATTAAACCCTCTGTTACGTTATGTTGTTTGCTTGTTTGCTTGATAACAGCATCCATTTCTCTTTTCCATTCCGAAGCACAAGGTTCCCACTGGTCATGGGATTCCCGGGGATATCGTGATTTTTTTGCAATTGCTAAAAGCCTGCTCATCATTCCTCGCTAATCCCTGAATAACCACAATGCATATTTACACACCATCTCTGTGTATTTGTTCTATGTAAACAGACCTGCATGTCCGATTCAACCTTTGAAACTCGACAAAAAATACATATTGCTGTTCTTGTCAATCAACTTACTTGTGTTATGGTCTGTATAGTGTATAGTATATGTAATGACTCATTTTTATCAAGTGTGTAATGCAATCACAGCACTAAGTTCCTGCTATACACACGTAGTCAGGCTGCATCCAGCCCAGAAGTCGTTAAGGCCTGTGATGTTCACTTGACACCTCTATCCTCAAAGGAAAACACTGCTTGCCCTGTGAACTGAAGAATTTAAGCAGTCATGTGGCTAATGAGCGAGTCCACGTTTGATCCATGTTATGTCGTTCACGTCTGTAGAGGATAAATGACGCTGGAGCTCCAACATTACCCCACATTACCTGACTTGGCCAGCGCTCCTGGCTCTGTTAACGGTCCACTGCTTTGCAGAAAGGCTGCAGCTCCGTCTAAAACCTACATCCACCTGACCTCATGCTCCCCATTACCGACAACACACCCCGAGGGCTAAGTGTTAACATTGCAGCTCCAAAAGCGAGAGGCCTACAGACCAATCGACTTTGATCTGAATTGAGATCAGTGTGGCCGACGACCCGCAGCCAAATGGTCACGCACTCGCTGCCTTTGATCATGGTGTTCTTGAAGCTGTCCTCCTCCAATCGTAACTTCTCTGTTCTCTACGCTGCTTGAGGACTCTCCCTCAATATCTCTCTCGTCTATTCATTTTCCGTCTCACACACACAAATGGCAAAGGACAGAAACAGGGAAGAAATGGTGGGAGATTAGAGAGAGCGTGTTCACACAACCACACATCTGTTTTAGTCTCTGCTGTGTGTGTGTGTGTGTGTGTGTGTCTGAAGCACAAAACAGATGTCTGGCACATCTCTCACTTTGACTCATTCTGTCTGCGTAGGTGTGTCTTTGAGAACAAATGTGTGTCGTCAAAGCTTGAGTGAGCATATGTGCACTGCTGCACTGTGTCCATTTAACACAACCTGTATAATTACCACTTATGTCTGCTAACCCTTCATATTAATCCAAGCACACCTAACTTTTTTTTTTCCACTTATTGGCAGGTGATCCACCTAGCAGTTAGAAACCTCCCAAGACAGACTGTGGTCACACAGTGCTGAGGGCTTGTATAAAGTGCAAATAGAAAGCATTTTGACTGTTTGAAATGTTTTTCTTAAGTATGTTTACTGTACATAGGAATTAAAAACAGGGGAAAACAGCTAAAAAGAGTAAAATCTGGTATTGCAACCCATTAAGCATCTCTGGGATGAATAATACAAAGTTGAAACCACCTGTTGTTCTACACAAAATCTCATATGGAGGAAAATCGAAATCCCAATCTCTTGTCTGAGCATTACATTTATTCATTTAGCTGACGCTTTTATCCAAAGCGACTTACAATTGCTATTTATGTCAGAGGTCGCACACCTCTGGAGCAACTAGGGGTTAAGGGTCTTGCGCAGGGACACATTGGTGGATGGCTTACAGTGGGAATTGAACCCTGGTCTGCCACATCATAGACAAGCATCTTATCTACGCGCCATCACCACCCCACCATTAACTATAGAACCAGAGTCAGGATGGTTAGCCCAGCTTAACATAAAGACAGGAAGCGGATATACACAGCCAGCCTGGCGTTCTCCAAAGTACATCTCTAAAGCAGACTAATTAACACTTGGTTTCAGAGGGAATTACGTACTGTAACTATTTCTTGACTAAACAACAGATTATCCATCCACTGCGTCTCCGCTCTGGGAAGCCACTGCGCCACGCTGTTGTTCGCCAAGAAATACATATAGGACATCAACCAAATTAATTTAAACTACAAACAATCATATACATTCCTCTTTGTGTATGGATTAAACAAACAAGACATGTGCTAATTAGTGAGCTTTATAGTTAGTGGTTAGCCTGGCTAGCTGTTTTCCATTGCTTCTAGTCTTTATGCCAAGCTAAGCTAATTACCTCCCAGGTCTGTAACATACAGACATGACTGTGGTGTAAATCTTCTCAACTAACTCTTAAAAAGCAATCTAAAATGTTATTAAAAGTTATTCTACTTCTCAGATGGCTAGACTTTTTGTACACTGGCCTTTTCCACTGTCTGTCCTAGAGCCAACCATGCTTGATTGTTTATTATTTTGATGGCAACCAGAACTATTGACAGTCAATGTAGTTTAATCATTAATTTTTCAGGAGAGCCCCACTTTAGCAGCAGAGGGACCCTAATGTTTGGGAAAGCCTGTATTAACCCCATGTCTCCTGTTGCTGACAGCCAACCCCCTCCCACTGCCACCTGTCCATTCTCATGCCTCCGCTTTGTCGTCACCCCATCGTCATCATCGTCCACGTCATCAACATCAGCATCTAACGGTGTAACATCAGCCCTCTAGACACTGCCTGTCTGTCATGCCCCACACCCCCCACCCCTTCCCTCTTTCCCGCCAGGGATGCCAGGTAAGGAGTCTGTCATCCCCACCCTTAAGGGACACCAATCATGTCAACAACACAGCATCCACAAATCAAGCCCGACAGCAGAGACGTACAGGATGGAAGTGGCAGACAGGATGGAGGGAGGGGTTGTAAGTGATACTGATATGATGATGGGTGGGGGATGTGCTGTAGTGGGGAAGGCAGGATCCATGGTATCATTTTAACAATGTTTGAGGGAAAAGGAGGTGAGGTAATAAAATTGTTAAGGGAGGAGAAAGAGGACAGAAAATGCTCTAACATGCCATATCACAAAGCAGAAGGAGCCAGAAAAAGAGGAAGGCACTGAGCACAGAAGGCAAGAGGCACTTAGGGAGTGACAAAGAAACTGATTTTGAAGCCGAATGAAATAATACCTACCTCCTACCTCTGTGTGTCTGCCTCTCCCACTGCCTCTCTCATTGCGTACATGTAGGTATAGCTGTTTCCAAGCTACTTCTTGCTATAATTGATTTCCCAGGGAAAGAGGGCTCTGCAGCTCTGCTTAATAATTAACTGACCAATCTGTAGCCCAGGAGAGGGAAGAGAGAAAAAAAAGGAGCACGAGAGGAAACGAGTGAGGCAGGCGGCCCCTTAACGAGCCACTTGAGTGGTTCAAACAGCACAGGACAGGCAGAACTAAGGAGACAGAGAGACAGAGAGACAAAGAGGAAGAGAGGGAGGGAGAAACACAGCTAGAGAGAGTCTGAGAGAAGAAACTGCCAGCACAAGAAAGAGGAAAATGGCTCTTTTGACGTCTCAGATGAGCTTATTCCTAGTCTTGCTTCTTATTTTTTGAGCTACAGAACCATAGCATGCTCTATATCTGAGATGCTTTGGGTCTGTGGTCCTATCCTGTGTGAGAATGATAAGAAGAAAGAAGCTAAAATTGGTAGTTTTTTTTTAATAAATGGAAATTTTAAAGTGGAAAAAGAGAAATGATATGTGATTTACACATCAAGTAGTCTGCGTCCCTTTCTATCCCAGAACTGAACTTCAGACAGACAGCTTCACAGAGCTCCTACAAGTATGCAACAACATTGGGGGGATTGCACATGACATTTAGTGAGCTCACCAACATTTTAGCATGTTCTTAGGATGTTAAAAGGAATGTATCCCCTCTTACAGTAATATAAATACCTGTCTTTTCCATCTGTCCTTTCAGGTCTGTTCCACAGGGCCATAGCCCAGAGTGGAACGGCCATCTCCAGCTGGTCTGTCAACTACCAGCCCCTTAAGTACACCAAGATCCTGGCCCGGAAGGTGGGCTGCACCTACACAGAGACGGCCGATCTGGTTGACTGCCTGAGGCGCAAGAACTTCAGGGAGCTGGTGGACCAGGACATCCAGCCGGCTCGCTATCACATCGCCTTTGGCCCCGTGGTGGACGGAGACGTGGTGCCTGACGATCCTGAGATCCTCATGCAGCAGGTGAGGGTCTCTACAGGATTTTTATTGTGCAAGTAGAGTGACTTGAGCTGTGATGGCACACCGGGCAGAGGAAAGCATGAAGAAGCTGTGGATGTGACCTTTCCACAGATTTAGGTAGTGGTGAAGTTCACTAAAGCTAAAAGACAGTGAAAAACAACTGTGGTGTGGGTGATGCACATTGCCATGGTGGTATATTTTTGGCTTGTGATCCCATACATACAAATAGTGTACAGGGTGCAAGTCTGGGTTGTAAGCAGTTCAATCAAAGACTGATTTTCTCTTCTACACTTAAATGGTACAACTTTAAGAGGTGTGAAGGTGTAAAACTACATAGTATTTCACAACAACAAAGACAGGAAATAGAGAACAAATAAACATAATTGTATAGCATATATATATTTTTCCTTATTTCACACTTTATTCCATGTTTTTCTGAATGGAAAAAACAGAACGTATTAGCGTTAACGTCTGTTAACCTGCTCTTATGACTGAAGTCAGTATGCTTTATTTGAAAGTCATTTTGTTAAATAATAGAAATCTCTCACATAAGGGGAAAAAAAAAAACCAAACAATAGAGGTCATCACAAAATGACAAGTGCAATTTATCCAATGACTCTCTCTGTTATTAGGCAGATATCAGATTATATTATATCATATCAGATTCCTATTAGACCCCCAAAATAATTCATTATCCATAAGAAATAATTAGAGGTGAGCATCAAAAGGTTTCTGGCTTATTTAAAGGAAATCATCAAATCCCAAAGCCTTTAATTGAGCTCTTGTTGTGCATGAATTGACACTGTAGATTTTAAGAACTCTGCACTTACAGGTTGCGCAGCACTGTTTTCATAGAACTTATCTTTGAGATATTTATTATCTTATCATGGAGCAAATCTAATGTATTAGATGATAACATATGGCAGTATTAAAACCGAAAACTAGATTAATTGTCCGCAAGCTGTGCATTAATAAAAAAAAAAAAACCCTGCAGATTTACATTTCTTGGCATATGAATAAAAGAGATTTGACTTTACAGATAAATACACAAAACGAAATTGTCGTCAGCAGCCTTTCTTGGTTGTAGTGGTTTTAGATTTGTGACATACAGAGTACAGAGACTGAAAACCCTGCCCTTTAAATAGTTTCAGCACTCAACATGTTATTACTCTGTTGCACCACCAGGGGGAGTTCCTCAACTATGACATCCTAATAGGAGTGAACCAAGGAGAGGGGCTGAAGTTTGTGGATGACAGCGAGGACAACGACGGCATCTCGGCCGCAGCGTTCGACTACACCATCTCTAACTTTGTGGACAACCTCTATGGCTACCCTGAGGGTGAGGCCAGGCCAACATTACACTCCTTTCAGGCTTTAGTCTTTTATCATATGTCCTCGACCACCTCTCAGGTGACAGAACTCTGCTTACTAGAAGCACAATTAGATCTTTCTGGGGTACACACATGCACGCCTAAATTAAAGGATGATTTGATAAATATAAAGAACACATACGTTATTACCACAATACTATAAATACCTATACATATGACATCATGCGACAAATATTCCCTGGTACCTGAGCTAGAAAAAGGTGCTTAATTTCTGTGGTATTCGACATTATCATATGATTTCTACAAAAAATACATCAACAACAACTTGTCCAAAACATCATGTGGGCAAAGAATGAGAGAAGAGACAAATTGTGAGCCAAGCAACGTGCATCAACCACAAGAGGCATACTAAAGAGAGTGCCTATCATCGAGATTATCTTTCACCATGGTTGGTCTGTGCTTTGGCCTTTGAGGCTCTGTGGGCACTAATGCTGTCTCTCATCATCCCCCAGGCAGCCATCCCCCAATCACAGTGCTGTTGTTCCTAACAGATCAGCCTGCAAACCCCTCACAGTGGGCCACACTCAAAATACAGACACATTTGGATAATGCAGTCACGCTTCCTCTCAAGTGCTTGTCACTCACTCTGCTAAACATATTCTCTCTTTTGCCCTTTGTGTCGCTCAGTCTGTCCTTTCAGTTTCTCTCTCAGCCACCGGATGTCTCTCACACATACATACAAACACAGACGAAGACGTTTTATTCCTGTCGATCCAGTTCATCTTAGGAATGTGTGCTTCCTTCCGACAACCTCTGTTTCACATCTCTTGACCACTCGCATCTCAATATATTCTATCCCTGTCATTACTTTCCTCTTAACTTATCACAATTTTCTCCTTTTTCCTTTCCCATCCAGGCAAAGACATCCTGAGGGAGACCATTAAATTCATGTACACAGACTGGGCGGACAGGGACAATGGCGACATGCGAAGGAAGACCCTCTTAGCTCTGTTTACAGACCACCAGTGGGTGGCGCCCGCAGTGGCCACCGCCAAACTCCACGCCGAGTTTCAGTCCCCAGTTTACTTCTACACGTTCTACCACCACTGCCAGACCGAGACACGACCCGAGTGGGCCGACGCCGCCCATGGAGATGAGATACCGTACGTGTTTGGCGTGCCCATGATTGGTGCCACAGACCTGTTCCCGTGCAATTTCTCCAAGAATGATGTGATGTTGAGCGCTGTGGTCATGACTTACTGGACCAACTTCGCCAAGACTGGGTAGGCCTTGCTGATGATTTTATTCTCTGTGGTGTGACTGAAGGATTAACCAACTAGTGTAATGCCTCTTCAGTAGTCAGAGTTGTGTCTTTCTGAAGGTTTTGCTTCCCTTTTAATAACAGTGATGTATCTATGGTTAGTGCCCTGTCTCCAGAATGATTAAAACCTTGACTTGAAACCTATAACTGAGATGCACCTCTGTCCTCCACCAGGGACCCCAATCTGCCAGTTCCTCAGGACACCAAGTTCATTCACACAAAGCCCAACCGCTTTGAAGAGGTCATTTGGACCAAGTTCAACTCAAAGGATAAACAGTACCTCCATATTGGCTTAAAACCTCGTGTTAGAGACAACTACAGGGCCAACAAGGTGGCCTTTTGGCTGGAATTAGTGCCCCACCTCCATAGTCTACATGAGGAGCTCTTCCCCACCACTACCCGCTCGCCGCCAGGCCCTGGCCCTGGAACCCACAGACCCTGGCCCAGAACCCCAGGCCCTCGCACCACTCGTCACCCCTACCCTACCTTCCCCTCTGATCCGGAGCCTGAGGGTTCGGAGCGTCCACACCAGGACCTCTTCCCCGGAGACACCCGGGACTACTCCACTGAGCTGAGTGTGACAGTCGCCGTGGGGGCGTCGCTTCTCTTCCTCAACATCCTGGCCTTTGCCGCCCTTTACTACAAGCGTGACAAGCGGCACGAGATGCGACGCCACCGGCTGTCTCCTCAACGTGGCGGCCCCGCCAACGACCTGGCTCACAGCCAGGAGGAGGAGATCATGTCCCTGCAGATGAAGCACTCGGAGCACGATGCTCACCACGACATGGAGCCACTGCGGCCACACGACATCCTACGGCCCGCCTGCCCACCTGACTACACACTGGCGCTGCGCCGCGCCCCGGACGACGTGCCGCTGATGACACCTAACACCATCACCATGATCCCCAGTACCATCACCAGCATGCAGCCCCTTCATGCCTTCAACACCTTCCCCTCCACTGGCCACAACAACACCCTGCCCCATCCCCACTCCACCACCAGGGTATAGTAGGGACTGGCCTGACACAGCGCCACCTAAGGACCAGGAAGACTGGCTATGCTAATGATCTAGAACTGAAGCCCCTGGAAGTGGGCCTTTGTTCTGTTCTCTTATTCTCTTGTTTCTCCAAAAACAACTCCACCTCCTCCATCATGTGCAGCATGCTCCACTGGTGGCGTGTGGAGAAGCAACTGAACTGCACGGCAGCAGATGATCAGTTTGGGGCTGATGTAGATCTTTCAATGATACTGTTTTCACACAAGGTCTGCTGTTCCAGACTAAAGACCCCTGACATTTGTCGTAGGGATGAATGCTTTCCGCCCCTTGCTGTTTTCCCCTTTTTACTTTGGCGTCTTCTCTTTTTTCTCTCCCTAGTGTGCTATGTGCATATATCGTTCTCTTTTCTACATCTGTGTCTTACCCCTGCTTTGTTCCTCTCATTCGACGTGTGATTCTCTCCCTCTCCCCAGTGCTCCTTTGCTCGAAGGATTCATAAACTGCTGAGCTGTAGGAGGGGGCATAGAGTACATACAGTAATCATATAGCTATGAAAACATTGATATCTGATACTTTCATTCTACCAGCATTCTTGGTGCCAAGTATGTACTACAGTGTTTGCTTTCTCATCAAGGGAGAAAAAAACGAAAGAAAATTCTAGAGTATTCCTATTTACTGTCAATTAACAGATGCTGTGTGTTCTCATGACAAAGTGCCAAACTGGCCCTCGATTGTGTTTTTTTCTTTCTTTCATCTTCTTTTTTTTAAGCATTTGTTTAATTGTTGTTTTTTGTGGAAAGATTTTTTTTTTGCTGAAAATATAGATATAGAGAAATGATATTATATATAGTTATATATAAATGTGTACAAAGGAGAAAGTATATAAATGGGTTTTCTCAGTGGGGATCTATGCATGAATTATTTTTAAAGATGATGACGGGGGAAAGAACACTGTATCTGTCAATGCACGTTTCCCAAATCTAATCAAATCATATTGGTCTACTCTGAATATTTTGGTTTTTGTTTTACCTCACAGAACAAGAACACCACAGAGAATCCTTTAGTAACCCCCCCCCCAAAAAAAATACTCACCCTCACCTCCCAACACCTATTTACTAAAGAGTCATTGCCATAAATCTCAGAAGACAATAGGGTCAAAGCAACAACTGTGAACATACTCTTCCCTCCATTCTCTCTTCATGATGTTATGATGTTATTTAGAAGTATTTCCAGGTGATGCAGCACGCCAACAGCAAGCCCATCATCCTACAGTAGCTACTTTTTCTTTCCTGTATCTGTATGGAGATGATCATTTTTTAGGGTACTTGAGGTGCCACATCTGTTGTTGTAGCTTGCCTGTACAGAATTATTTTTGTATTTCAGTGAAGGTGAGAAACAAAGCAGAGACAGGCAGCCTTTGCTCTTTTAAGTACACCTTCCTTCTCCTGTCTGCACCCCTATTTCCAGCACATGCATATTCTGTTTGATATATGCCTAGAAGAGAGCGTGTGTGTGTGTGTGTGTGTGTGTGTGTGTGTGTGTGTGTGTGTGTGTGTGTGAGAGAGAGAGATATCAGAACTGCTTCACATGGGCATAGGTGGGCCCTAATTAGACAGCAAAGAGATAGAGAGGCAGACAGACAGGATCACCCCCATGGAAAAAGCATAGACTCCAAAAAGACTTATTTTCTGCTGTGTACCCAAACACCCCCCTCTGTATCAGCATCCCTTGCTCCTCCCCTCTCCTCTCTCCGTCAGCACACTAGTTTTGCATTCAAAACTGATACCCATGTTGCGGTGATCACCCATAACCACAAAACTCTAAAACACCTGACTTCACTGTGTCAGTGCTGTTCTACACAATTTCTGACCTCAGTTCAGCTCTGCTATTATCCTCACACTGAAGGGTTAGTTCACTAAGCTAGTGACCTTTTGTGAGCAGCTCTAAATTAAACTCTAAGCACACTGAGGGTAATCGTTGGGGCTTCACGGCCTGTGTTACACAGAGCTGCAAGATGAAAAGGGAGCTCGGATCTCCTAAACAGGGTAAAGCAACACAGTTTACTACTGCTGTTTCTGATTGGGCTCTTTTCTTTCAGGTGAGAAAGTGAAGGCCTACAGCTCAGCGATGCCCCCCTCCAAGTCTCTAAAGATCTCAAACATGGATCATGGGTAATACTCTGCTTAATACAGTATGTTAACTGAACTGATGTGCTGGTGTTTGAGCCCATGGGAACACACTACATCCAGTGTGGGAGAAGTTAATCACTGGTGTTGTCTTTGCTTGTGCTCTAGCTTTAGCCTGTTTGTTTGTTTTCTATTTTATTACTGCCTAACGGGGCGGTGGGGGAGAGATATACCTGGCTGCTCCTGTCAGAGATTTTGTAAGCCCACTGAAAGGGAAATGTGCACAATGTAAAACACAAAACAACTGACTTGGGAGTGCTGCAGGTGGATAAATGCTGTGGATCAGATGACGGACAGCAGCACAAAGAAAGGTGCACGCTGTGGAAAACAGACTTTGGGAGGAGATTGGAAAAAGACTCTCAGCCTTAAATGTAGAAATCAGAATCAGATTAATCAAAAGAGAGGACGAACTGATCACTAGCAACTAACGACATTCAAAGGCATGGCCATCTTTCTACCCACAGCCAGGAGGATACCTTACTAATCTGTCCTACGGAGGATCTGATCTGACTGCCCAGATCCATTAGAACCTCTGTACTCAATCCTGTGGATAAGGAGACAGGGAGGAGCTGTGAAGTGAACCTCACCACAGCTACAATGACACCACTGGAGGTTAAAAATAGAAACAAGGTATTTAGTTTGGTCTGCTCTTTTCCCTTGTCTATTTTATAAGCTAACACTGGAGGGCGCCATCGTGACAGGGAACTGGATGTGTGAAGAAAAATACCAAACTGGGAGGCAGGACAGAGACAGACACACAACGTCTGGAAGAGGACAAAACTGTACATTTTTATGTGTAAGAAACAAACAGACAAAATATTTGTAAATATTAAGTTTCTTGTTTGTTTTTCTTTTTTTGAGTGAATGAATGCTTATTTTGTGACAACATAAGACAACAGGTGCAGTTTGCCAAAAAAAGGCCACTAACTGGTTTCAAATTTGTTGGTGAGTATAAAATCCTTGCCACTGGTCACTTTTCATACCATCAGAAAAATACTTATTCACCTGTTGCCCTTTATCATGTGGGCATCCTGTAGCATCATGGTTTCTAACCAGTAAAGTCACTGTAGCAGAAATTCATCTCCACTGCAGCCACAACACGACAGAAGGCCTAAGATGCTGCAGTTGGCATTTGCTAGTTTCGTTGTTCTTTGTTCTGGGGTTAAACTAGAAGAATCAACTACCATGAGTTTTTTCGAGTCGAGATTTAGCAAACTTTTATTTTAATAAATGTCTCCTGATGAATCTGTATTTATGGAAACATCCCAGAGGGTACGAGTGCTGATAAAAGCCAGCTGTTGCCAGCTAACTAATGTAATGGTGGTCTAGGAAAGTGTTTCATGGTCAGGACTTCTAAACTGAGACACTAAATGAAGTGCAGTAAGTTAAAAGTTAGTTCACCTCACATGTAGCAGTGTTTACATGTAGCCACTTAATCACATGTGTGACAGACATGAGGGCTTTGATACCATAAGATGCCTCATATCCTCCTAGATAAATGAGATCACACATGTGGTCTGACTTTTTTCTTCCTCACACTGTGTTGCATTGTGGGTATGGACGCTGTGTTGACTTAACAGTGATGTGTTGTAGCAGTGAAGAGATTCAACAGTTGAGAGATGGATGAAAGTATGTTTGCAGCCCCTCAGTTCTCACAGTTTATTCTTATTTCAACATGCCTGAAAACTCAGCCAAGCAAAACAAGCTGACTTCATATCACTGAGGTCAGACCCTGTGTCAGGTCAGTGGTGCATGGAAGCACATGATTAACACCAACAATGGCAAACATATACAGAGACAGAGACACTTACACACTGACTCACATAAACCTTCAGCTTGGTCTCCATTGAGAAGTTGCACCTGTTGTCTTATTTTTACATTCTTTGTTGAATTCAGAAACCCAAGACTTGAGATGAAGAAAAATGTTAAATAATGGAATTTAAAAAAAGATTATTATTAAAAAAAGGTATAGTAAAACTATATAAATAAATGAGGTGATGATATTTCTGTTTACTTTAGAAGTTATTATACACTGTATGCTGTGATTCTGATCTGGGAAACATTAAAGACATTCATAGCCAGTCTGCTGATTTTGTCTCTTTATTGAATCAGTTAACACAAGGAAGTAATGTGTACATGTTGACAACACCACATATTTAATGAATGATCCTTTATAAACGGTAAATATTTGGCATCAGATACTAAATAAACAGACATTGTAAATTCTGAATTAAAAAAATTACATTTTATACTCAATTAGATAAGAATAAAAATGTGTCGGTCATGTGTAGCCTACATGTTGACATTCAGACTGAATGATCTTATAATACATTTGTAGTGAACAACGGTGTGGATTTGTGCATTTTACATTGAACAAATTTGGAGCTACCCTAAATTCCTTTCTCCTCCCCAGAGAAGATGGGGAGGGGTCAAAGTTGCTTTCTCTAAGTGCTAGCCCGACCATAAAACTGGCACCCTTTTGATTCCGAAGCTGATAACGCGGGGCCTGACTGTTAAACTGACAAAGGGACACGAACCAGCCATTGGCATCTCCCTGAACAGCCTATCAAAACTGCCCCCCCCCCCCCACGTTTCTGTGGCAACTGACCTTATTCTTTGTTTATTACCACATCAAAAAGGAAAACCCCTGTCTCACCCAAGTGTGACATGTTCCAGACACTGAACTTTCAATGTAAAAAGACTGCAGTCTCCAAAGACTCAAAGCATTTAATTAAGTTTAATTAAATCTTTAGTTGCCTGAATACGTTTGCCTCTATTTGAGTAGTTATGTTAACTGTTGTTGCTATCTGTTGTTGATATTAGTGCTGAAAAGAAGTTACTTGTGCAGTGTTTTTATTTTCAGCAAGACACTCCTTCATCTAATGTAATCAATGCTTGTTCATAATACTTTCCTACAAAATTCCTTTAGAAATGATGACAAAGAAATGTTTTACTATACTCTTAATCGCCAGCTTGAATTTAAGGATGAATCAACAATATTCCCAGTTCCTAAGGAGAGACGATCTTTGATGTAATCCAAGCTTTCCTCATGTAATCTGAGCTCCCCCAAGTGGACGAAATAAGTATTACATGCCCTCATCGGAAATGCCGTTAAATGTATAAATATCCTGACCAATAATGTGACAATTGTTTCCTGTTACCAAATGCTTAGAACAGTACAACCGTTCAACCATTGAGGTTTGATTGTGGAAAAGCCCTCAGAGTCGGCCAGCGAAACAAACAGGCCTTTGGTTTCGCTTGAAGCTACACACGTGAAGTGCCACGACATCAATCTGCCTTCAGTTTCTTTTATTTTCTTTATTTCTTTGTTTTGTTAAAGTTATCAGTCCGTTAAGTTACACTGGACTAATTCAGGAACGATCAAGTTCCATTTTAAGCCTTTTTCGTCAAGCCAACTTCACCAAGCCACGTGGTCTCGCCAGCTACAAGAAGGAAACCTGAAAACAGCCGAATTGCCAGACGGAGGAGGCGTTTTCAATCAGACACGGAGAACCTCGGAGAATCCCTAACAAAAAGCCAGGATCGGGCAGCTAGCGTGGGACCCGTGCAACAGGCCAAAAGCAGGCTGTCGACAAGCAGTAAGACTCAACACATGTTCTGTGATCAGATGTCCATTTCAAGTCCTAAACTATAGCATTAGTTTACTTTCAGTAGCTCTTCTATGCCGTATGAGTCAAATGCTTCCCACAATCGAACCTCCAGGCTCATTGTTCAGCAAATGTTTATGTTCCCTGTATCCAACCATCTTTTTATCACCTTAGTTAGAGAATAAATTCACTGTAATATAATCAAGAGCTGTGTGTGTTGCCTATTTATAGTTCCTGCCAAGAGAATTGACCCTTTAGATATGAGACTGACTGACTGATTTAAGATAATTGAGCGATTATTAACTAACTGATCACTAGTAATAATTGTATAATTATTCAAAACTACCTAGAGGTCCGGAGACTCTAGGATTATAACAACTCCGGTGGTGCCCTTAACGAGGAAATTATGATTTTATGAATCTTCAATTATGAATTCATAATTGGGTATCAATTCTCATAAATTTATTAAAATGCATAATTAAAAATTTTTAGGTCTGCTACACATTTCATACAATATTTTGCATCAGGTACTTCACAGAAACAAAAACAGATTGTGAATTCCAAGCAAACAATCGCCTATCCTATTAAAATAAAATGTAAATACGTGACATCAGATACTTCACAAAAACCATCAATAAAAGATTTCATATCAGATCATATATGATAAAAGAAAAAATCGCTTTACTACTACTACTTTGATTAACTGTACATTTTCGAAGTGGCAATATGATGACTTCATCTGTCACACAAAATTGATGAATTCAAAGTCAGATTTAATCAAATTGGAAACATTTGGTATGTTTCTAACGTGCTCCTAACATGTACAATAAAGAAAGTATTTTAAAATGTAGTAAACACTTACAGGTAAAGCAGATTATTTTTAATAAACATGAAACACATAAACACATAAAACATGTGTCTACTGATACTATCTTTAACCATGTTACAACTTGTGATTTTCTTCTGAATGTATGGAGGAACATGTGCACCTCTGTAACCACAAAGCATGTGTTCTCTCACTTCATGTTAAACGACTCTTTGAGGCTCGCTTCTGCTTGCTTATGTGTGATTGTTTTCCAAGTTTCAGGAATATCAGCAGGCTCTGCATTATATGCTTCAGCAAACTCCTTGTTGAACTTTGCCAGTACATATTTCCAGTAGTCTGACGCCTCTAAACTTACATCTGACTGGATTATCCAGTCTGGGAAAATTTCTCTGTAGTTCCTGTAAGGGTGCCATTCACCTTTTGTAGCATCACAGCAAAAACGCATATCACTGTTCACCAAGGACGAGCATATGTCAATGACAAGTTTTTCTGTCCCATCCCACCTGAATCTACCCAGACCCTCTGGCCGATGTAGTTTAGCAAAGTGCGCTCCATGTTTACTTGCTCCTGCGTCACAAGGAGCTTTGCAGAATGGACACTGTTTCCCACATCCAATCACCTGGGTGAAAAGCTCGTTCTGGGGCTTCACATGAAGATTTTTCAGTTTCATTTGGATGGTTTCTGTTTTAAACTTCTCTGTAAGAGCCTGTGCCATGTCCTTCACACACTCAGTGAGCCAGTGAGCAAACTGTTCCTGGTCGGCATTGTTCAGGATCATGAAAGCACCAAGAGCATCCTGGGAAATGACCAGTTTATCACCAAGTTCTTGACAGACATCTTCAACAAATGTCTTCATGTTACCACTCTTTTCTGTTTTAGCTTTGTTGATAGCATCATTTATGCTGCTGATACTTGACAGAACATGCCGATCCTCAAACTCAAAAACTTTATCACCCTTTGAAAAGTGTTCTTTTATTTGTTTGTGTGTCCATTTCTTTACATGATCCTCATATGAGCAAATGTAGCTCTTATAGTTTTCAAAGTCATCCTTTGAGAGCAAATCCAGTAAAACTGAATACTGGAAGAACATTCGTGTGCTGAATGGAAACTGTGTCAGCATTTCACCAATAATATCAGGACCCAATGAACGGTTGACAAAGTCTTCGACTGCAGGCCTCAAGCAGCGGCTTGTGAATTCTTCTGCCTTCTTCTGGCACTGGTCTCGTTCATGGAACACGTCTTTGAAATCAACACAAAACTTTTCTTTGTTTCGATTCAGACATCTGTAAGGATCATTAGCACGTATGAAATCTTCATGCATTTTCTGAAACTGTCTGGCTGCAACTCCACAGATGTGCTGTTTTAGAGAAACTTCAAACTCAGTGGTCTTAACACTCTGACTGTTCTGCAGCCGCTCATCAATCATGTGTAGGATCTCCTGGATGTAAGTGTCATGGTAATTGTTTTTCCTTTCCATTTTTTCAGTCACAAACTGTGTGCAAGCATCTATGATGCTGTCAGCCATGTTCTGTGAAGCCATCACATGATCTTTAATGTTGAACAACTGGCAGGCTTTGTGTTTTAACTGGTTCCAATTTCCTTCCACTGTATATTTGAAAGGAATCAGTCCACAATCTTTCAGCCTTTTTTGACTTAATAATTCACATGCATGACTCCCCTTACATGATAGATTTTCTCTGAGGTACAAGGAGACATTTGTGAAGACATTTTTGGCCTTTTGTTTAGAAAAAGATAGTTCCTCTACTATTTTATCCCACATCTTATCAAATTCTTGGTCTAGCTCTTTGTCTGTCATCTGGACTTTTCTTCCCCGACATTCCTCAATCAGCTGACGCACTCTCCCCTCTAATTCTTTTGTGTGGTTCTCCTTGATTCTGTCAAGTTCTGTCATTCCCTGTCTGATGTCAGCTGCTGCTGTGAGTTGATTATATACAGAGCTCTCCATTTCTCGACGAAGGCTCTTTGCACTGCTTGCAAATTCCTCTTTGTATCCTTCAAACTAGATACACATGACCCTCTGTTTGCTCAAAGTACTGTTTTAAATTTCCAAGAATTTTTGACTCCCATTTAGTCAGCTCTGTGCAAGCTTCACTTTTCAAAAGAGTGAGAAGTTCTTTCATGTCAGATAACTCAGATTTCACAGCAACTGTGCCGAAATTTGAAATTCTTGTTTCAGCATTTGTAACCCATGAATACATTTCTTTTTTGAATTCCCATTCCCATTTGTTGAACTCTGTGCACAGCCTCATGTATGCATCAGCCACTAGGCTGTTTCTGAAGCTGAAGATGAAGTTTTCATGCTTTACTGCATTCCACAGGCTTTTCATCCACTCGGTAAACTCCATGATATTATTAGCAGATGACTCACACCTTCCCAAAATTTGGATGATGTTCTTCTTGAGCTCATAAACGGCCTCACTGTACCCTGCATTGACTGGTGCCATTGGTGGGTTTCCATTCCAGAGTCCAGGAATGTACCAGTTCCCAGTGTCGGGACTGTACTCCATCACATCAGTGAAGCTCTTGTTCTCCTCTTTCTTTTCCATCTTGGCTGCTGCCTGGGTCATCTCGTTTAGCTGCTGCAAGAGCAGTTTCCTGTCTCGTAAGTTCTTGTCATGGGCTGAAACATCTGACACATTCTGGTGAACAAACATACATTTGGGCTTTTTGCCCACCTCTTTCATCCTGAGAAAAGCATGCACAACTATTTGTAGGATGTCCTTCATTTCTGTTGAATTCTCCATTGCAATATTGATGATGGTGATATCACTCAGCCCCACAACAAGTGTTGCAAGCTCGTTGTCGTGCTCATGGCTATTGTCCAGTTGAGCAAGCTCTGGTGACTTTAAGCCCTCAGTGTCAATGATCACCATGAAGTCACAGTTGAGTTCTTTTTTGACATCTTCATTGATTCTGATCAGCAACATAAACGCACCTCGAGTGCATCGACCACTGCTGACTGCAAACTGCACTCCAAACATGGTGTTGAGGAGAGTGGACTTTCCTGTGCTCTGAACTCCAAGAACTGTGACTACCAGTATCTTGCTCTTAGGAGACACCAAGTCATTGAGCTGAGAGAGAACGTCACTCACCCATCTGAGAGGTATGTTGGATGCATCTCCATCTACAAGCTCAAGGGGAAATCCATCAAGCAACAATTCTGCGCATAGTCTGGGCAGATGCTGTAATTGTTGACGTGATGGGTCTGTTTCTGGAAGGGAAACTGAAGCTTCATAGATCTGACCCATTTCACGGAAGAAGTGTTCAGTCCCCAGTGAGCTGTTGGAAAGTTGTCTGTCAATTTCTTTGATCTCCTCTTTGTTTTCAGAATTTTCACATTTCTTTTTGTACTGCTCCCTGAGGCCAGACAGTTTTTCTCGAGACAGGTTATCGAGGTTCATTCGCATCCATTTCAGGAAATAGCTCCTCTCTATCCCTGGGCTTGATATTGCGTTGATGAAACATGTCATAGCGTTTGACATGTCATAAGAGTTCTGTTTTTCCCGAAGTTTTATTTTCTGTATCTGAAGATCACTTTTGTACTTTTCTATGTTTTCAGACCCAACTTTTCGAAGGCGAAATTCTTCCTTCTCTACGAGAGTCAGTTCCTTCCATATTTGGCCCTGCAAGGGAAGCTGAGCTTCTTTGTATTTAAGGGTGTCTTGAATTTCTGCAGTGATGGCATCTGCATTTTTCTTGGCAGTCTGGCACTCTGCACAGTCCTCATCCACCAAGATACCTAATTCATGGGCAATGTCAGCCATCTGCTCAATCCCCATCTTCATCTTTGTGTTCTCAACTACATTGCTGACTGTTTTCCGCAGATGTTTGATGAAGTCTGCATTATTCATGTGCTTAGCCTTCAAAAGGATGTTGCTGTTAGTCAAACCCAACTTTCTCGCTAACCTAGTAAGAGCATCTAAACTGAAGCTCTGGCTTTGATGGTTGCCCACTAAGAAGATCTGTGCCTTGTGGTGTTGGTTGATAAGCAGCTCGCACTCAGAGTCCAAATTGTCAAAGAACACAAACACTGCTGCAGATGTCTGACACAAAAAAGAAAATTGTGTTTCAAAGGAAGCAATGTCCCCACGAAGGTTAGCTACAGCTACAGGCTCACTGAAAATATCCAAGTTTTTGTTCCCACAAGGAAGGTACCAAGTAACTTCAGCCAATCCATTGGATATTCTCCTTGAACTGTCACCACACTCCATGTTACGGTGAATAAATGTGTCATGGTACTGCTGAGAATTGCTGAGAAGCTTATTGAGGGTCTCAGACTTGGACAATGAGCACTCCCCCAGTCTCACAAATGATATCATTGGAAGTTCAGAGACAACAATCCTGTCTTCAATAAAACCCTTGGATTCTAACAGTTTCTGAGGTCTGTACTTTTTCACAATGTCTCTCATGGCCCAAAGCATGAGTGTGCACTGCTTTGTGTCACAATTAGGAAGCAGCAGAGGCACAGAAAACTGACACATAGACATTTTGAGTGCCATTTCCTGTTGTACAAAACCATCAGAACACAGAAAGAGAGCAGTGATTATGTCAAGGGGGTTTAGCATGTCACCTGAATCTGTACTGTTCACCAGATTATGAAGATTTAACTCCGTATTTCCTGACAGATCTTCACAGTTTGATTCACATTCTGATGTACATTTCACATTTCTAGCAGTCGCATTTACCATCATCAATTTCTTTAGAAAATACCATTGAAGATCTGAATTACACTTGGCAGGTTCATCAGAAATGGTCTTCTGGTCAATCTGAAGAATTGTGCACAGGGTGTAGTGGTGCTCCAACCCCAGATCCTCCATTAAGCTCTCTAGGTCTGTCTCTGCAAACATGAAAACAGTGATTATTAACCCATAACTGGTTATTTAAATTTTCTAAAGCATGGATCAAAATTACTTACATTCAAGATACTGGATTCTGTTTATTAGGGCACACCTGGAGATAAGTAATGCAGTCTAATATAACAGCCCTAAACACAGAGATATTATCATGTTTTTTAAATAGTGTTGTTGATTCAACTTTATGGTTCTTGGATGCTGCTATGCTGGACGAATTGTCCACAGTTGTCCTCAATTGTCCTCATTTATATAAATCAGGGTGGATTAGGGGGTGGTGCATAGATAAGATGCTTGATGTGGGAGACCAGAGTTTGATTCCCACTGTGAGACATCCACCATTGTGTCCCTGAGCACACTTAACCCATAGTTGCTCCATAGATGTGTGACCTCTGACATGTACAGCAATTGTAAGTCGTTCTGGATAAAAGCGTCAGGTAAATGGATTAAATATTAGAAAAACCCTCTCAGTATAAGTTAAACAGCACCCTAAACACAAGCCTCCAAAATGTTGATCAAGCCATAAACATTTTCAACAAATACTAAATCTTCATTAAGAATTACTTGTGGATTTTTTGTATTATTAGACTGCATTTGCTTTAGCTAGTTAGACCTACTAAACTGGTAACTAAGTCTAGAATTCATGCATTTGTAATGAAGACAAAATGCCTAAAAAAAGCACTACTATAATGGACCAGGCCTTCTGAAAACAGCAGACAGATAAATCTGTGGTCATCTCTCAAATTTTGTTGGCCCTCTAGTGGCCAATGCCCATGTTGATGTGGGTTAGACAGTCAGTAATCTGTCTGTCCAAGGTACAGATCAAGATACTTCAACAAAACCACAGAATCAGACCTTATATTTTGACAACACCAAAAGTATTCTCTAGTGTTGCAAAATTAAAATTTGTGCACAATAAATATCAGAATCTAATGGACAGACTGGAATTGGTAGTAAAACGACTGGAAAGAGGTGAGAAAATTACTTAATAATAACATCACTGAGGATTAAAGGAGTAAAGCCAGGAACCCTTTTGAAACAGAATGTCCTGTTCACACGTACACGGGTATTTTTGTAAACATAGGTTTATTTTATTATTTAGATGATACTAACTCGATTAAATTTGTCTAGGAGTTTGACGACTAAAGATAATGGATTAACAACTATTAGACATCACTGATCACAGAATGCCTTGTTTTGCCTTACGGTGGGTCAGCTGTCTGCCTTGGCCTGTTGCCGGTCCCGGTTGCTAGCTGCCCCTTTCCCGGCTTTTTGCTAGGGAATTCTCCGGGGTTCTCCGTGTCTGGAATGAAGAAAAACCCTCAAGGGTTGGCCGTCCTCGGTCTGGCAATTAGGCTGTCCTTTCAGGTGTCCTTTGTTACTGCTGGTTTGCCACGTGGCAGCGTCCGACCTCTGTGGGCTTAGCTCAACGCATAAAGCTTAAAAAGAACTTGGTCGTTCTTGAATTAACAAGTGTAACTTAACGGACTGATAACTTTTAACAAAACAAAAGAAAGAAAATAAAAACAAGTAAGTTGCTTGAAAACGAGGGAAAAATCAATGTCGCTGCGCTTAGCATGTGTGGCTGGGAAACGAACAAAGGCCTTAGCTGAGCCTGGAGATGCGGCGTGCTGGGCACGTGCCGACGCGCAGTTTGAAGAGGCCAGGAGCCAGCAGAGGACAAGAGAGAAGGCTCAAGAGCGTGAACGACAGCGTGTGTTGCGCTTTTGTTGGTTGGGGCATGGTTCCCAGAGGGTAGCCTTTTGTTTCCCTGAGGGCTTGTTTCCGGCGGAGAAGACTGTCTTCTTAAGTTTTAATATGTCTATAAAAAAAAGAAAATCTATTTGCACGTATTGTAATCAAATATCTTCCCACAATCAAACCTTAATTGTCACACGGCTGTACTGTTCTTAGTTTTAACCACTTGGTAAAAAGGAACACAATGTTAGTTAAACTATGAGGAAGCATTTCGGAATGAATCACAGAGGAGAAGAATTTAACTAGCTTTCTGGATATACTGGCGGTTACACGTTCTTAGAGAATATAGGCAAGCTACACGAATCGCATCAGATTATGGACAAGTAAATACAGCGTGACATTTGTACATTAATGGCATTTCAGATGATGGCATGTAATACTTATTTTGTCCACTTGGGGGAAGCTCGGGTTACATGAGGATAGCTCTGATCAATCCTAACACAATCTTCTCAGGAGCTGGGGAATTTAGTCATTTTTAACCTTAAATTTGAGCTAGAAATTAATCGAGTATAGGATGACATTTCTTTATCAACATTTCTAAAGGAGTTGTCAGAAAGTGTTGGTTATACATAAAATGAAGGAATGTCATTAACCTTGCTGAAAATTAAAACACTACAAAATTAACTCATTTAGATTCTTTAAACAAACAACAAGGTAACGTAACTACTCAAATGGAGGCAAACGCCGCTACTAACTTAGCAAGGATTATTGGTTAAACAGAACAACAGTTTAAAACTTGCATTAATTCATTTTGTTGACTATTTGACACTTTTGTCGTGTAGATTAAACTTACGTATGTAAGTTATCAGTTGAAAAAAAAGGCGACAGTATGAGGATTGCCTAGATGCTGCGTCTTTTGAGTTTGAGAAAAACATATACATAATCAACTAATTATTAGGGTTAAGCAAGTACTCGGTTAAAACGAGTATCCGGTACAGATACTTTCTATGAGTATCATCAGAGTAAAATGTGTCAATATCTGTTTTGTTATAAACTATAAATGTCGCGGTGGCAGCCCGGCTGTCGGTGAGTGTCCTGTTTCTCCTTTCCCTCACATTCTGGTTTCTCCTGTGCCTCCTCTCTCTCTGTGTGTGTGCTCTCTCCCTCCCTGCTCCGGAGCCCGGCTGGCTACCCACACCTGCACCTCGTTTACCTCCATCCCCGGCCGCCGCACCTGCCAGCCATCAGCCTCATCACTGCCAGTATATCTACCCCGGCTTTCCACTCCACCCTCGCTCGATCGTCGCAGCTCTTGACCTGGTGTCGCCGCTTCGTTCTGGCTTTATTTCTTATACTCCTTTTGCCTCTTGTCCTCTTGCCTACTAACCCTGTCTCTCTGTTTTTCCCCGCCAGGTTCACTCACCTCTGCCTCCCAGCTCGGCCAGCCGGGCTCGCTCGCCTGCCTCCTCCTCTCGCCGCCTCCACGACACCCCCCCGGCTTCTCCACTCGCACCCCGCCTGGACCCCCGTCTCCGTGTCCTCACCTACCCGTCTGCCAGCCTCCCCCCTAGCCTCCAGCCTTGTGCCCTCCGTTCCTCCAGCTTCTCGGTTCCCCGAGTCCTCGTCTGCCTCTCCCCCTCCTTCCACCTGCCCTCGCCTCGAGCCTGTTTTTTCCTCAATAAACCTCTTTTTCACCCTCAGCGTTGCGTTTGGGTCCGTTCTGTCTCCCACCGTTACATATAAATATATGAATATAAAAAAATCAATTACTATTCTCTGAAGCTCAATTCTGAGGCTGTTCTGTAAATGGTTTTCCAATAAATCTATAAAGTTCTAATAGAAATTTCAGGCTTAAATAACTTCCAGTTAATACCGCCCACTTATAGATTAAGCACCGGCCATTCTGAGTACAGATGCAGAAGATTTGGTGTTCTTGCTCACCCCTGCTAATTATACACTGCAGATAAGTCATATATTCATATTCCAACCAAATTATAGACACTTCTGTGGTAAACAAGACTAGTACCACCGGTGGAAAGGGTTCCAGACAACGGCCTTAATGCCCTTTCAGAAAGGAGGTGACATCTGCTGCTATTTTGAACTTTGACTGCGGCGTGCACAGGCGCCCCAGCAAGCTACCCTGCCCCGTCACAAGTCACTGAAGATAATAGCACAGTGGTGCTGTTGTTGTGGTCTGTCTTCAAGGCCCTTTATAGATGTAAATTTAGAATTTAAATCCCTTAACTTGAAATGGAAAGTAGTATTAATTTGGTTAAGTTGCTTAAACCTGAAACTATGAGTCATTTAACTAACATTGGGACAACTAGAACACTGTAGTTATATCCACTTTATGAACTTAAATTTATGAGTTGAAGGGTGTAGAATTGTATGTTTGTTAGAAAAGTGAACGCAAGTTTCCTTGAATGGACAATGTAATATAGATAGTTGTTTAAACTCACAGTATTAAGTTCAAACAACAAATTATCATTAATTAAACAAATTGTATAACGTAGCATCATGAGTTGAAACAAAGCTTTTCTTAAAGTTGAGTTTACTCACATTTTTAGGCAGCAATTGAACTTAAGTTTTTAAGTTGAACCACCTAGATAATTTTTACAGTGTGGTGTTCTTTCCAAATTTATATCGGGCTGTGAAAAGGGGTATCTCCTTTGAGGTGAGATAATTAAACAAAGAGCAAGGTATGTTGCCATGGTTACATGTGTGTGGGGGGGCAGTTTGGGGTTTCCTGCCCTCTCTTAAGAAGAGTTCCGATAGGCTGTTTGTAATCTCTGCTTAGTTTCTTTGTCATTTTAACAGTTCAGGCACCGAGAGGCTTATCTCAGCTGTTGCCAAAGTTGGCCAGTTTTACGATCAACTTTCCCCGAATAGCACTTATGGCAAGCAACCTTTCAACTCTTCCTTGGAGTCGCTTTGGCTCTCTGTAGAGGGTTGATAATAAAAACCCCTCCTCCTTCTCTCTGGGAGAGAAAAGGAATTTAGAGTAGTCCAAATTTATTTGATATAAAATGCACAAATCCACACTGTTGGTACACAACACTACCACACCACTAAAGTCTGGGAATATTAAATATCTGGGTGTCAATATTTCCTCCAGGCTGTCAGAACTGACATGGCTAAGCTACACGCCTTTACCTAAATCAATAGAGGATGACCTTGTACAATGGACATCATTGCCCATATCACTCATGGGAAGATGATCCTACCCAAAATCAATTACCTGTTTTCAGTGTTACCCACCCAACCCTCTGCTGTCTGGTTTAAATCACTGGACTCAAACATCTCTAAATTTTTGTGGAAAAATAAACCCCCATGAATCAGTTTTAAAAAAAAGATTGTGGTGGTTTAGAACTGCCAAATTGTTCTCATTACTTCCTGTCCAATAGACTACAATATATCTCAAAATGGATCAATCAAAGCCCCCTGGGCCACTCATGGATGGACATAGAACAAACATTCTGTAAGGCAATTAAAATTTCCGATATATCATTCATCAGTTGAAAATATTCAACAACAAAATTCCTTCATGTTGCCTGACAGGAAATTGCGGCTCTATGCGTCTTTGCATTGACTTTGTATGCAAACTCACCATCCTGAATGCTTGCTTCGCTTACTAACGCTTACTTTAAACGCGTATTTTAGTCTTTAGTCTTGCTTTTATCATTGTATTTGTTTTTATCTGTTTTATTATCTTTACACTTGTTAAAGCACTTTGTAACTTGTTTTTGAAAAGTGCTCTGCAAATAAAGATTATTAAAGATTATTTGGTTTGCTTCATTGGCCTCAGATCTGTGTTCCCTCATTTCTCGGTCAGCCAGTATAAAGTTAGTTGTCGGGATGTGCAGTGTGTATGGGCATAACACTGGTTTGTTCTGGGCTTGTTCCTGGTGTTCTCGGCCGTTGACAGGAGGGTGGGTTGTTGGTGACATGTAGCTAAGCTAGTTGATTTTGCTTCGTTGCTTGTTTGGCTGGTTTTGCATGGCAGCAGGATACGCAGAGGGCTGCCGGGCACTGGGTCTCGCGGTGCTCATGCAGTGTGGGGGTTGAGGATGTCACTTGCGCATTTATGTTGATGATTGCGTGGTGTTTTGGCGGTTTGGTTGTTTGTTCCCCAGTTAGTATTGTGAGTTAAAAAGCATCTCCTCTAGCTCTGAGTCTTTGAGATCTTTTTACTGCCTTTGATTTTATTCTGTTTGATGAACCATAAGGGAAAGACAGTGCTCTGCACTGTTCATACTTGTGTAAAGTGAAATAAAAATTTAATTCTCGGTTTTTCTACCTGGGACTCATCTCACCTCCCAGAATTTCCGCAAGACCCATCTGAGCCTGTGCAGATTTTGAGGACTGACGAGAAGTAGCAAGGCTGGTCCCAGTCACCTACCATCACTCTCTCTTCAAATAAAGACAGGACTGCCAGGACAAAGCAGCACACCAATCCTTCCTCCAGCACCAGAAACATTAACTTGATATCTTTTAATATGTATTTATACATATATTAGCCTATCATAGGCTACATGTTTCTTTATTTTAGGACAAGTCGTTATTACAGCCTTGCTCATACTTCCGTGTGAATTGGATGTATTACTATTATGTATTGGATGTATTGTATTATACTATATAAACAACACACACATCTCTGTTACCCAACACATGATGTTTGTTTGTAGGACTACTGTTTTTACTATTGCGTTGACAGTCGTGGGAGTGAAATGTTACGATTTACCCCATAAGCGGGGTTAACTGTAACAGATAGTCACACATCTATCTAACCTTTATCCAATGATCCAACATGGACCGATACAAGCCTAGACATAGTGGGACATTATCTCTTTCCAATTTCCATCAATGATAGATATGTCTTTCCATCCAAATCATGGAAGGATGGATACCTGTGGATTGATAGTCAATGATGGACCAATGGATAAAGTGATTATATCCACAAAATAGGCTACATATAAATATTGATAAGAGACTTTGTGTCAAACACTGATGATCCATATGGGCTAAAACAATCAAACATATTGCTCTGCTACATATAAACAGATTTGTTCATTAAATAATATGTATTAAAAACATATTCAACAGTGTTGATGAATAATTTCACTCACTCATTCATTCAGCCATTCACTCATTTGACGGCCCCTGTGTGATCCAGTGAGGCCACCCTGTGGGAGTGACGCCTCACCACTGTTAACCATCTTTGTTTTGTTGAGGTGATTGCTGATCGGGTGCACCTTGGAGACCTGTGAGCCAGGGGAGGGAGGGAGATAAAGCTCCACTTGGGTAAACTACTGGGTCTTCTGCCTTCTCTGCAACCCAGATGTCCACCATGGCCTGACCACCCCGACTGCCACATTTTGCTATGAGTTTTTTATGTTACAGCGACAGCACATTTAAATAGTTAGGTTTAGTTCACTCTTCACCTGAGGTAGGTGTATTGGTATACAGTAAATTCAATATGACATAGTATGAACAGCACTGAAATAGAGAATGGTGAATAAATAATAAGTGGTAACCAGTAAACAGATGGCTGATTAGAGACAGAGTTACTGGGTTATTGCACAGGAATTGTTCCTGACACCGTGAGTCAGAAATCAGCTGTTCATCAGATTGATGGCTTGTGGGATGAAACTGCTTCTGTCTGTTGGTTTTGGCGTACAGTGCTCTGTAGCGCCTACCAGAGGGGAGGAGCTGGAACAGGTTGTGTCCGGGGTGAGATGGATCTGCAGTGATGTTTCCTGCCCGTTTCCTGACTCTGGAAATGTATAAGTCCTGAATGAAGGGCAGGCTGGCACCGATGATTTTTTCTGTGGTCCTGACTGTCCGTTGTAGTCTGCTCCTGTCCTTTATGGTGGCGGATTCAAACCAGACAGTGATGGAGGTGCAGAGAACAGACTGGATGATGGCTGTGTAGAACAGGATCAGCAGCTCCTTAGGCAGGTTGAGCTTCCTGAGCTGACGCAGGAAGTACATCCTCTGCTGGGCCTTCTTGATGATGGTGTCAGTATTGGGCTCCCACTTCAGATCCTGGGATATAGTGGAACCCAGAAACCTGAAGGATTCCACAGCAGACACAGGACTGTTGAGTATGGTGATGGGGGGCAGAGTGGGGGGGCTCCTCCTGAAGTCCACGGTCATCTCCACAGTTTTGAGCGTGTTAAGTTCCAGGTTATTCTGACCTCATCACCGTCCCGGACTCGTCACCATCCGGATAAGGCCGATGACCGTTGTGTCGTCGGGAGTTTGACAAATGGGTCTCCTGAGGTGCGTTTGTTGGTGTAGAGGGAGAGGAGCAGTGGGGAGACCACACACCCCTGGGGGGCGCCAGTGCTGCTAGTCTGGGTGCTGAATGTGATGTTTCCCAGCCTCACCTGCTGACTCCTGTCAGTCAGGAAGTCTGTGATCCACTGACAGTTGGAGGCTGGCACAGTGAGCTGGGCGAGTTTGATGCTGAGGATGTCCGGGATGATTGTGTGGAACGCGTGAAGATCTGAGTGAAGATGGTCCAGCTGGTCAGATTTTCAGGCAGGATGGTGAGACACCGTCAGGTCCAGGAGCCTTCCTGATCTTCTGCCTTTGGAAGAGGTGGCTCACATCCTCTTCAAAGATCTTGAGTGCAGGTCAGAGGGGGAAGGTGACTGTTTGAAGATGGTGAGGTGTGACTGGGCTTTTCAAACCTACAGTAGAAACCATTCAGCTCGTCTGCCAGTTGTTGAGTGCCAGCAGTGTTGGGGGATGGTCTCTTGTAGTTTGTGATTGTCCGTAGGCCTCTTCACACTGACGCAGGGACGTTGGCTGCAAAGATGTTATTTAGCTTTTCAGCGTCGCACCTCTTTGCAGCTTTGACCTCTTTAGTCAGCGTGTTCCTGGCCTGGTTGTACAAGACTCTGTCCCCACTTCTGAAGGTCTCCTCCTTGGTCTGACGAAACTGCCTGAGTTTCTCTGTGAACCAGGGTTTTTGGTTGTTGTGTGTGCAGAAGGTTTTAGAAGGCACACAAAAACTGATGTAAGATGTCACTGATGTAAGATACAGCCTCAAAAACACTCCAGTCAGTGCAGTCAAAGCAGGCCTGTAACTCCAGCTTTGACTCGTTGGTCCATCTTTTCACAGTCTTTACAACAGGTTTAGCAGATTTCAGTTTTTGCCTGTGTGTCGGGATAAGATGAACCAGACAGTGATCAGAGAGTCCCAAGGCTGCACGGGGAACGGAGTTATAGGCGTCCTTTAACGTTGTGTAGCAGTGGTCCAGTGTTTTAGTGTCTGTACTTTGGAAGTTCATGACTGAGGTTTGTTTGTCCCCAAGAACAATGAGCAGGGAGTCTGGGTGTTTTTTCTCCACATTAGTTATCTGGTCGGCCAGGTGTAGTAACACCTCACTAACACAGGTGCCTGAGGTTGAATGTAAACAGCGACCAGAACATACGAGGAAATCTCCCGCGGTGAATAAAACGGTTTACAGTTTATAAATAATGTGTCTAGGTGAGGGCTGCAAGATTTCTTCAACACTGTGACATCTGTGCACCAACCTTCCTTTATGTAGAAACAGATTCCGCCTCCCCGTGTTTTTCCCGTGAGCTCCCTTTCGCGATCAACACGGATGAGATTAAATCCTGGTAGATGAAGTGCACTGTCCGGGATATGCGGGGAAACAGAGGGCAGCAGATCTGCAGAAGTCCGAGTTAGTTCTGATGAGGAGCAGCAGTTTGTCCATTTTGTTGGCCAGAGAGCGGACATTCACCAGGTGGATTGAACGAGCGCAGTGCGAAATCCCCGCTGTCTCAGTTAAACCAGCGCGCCTGCACGTTTTCCCCTGCGACGATCCCAAACAGAGCTCCTGCTCCTCCAATTTATAATTCCAGGGTCAACAATGAGCGGTGCAATAGTCTGAGCAGTTGAAAGTCCAATGTTTAAGAGCTCTTCTCTAGTAAAAGTTAACAGAGAGGGACGGCAGAAAATAGCGTTAATTAACAAAAACACAAAAAGCACTATGGAGCGTAATCCTGAGGCGGCCGTCTGCGGCGCCATCTTGGCACTTAATCCTAATCCTAGCTATGTAACAGTTTTAGTTACGATTGACAAAATATTAGTAAATTTTGAAATAAATATAAATAATAAATAAATAATATCAGTAATTTTGAATGTAAAAATATTTCATGGTTCCAGCTCAACAAATGTGAACACTTGCTGCGTTTCCTTTAACTTATTTTAATAATATTAATGTATTTTCAATAATGTTGAGGTTTAATTGGACTGCTGGTTGGACAACAAGCATTGTGAAGGTGTCACAAACCAAACAATCAGTCGATTAGTGGAGAAAATAATTAGCAGATTTTTAGCTTTTAGCCTACAATGCATCGGTCACAATAATCCAAAGCAACAATAGCTATTGCCTGTAATCGCTGAACAGTAAAGGGACATTTTTCTGATTTAAGTTTTTTTTTAACTTTTAATAACCTACTTTAATAATTTTAATATTAATATTTTAAAGCAGTTCTTTTACTTGTGACAGAGTTTTATTACAGTGTGTTAGCCGATAACTGTCAGTTGTGTTATGTCAGCTAGATGGGGTTTAGGGCTGTTTTTGTAATAATTTATCATAATCATTAAACACAATGAAAACATGAATTATCAATGACAAATGTGACAGAATTACAATTGTTGGGTTATCATAATCCAGAAGACTATAAGTTATATCAACACAAAACAGACAGAGCCTTGTCTATGAAAACATGTGGAGGGATGACAGCAGCTACAAAGACTGTATCTTCAATCAAGGTCGTCACCTTAATGGAGCTGTAAGCTTTGTAAGCTCCCCAGATGGAGCCAATAAAACAGTTTTTCATGTCAGCATTAGTTGCAGGGATTCGGGGGCTGCTGTCGGAGGTGCTGATAACGAAAGAACTGAAGGACCAAGATTTGTTTAGTTTTCCTGTTACAAAACAATTTCTGAGGTATAACTCATCTGCAGCCAGAAACTCACTGATTATGTCAACCTTAGTGGGAAGAGCCAAAGCACTGCAGTTGTTACTGCTGCCACCGGCACCCGTCTGTACCTGTGTTTGTGAGTATCTATTATTCTGAGCAGGCTGTGCCAACCCACGCTGAGGATTGGCTGTGCGACGCAGGGAGGCCCCACCTACTTCCTGCCCAGAGTGCGCAGAGGTCTGTTCAAACCAGCACGGGATTTTTCTATAAGAGGTTTCCATTCAGGCTTCTTACAGAGGGAGGATTGCAGTGAGAGCACTGTGGTGTCAGGTGTGAGTGTTTTTGCCCTGCCCAGCTCTGTTTTTGCCCTGCGAGTCGCAGCCAGTTTGTGACCGACTGGTCACGTAGTTGGTAGCTGGAGTTTTGCAATATAAACATCTGAAAACTGAAGCTCTCTGTTTGAGAGGTGCTGAAGTTAACGTGTGGATTTTGGGTGAGATTTCTGCCTGATCACAAGTGTTTCAGTTAGTTTTGGTTTCTGCTTCCTGGTCTCGTCTTAACATACCCAAATTCCCAAATGGGGTTCTGTGTCTGTCACACAGTCTGAAGGGGATACTACCACACCAGCAGAGCAACAATGCAGACTTATCCACCCATTTTCCAACATTTTTCATGTGGTATCTGTACTTTTACTTAAGTGTGGAAATTGGAGTACTTCTAACAATACCTGATTTTATTAGGCTCTGATTGGCCAATGTGGCTTTACATTTAGGGTAATATGTCCGTCTGTTGGTTTAGCGTGCTCTTGACAGTGCTTGATAGCATGTTTTTGCATTTTCATGTAGACAGAGATTTTTTTTAAATGACGGAGGAAAAACTCTGTTGATTAAAAAATACCCATGTACGTGTGGACTACTAGGCCTTACTGTCCTGGGCCAAAGATGAATTTTATGATTAAGGAGTCATCTGAAAGCTACTATTCGCCTTAAGACATTTGGGGGGACCAGGATAGAGCTGCAGCCAGATCAGCAACAATGCTGAAATTTCATTGTCCATAATAATAAGGTAAGGAAGAACCGGGACATCTCATTAACTGTGTTGTGTTCTTGGGCAAGCAGGTCACAATGGAGGAGCAGGTTCAGCAAACAAGAGGAATTATCTGGAGTTGTTGGATTTAGTATATATGAGAGCAACCTGCGCACTTACCTCGCCACATCAATGGTGTTCAGTGGCATATCAATTCAATTCAATCTAGCTTTATTGGCATGAATGTAAAACAACAATATTGCCAAAGCTACAAATAAATTACAAAAGAAAAATTCATATTATACAGTTCATCAGTCACTATAAAAATATCTAATATATATTAAAAATAAAGTAAATAAATCTGTAAAAGTGTGTGACTCTTCTCTGGTTTCAGCTTCTGGCATGTTAGGGTTTTATGATGGTCTGTCTGGGGGTTTACTGATTTTAAGTGTAAAATTTAATTGATCTTTTATGTATTATATAGAAAAGCTGACGTATTGACGTACTGCTGACGTATTGCGGTAAGCGTGTCGACTCATTTCCGTTTCCGGTGCTTGTGTGTTGGTACCGTGTTGTGCTGCTCTCGCTAAATAACAGTTACATTTATTTGATTACAGCAGCCAACTGTCCGCTAAACACTTATTCTTTACAGTAATTTTGCCTAAGCACTCACAGTTCTTTCCATCTTTTAGTGACTGCTGTTCAATCTCATAGTTGTTCTAAAGTTTTGGTAACTGACGCTACAGTAATTTAGCTTAGCCGTTAGCGACTTTAGCTTAGCAGCTAGCGATGGCTTCTCCTTCTCCCTCTCTCTCTCCTACTTTCTCCTGCTCGGTGTGTCAGATGTTTAGTTACTCCTCTGCCTCCTTTAGCGGTAATGGTACATGTAATAAGTGTAGTTTATTTATAGACATGGAGGCGAGGCTCAGTGATTTAGAAGTCCGGCTCCGCACCTTGGTAGATCAGTCTTTAGCTACTGTAGCAAGCCAGTCCCCGGTAGTCGGTGCGGAACAGCCTGAGTTAGCCTCTGGTAGCCGTCCTCCGGCATCCCCTGTGCAGCCAGGAAAGGTGGGCTGGGTGACTGTCCGAAGGAGGAATAGTCGTAAGCATTCAAAGTCCACGGGGCATCATCAACCTGTTCACGTTTCTAACAGATTTTCCCCACTCAGCGACACACCCGCTGAGAAACCAACTCTGATCATTGGCAGCTCCATTTTGAGAAACGTGAAGTTAGCGAAGCCAGCGGCCATAGTTAAGTGCATCCCTGGGGCCAGAGCGGGCGACATTGAGTCTTATTTGAAACTGCTGGCTAAGGATAAACGTACATACAGTAAGATTGTTATTCACGTCGGCGGTAATGACTCCCGGTTACGCCAATCGGAGGTCACTAAGATTAATGTTGAGTCGGTGTGTACATATGCAAAAACAATGTCGGACACCGTAGTTTTCTCTGGACCCCTGCCAAATCTGACCAGTGATGACATGTATAGCCGCATGTCGTCATTCCGCCGCTGGTTGTCGAGGTGGTGTCCAGCAAACGATATGGGCTTTGTAGATCATTGGCAGACTTTCTGGGGAAGACCTGGTCTGATCCGGAGAGACGGCATCCATCCCACTTGGGAAGGAGCAGCTCTCATTTCTAGAAATCTGGCCAAGTTTATTAGTGGACCAAATCCATGACAACCCAGAGTTGAGACCAGGAGGCAGAGTCGCAGTTTAACACACTTCTCTGCCCTTCTTTTTCAGCAGTTACCCACCCAAAACCCTACGCAGAGTCGCAGTCTAACACACTTCTCTGCTCCTCCATTTCAGGAGTTACTTAGTGAAAATCCTATAGTGACGGTGTCTGTCCCCCGACCATCGAAATTATTTAAAAAGGTAAACAGAAGAGGAGCTGTGCATAAAAACCTCATAAAAATTAAAACCACAAGAGCAATAGTGCAAACGAATAGGAGAGTTAAATGTGGACTCTTAAACATCAGATCTCTCTCTTCTAAAGGTGTACTAGTAAATGAACTAATATCAGATTATGATATTGATTTATTTGGTCTTACTGAAACCTGGCTGGGTGATGGAGAATATGTTAGCCTAAATGAATCCACCCCTCCCAGTCATATTAATACTCACATTCCTCGAGGCACAGGCCGAGGAGGTGGAGTTGCAGCTATCTTCGACTCTAGCCTACTAATCAGCTCTAAACCTAAACTAAACTATAACTCATTTGAAAGTCTTGTTCTTAGTCTTTCGCACCCAAGTTGGAAATCACTGCAACCAATTCTTTTTGTTATAGTGTACCGAGCACCTGGCCCGTATTCTGAATTCTTATCTGAATTTGCAGAGTTTTTGTCAACTTTAGTCCTTAAAACGGACAAAGTTATTATTGTAGGAGATTTTAATATTCATGTGGATGTTGAGAATGACAGCTTTAGTACTGCGTTTATCTCTCTGTTAGATTCCATTGGCTTCTCTCAGAGTGTTCATGAACCGACTCACTGTTTTAACCACACCCTCGACCTTGTTTTGGTGTATGGTATTGAAATTGAACATTTAGTGGTGTTCCCACAGAATCCCTCTTTATCCGACCACTGTTTGATAACTTTTGAGTTTGTATTGCTGAACTACTCGCCATTGGGCAAAAATTTCTATACAAGATGTCTGTCTGATAGTGCCATAGCTAAATTTAAGGATGCGATTCCATCAGCTCTAAATACATTATCTAGTCACAAAGTAACGGAGGACTCCTATGCTAATTTCAGTCCCTCCCAAATCGATCATCTTGTTGATAGTGCTGCAGGCTCGCTACGAATGACACTCGACTCTGTAGCCCCTCTAAAAAAGAAAATACTAAAACAAAGACGGTTAGCTCCATGGTATAATACTGAAACTCGCAAATTAAAGCAAATATCACGGAAACTTGAGAGATTGGCGTTCTACCAAAGTGGAAAATTCTCGTTTAATTTGGCAAGATAGTCTTAAAACTTATAGGAAGGCCCTCCGTAATGCCAGAGCAGCGTACTACTCGTCATTAATAGAGGAAAATAGGAACAACCCAAAGTTTCTTTTCAGCACTGTAGCCAGGCTGACAGAGAGTCGCAGCTCTATTGAGCCAAGTATTCCCATAGCTCTCAGTAGTTACGATTTCATGAGCTTCTTTAATGATAAAATTCTAGCTATTAGAGACAAAATTCACCAAGACCTGCCCTCAATTGGCACCGACTTATCTCTTAACTCAGGAACCTTAGAAACAGCTGTAGAACCAGATACATGTTTAGACTGTTTTGCTTCCCTCAATCTTTACCAACTAACTTCAATCATTTCTTCATCTAAACCATCAACCTGCCTCTTAGACCCCATCCCGACTAGGCTGCTTAAAGATGTTCTACCCTTAGTCAGCACCTCTATACTAGATATGATCAATCTATCTTTATCAACAGGCTATGTACCACAGTACTTTAAAGTAGCTGTAATTAAACCTCTTCTGAAAAAGCCCAAACTTGATCCGGATGTTTTAGCCAACTATAGACCTATATCTAACCTTCCATTTCTCTCTAAGGTTCTGGAGAAAGCAGTTGCTAAACAGCTGTGTGACTTTCTACAGAGCAATAGTTTATTTGAGGATTTTCAGTCAGGATTTAGAGCTCATCATAGCACAGAGACAGCACTGGTGAAAATTACTAATGACCTCCTTATTGCATCAGACAAAGGACTTGTCTCTGTACTGGTTTTATTAGATCTTAGTGCTGCATTTGATACCATTGAACATCAGATCCTATTGCAGAGACTGGAATATTTCATTGGCATTAAAGGAACCGCTCTAAGCTGGTTTAAGTCCTATTTATCAGATCGATTTCAGTTTGTACATGTTAATGATGAGTCCTCCATGCACGCCAAAGTTACTCATGGAGTTCCTCAAGGATCTGTCCTTGGACCAATCCTCTTCACTTTATATATGCTTCCTTTAGGCAATATTATCAGGAAACATTCCATAAGCTTTCATTGTTATGCAGATGATACTCAGTTATATCTATCGATCAAGCCAGATGAAACTCATCAGTTAGCTAAACTTCAAATGTGCCTTCAGGATGTTAAAACCTGGATGACCTGTAATTTTCTCATGTTAAACTCAGATAAAACTGAAGTTATTGCTCTGGGGCCTAAGCACCTCCGTGACGCATTATCTAAAGATATAGTTTCCCTGGATGGCATCGCCTTGGCCTCCAGCACCACTGTGAGGAATCTTGGAGTTATCTTTGATCAGGACATGTCGTTTAAGTCTCACATTAAGCAAATTTCAAGGACCGCCTTTTTTCACCTACGTAATATTGCGAAAATCAGGAACATCCTGTCTAAAAATGATGCAGAAAAACTAGTCCATGCATTTGTTACTTCTAGGCTGGATTACTGCAATTCCTTATTATCAGGCTGCTCGAAAAAGTCCATTAAGATCTTCAGCTGATCCAGAATGCTGCAGCACGTGTTCTGACAGGAACCAGGAAAAGAGATCACATTTCTCCTGTTTTAGCTTCTTTGCATTGGCTTCCAGTAAAATCCAGAATAGAATTTAAAATCATTCTTCTTACCTACAAAGCTCTTAATGGTCAGGCACCATCTTATCTTAAAGAGCTCATAGTACCTTACTACCCCACCAGAGCACTGCGCTCCCAGAATGCAGGGTTACTTGTGGTTCCTAGAGTCTCCAAAAGTAGACTAGGAGCCAGAGCGTTCAGCTATCAAGCTCCTCTCCTGTGGAACCAGGTTCCAGTTTGGGTTCAGGAGGCAGACACCATCTCCACATTTAAGAGTAGGCTTAAGACTTTCCTCTTTGATAAAGCTTATAGTTAGGGCTGGCTCAGGTAGTCCTGAACCATCCCTTAGTTATGCTGCTATAGGCCTAGACTGCCGGGGGATTTCCCATGATGCACTGAGCTCCTCTCTCCTCTACTTTCTCTCCCTCTGTATGCAATCTTATCCCGTTATTGCATGTTACTAACACAACTTCTCCCCTTTCTGGTAGTCTTGTGCTTTCTCGTCTCTCTCCTCTCTCCTATCACTTCCTGCAGGTTTTCTGGCTCTGGAGCTGTGGAGTCTGGAGCTGTGGCTGCGGGTCACCTGCTGCCCCCGTGTTCCTGCTCGACAACCTCTACTGCAACGACTATTGTTGCTAGTCTTATTGTTATTATTGTTATTATAATCATTAACATTACGATGGTTACCATTAACACTATTACAAATATCTGTACCATTTTTCATTTAGTCTATAGCAACATTACCTTCACTGTCTGTACCTCTGTGTGTATATTGTGTAGGCTGCCTCCCTCCCCTCTCTCTCTCCTTACATTTCTCTCTCCTTACATCTCTCTCTCTCTCTCTCACCCCAACCGGTCGAGGCAGATGGCCGCCCACCCTGAGCCATGGTTCTGCTCGAGGTTTCTGCCTCTTAAAAGGAAGTTTTTCCTTGCCTCTGTCGCCTAGTGCTTGCTCTTGGTGGGAACTGTTGGGCTTCTGTAAATAACATCACAGAGTACGGTCTAGACCTGCTCTTTTATGAAAAGCGCTGTGAGATAACTGTTGTTGTGATTTGGTGCTATATAAATAAAATTGAATTGAATTGAATTGAATTGTATTTTTAGTAAGAGGGGTTTTTAGCCGAGCTCTGCTCTGTTTATTTGGTGTTTTTTTCTGCACCATATCATCAAAGATTCAGAATTCAGAATGATTTGCACCGTTGCTAACGTCATAACATACAGCATGAAGAAGGAGTTGAGAAGCTGCTATGGGGCTCATGGAGATGTTTGCGCACGGCACAGGGAGCTTTATTGCAGTGTAAATGACAGCCTCCTAACTCAGATTGACAACCGATTTAGTGACCACAAAAAGCTGGCGTTCCTGGCCCTTCTAGATCCATAACACTTCAGCCATTACAGTGACTGTTTTCCCAATGCTGCCTTATCAAATTTGATGGATAGCTATGGTGTATATTTCGACCAGACCCGAATTCAACGTCATGTACAGCATGTCTGACTTTGCAGGTAAGAGCCAAGCCAACATTCATCAGTTTTTTATTCCAAAAAGGAATGAAAGAAGTATACACTGTCACATGCCTCATCCTGACAATACCTTCATCCACTGCCTCTGTGGAGAGGTCATTTTATGTGCTGGAGCCCATACATTCCATACCTACTCAAGGAACATGGCTGGGCAGGCTCGACTTTCAGACTTGGCCTTAATTTTCATAGAGAGGGAATTGGCTGTCAGCACAAGAAGTGGACTGAGCGATCCAGTGATCGACCAACCATGCAGTCGAATGAGCAATGCTGCAGGGAACGACTGGAGTAATGACCGAGAGCTGAGTTTGCAGAATTCTACTGGGTTTCCGGTTTTCTGGAAAGTAATCAGTTCATAGTCGTATTCGCAAAATCTGATGGTTATTTAAACTTATTTTAAATAAAAGCATTTCATGTAGGAAATTGGTTTGGCCTCGAATAAATTTTGCTCGGCACAAGCAAGCTGTGTCTCTGACAGAGACAGAGTGTAGTTGTTGTTGACTGTCTTGACAGAGTGATGTTGTTGACTTTGTTCCTTTCATTTGGCCCATTCAGTTTTCCGAAGTAGAAAACTAGACTGCAACATTTACTACATATTTGTCAAGTAATCTTTGGATGAATAAAATGTTGAGTATGTTTGTCAACTAAAACTAGATGAAAAGTTTCATGGTTTTTTTTAAGACATAAAATTCACCTTTTCCTTGGCCAGAGTTTCAGAATTTAGAAAAAGGGGGTGTGCAGCGGCTCCATCCAGGACCTAGTGTAGCAACCTTTCAGTGCACGGTTGAGTATTGTTTGTTGTGTATGCATGTTGAACCCTTTATATTTAGTTTTGTGTGTTTGTGCTAGTATGATATCCCAAGGTATTTGCATTGGCTTTGAGTGGTCCTACCCATGACCTCCCTCCACCCCGCTCCTCACCCCCTTATCCTGGTCAGCAGCTATTAGTGACTGATAGACACACTGCCTCCCTGTTGTTTTACCTATAGACTCTTGTGGAGACTACTGAGGCATAATCTAAACTAAATCCAGCTAAATTCGAAATATTAAACTTAATTTGACTGATTGTCAACTACAAGTATATTAAGGTTTTGTTGTTTACTATAATATTTCAAACACTGATTTACAAAAAAGACTATTGTCTTTAATTTGACATTAGTTATGAGATAGATCGGTCCATCCACTCGTGACCCTACCCACGGTAAGGGTTTACTCATCCTTTATTTTACGGTACCTTTACAGCACTGCTCATGACACTGTTGGTCATTGAGGTATCACCAGAGGCGGACTGGGACAAAAATTCAGCCCTGGCACTGTAGCCACACTAGCCCACATTACCACGCATACCCACTCATGAACACACATTCACTACTTAGGCTACATTTGTGTACAGATAGTGAGATCATATAAGCAGTAGGCCTACCATATGTAACAGATTTGTAACATTTTATGTATGTGACTGGCACACAATGCTTAATAGTTTTTAAAGAGCACAGGTTTATAACAAATTTACACATACAGTTAAAACAATGGCTGTCCATCTGACTATGTTGTAGAGTCTGTGCGCTCTCTGTCTGCTTATCTGCTGTTACTGTCTTTCTCTACTGCAGAGTTAATTACAAACCGAACATTTGTGTGTCTTCCTATGTTGAACTTCCTACCTCTACCACGCTCCTCCCTGTCTCTGCTAGACTTACAGTAGCATCCTACCTCACTGCACCGAAGACCAGGGGTCTGTTGCTGTGCTGATTACAGCAACATGCTAGTTCATGAACACAGTATAGGATGTAAACATTGCAGAAAAATGTTTTCTCACACACTGCTCTCAACATTGGAATACACATGAATAAAAACAAGTAAGTCTGGTAAATGGCAGAAGTGGAAAGGATTATGGTAGAAAGGAACTTTACTGACAATCAGATTATGTTGCGCTCTCTCTGATGATGTTGACTGAATGTGTCAATTTTAGTAACCTAATCGAGTTGGTCAGCCCATTTCAGGACCAGGCCGGTCGATACCAACTGGGCCAAATGCTTTATTATTATTATTATTATTATTATTATTAGGCATATCATTATAACCATAGCAAACTTGTGTAAGTGATGAAACCTCCTCTGCAATGTAGTCCTGTAAAAACTAAGCATTTATAAATATTCAGTGTTTCCCACAGAATGACCATTTTAATTCTACTTTATTTTCCACCTTTATTTTAGTGTTTACTTGCTAGCATACTTGAATCTGCTCTCTTTTCCATTAGTTAATATCCACACACAAGCACACACATTCACCTCTGCTGCAAACAGCATCCTACCTCTTTCTTTTTCTCTCTCCCTGTATTTGTCGGCTTTTACCTGAGCGGCCCCCCAAGTAAAGCCGATGTGTGGGAAATACTGATATTATTATCAATCTCACCGGCCCACCCCAAAACAAATGCTCCAGCTCCTGGGTATCAAAAACTGTTTCTGGCTGACAGGAAAAGTTAAATGGAACATGTATTTGCTAAATTTCCATGATTTTTTTTATAATCATACTGTATCTGGCAGCCATCCATAATTCAATGATTAATTACAAGCCCACATCGACCTGAGAACAGCTACGTGTTGGTGGCTTTTTCAACATCAAAGCTCAAATCTTCTTTTGGAAACCTTTGCTGAGTTGTGGTAAAAGTCTGTGGCTTTATTTGAAAATTCATACATCATTTTTTATTGTGATTTTTATTTTACTCACTTGTGTGGGCAGATGTTACGGCTGGCTTGCTTATTCTTCCACTTCTAAGCTTTGCAGAAACTTGGAGAGAGTAACACGCTCCTGGCTTCAGCTTGCTGAGAGTCAGGTTGTTTATGTCCGTTGTCATCTCTTGCACAATTTCTCCCTCACTGCTACAAGTCACAATGTAACTTCCCACTTCGCCAGGAGGAGTGTCCCATCTCAGAGACAGTGACTCACTGCTGACGTGATCGACTGTTATCTGCACAGGAGGACAGGGCTCTGTGGGAAAAATAGGATTAATTTATAACTGGAAATTCAAGTTCTGTCAATGTTTCTCTGCATTTTATAGCAAACCACAAAAGGTGTGGTAAAAGACAAAGACACATATAACATAAACTTTTTCATATCTCAGTGTAGAAGTACATTTGTATAGGTTATGAGCCCAAAGACAATACACCAACATTTTCCTACATGTGTGTTTTAAGGTTTTGTTGATTTGTTTTTCAGATTTACCTGTGAAGACACAAAGCGAAGTTGCTTTGCTTTGATTTCCATTGTCTGCAATCCTTATGATGCTGAAAGTATACTCAGTCCCAGGATGCAGTCCCTCAACCTTCACAGTGCTGGAGTCCTGTGAGATCAAACTGCCTCTCTGTGTGTCACAGGAGTAATCTATTTGCAGTCTGTACCCAACAGAGTAATTAGTGAGTTGTAAGCCAAGAGAAACAGTCTCCTGGCCAGCATTGAGAACTGTTACTTCTCCTGGTGGAGGAACATCTGCCATGAGAAAAGTGAAGTATTCCTCAATATTTCCACATTAAAGTACGTATCAAGTTATTAAACGACATCCGTCATTGACACTCACACTTACATTCAGACTGTGGCGTTGGTGAAGTGTACTCTCCTCCTTCACAGTAAAGATCAAGGAAGGAATCAGATGCATCGTAGAAATTCTTTAGTACATGAGAAAATATGCAGTTTAAGTGTAAGGAAGTGTAACTCATAATCCCATTCAAACTGATTTGGACACGAGACTATTCAACCTATATCACATTATTTGATTATTTATGTTTAGAGTAAAAAATAGCTTTTTACCTCCTCATCAGAGTCCTCCATTGTGTGTACACTCTCAGCCATCCCACACTTGGTCCAGATTATTGAAATGGCTTCTCACTAAAACAGAAAAGGATCCTGTAACATGTTCTTTCCCAACACACATACTTTAATCATCCCACAACTGGAGCCTTAAAGGACAGATAGTTAGTTAAGTCATGCATCTGTTTTAGGCTGTGGAAAGCCTACATTTGAAGCCTATTTCTGGTCTTCAAAAAAGAAAAATCTAAATAAATGAATAATTAAGTGTTACCTACCATTGTATGAGAGATTCATTTGTAGTAAAACATTGTATCTGTTCTTTTATCCAGGAGTTTTAATATATTATCTAACTGTATTTGTCCTGAGGTTAATGCTCTGCACTTTCCTGGCAATACAACAGCTTACTGCAGGCTTCTCCTTTTATATGGAGAAATGAAACCACTTTCTGTTTTGTTTCCCGGGAATAGATTATCTGGTTTCCATTAAAGCAAAACTTATTTTCCTGGTATCCTCCCTTTGTTGAAGGGAGAGCAGGAGAGAGATTCTTCTCTTTTCCCTGTCACAGGTTTAGTATATATATACAGTAAACTGTGCGTGTGTGTATTTTTATATGTATATATATGTATTGGCTACAGGCCTTTTGTGTTACTGTGCAGATTTCTACAGAAATCTGGGGGCAGATGTTAAAAAGGGCAGCAACACTTGGAACCTTCCACCCTCTATCTTATAGTGGTACTTTACGCTCAGAGATATTCTAGAAATATTAATAAGATTATTAACATAAAATAAAATGTATTAATTGTCAATTGTAAAAAGGATTTGTTCACCTAAAAAATTGTCAATAATCAAATCAAACATTATCATTCAATGATAGGTGAGTTTGAAGAGTGAGTCCGTACACTGGCCGTCACAACCAACTGATGTCACAATATTCAATACAATAACCACAAACAACGACTTCTTAAAAGTATAACAGGATTTATTCACTATAGCAAATAAACACTATCATCTAATCTAAGTCAAACAATCAAACATACGACAATCAACAAATGAAAGGGGAGTGAGTTGAGATGAGTGTGTGTGTGTGTGTGTGTGCCTGTGTGTGGGCGTGTTAGGGAGGTGTGTGTGTGGTGTGTGTGTGTGTGTGTGTGTGTGTGTGTGTGTGTGTGCCTGTGTGTGGGTATGTTAGGGAGGTGTGTGTGTGTCTGTGTGTGGCTGTGTGTGGGTGTGTGTGTGTGTGTGTGTGTGTGTGTGTGCGTGTGTGTGTGTGCGCCTGTGTGTGGGTGTGTTAGGGAGGTGTGTGTGTGTGGGTGTGCCTGGGTGTGTGTGTGGTGTGTGTGTAGTGTGTGTGCCTGTGTGTGGGTGTGTTAGGGAGGTGTGTGTGTGGGTGTGTGTGTGTGTGTGTGCCTGTGTGTGGGTGTGTTAGGGAGGTGTGTGTGTGGGTGTGTGTGTGTGTGTGTGCCTGTGTGTGGGTGTGTTAGGGAGGTGTGTGTGTGTCTGTGTGTGGGTGTGTGTGGGTGTGTGTGTGTGTGTGTGTGTGCGCCTGTGCGTGGGAGATGTCCTCAATGAGCAGATGCAGGGTTTGCCTTGGGCAGAGCCTAGTTATTCTGTACACACTTGAAAATAAAGCACAGCAGTATCACAAGCAGAAATTCAGGCAGTGTAATAGTGTCGTAACTACCGATTATCAACGAGACCCGCTAGTGCACGGAGTGTTCACTGGAGTGTGCTCGCCCCTTAACTCTGATAAAGGAAATTTCACTTTCACAGATTGCTGAAATCTATAAAACCCCCGGCCAATTTCTAACAGCGGACACAGCGGCCCATAAATCCACAATCAACATAAAGCTGAGCACATAACCAATACAATTATGTCTATATTTCTGCCTAGACACTTTAGTTAAGCCTCTTACTCAGGTTGCTCTTGGTAGCGACAATGTTAACGCCAGTTCTCAGTGGGAATGTGTCCGTCGGAGGTATTTCTCGGATCGGATCCTGGCGAGGCCGGGATACCGCTCGGTAGCGAGTTCACGGCGGCTATTCCAGTGGCAGCAGCGGGTGGAAACAGTCCAGTTGACTAAAATTTTGGAAGGTAGGACGCGTGCTTTTCTTCTTCCCTATTAAACACAGAGTATTAGTTATCCGTCTTCTTCTGCAGGTAATGATCCCTCATTAAACAACAAGGAACCTCAGGATCCAAAAAGGTTAATGTGTTTTGCGCAAACAGAAAGAGAACAAAAAAAGAAACGAGACAAGGGTAACAGAGCAGCGCTGGATCAGCGAGTTTGAGTCTGTATTCAGGAACAAAAGAAAAATCAACGTTGAGAAGACTGGTCTGTTTTTGAAAATAACTCCAATTCAGGCTTTTGGAAATTCAACAGGCTGGGAACGGGCCTTTAGGATGGCAGGAGGCCCAGCCTTTGTTCTACTAGACTGTCCTGGTCCTAACATACTACATAATAGAATTCCTGAAAAAAAGTTATGGCTTTTGGTTTAGTGTGCCACCCCAGGTTTTTCAGTGACCCCATCTGGCCACCCCTAGGAAGATTTTCTGGGGCCACCACTGGTGCTAACCTGTTGCTATCTGCAGACTATTAGCTCTCACACACAGTACGATACACAAAACTGTGTAGCAACGTGACAAACTTATTATAAACTAGCCAGGCTACTAACTGTCTCTGTACATTAATTAAATTACACTTTTTTTCTTCTGCAGCTTGTCACTACCTCCACAGAAAACACACACATTCGGCACAACACCAATCTCTGATCTGCTCTCCCTGTTAGTCCCGACCCTTAACCAGTCACAATTTTAGAAACGTGATTGCCATCTACATGGACGAATCGGAGGCCTCTCCTAAAATAAACATCGTAGTCTGTCACACCTCAGGGTCAGAGGTTACCCTCTTAAAGCGACAGAGCCTAATATGAGAACACATGTATGCTGCTATTTATAGCATTTTATGTATATGCTCCTTGCCAGGGTAGGCCACCTCAGCCCTCTTAGGGCTGTCAACTGTTTTTTTTTTGGTGGGATAATTCAGTGTCTTAAAGTGGTTAGCTGGCACTACTGTGGTCTTTTGGTTCCAACTTGTGGCAGTGCCAAGCATAGTGGTGTTTATTTATCGATTTTTCTCATTTAGATCTTTATGATGACTGGTTATGGGTTGTAATATGTTTTCTTACTCTGTATATTATTCCTCATTTCAGAACCACACATCTACCCCTATTTGACAATATAAAAATCTTTACCGGAAATTCTGGACTATTTTGTGACTTACCCGTCACTTCAGTAGTGGGTGGTAATTTCCAGAACGCAAGTATTATGAGAAGCCACAGTCAGCTGACATAAAATAACTTTTTTTGAGTGTAGAGGCGGAAGTCTCGAATCATTGTATGTTGCTGTGCCAGCCTTTGACTTTATTTTCTGATTAAACGACAATGACTTTGGAATTGTGGACATAAGGGCTTGTTAATAGTAGTATTGGGTACTGTAGGGATAATTTTTGACTGACGGCCTTTGGGTCTGGAACAGTATTCTTACACTGGTCCTTGCAAATTCTGACAGGGTGACGGGGGGGAGATGAATGGTGAAACAGCATGGAGTTTAGTGAGGAAGAGGAGAGGAGAGAGAATGAGTGGGAACTGGTAGTGAGAGGGATTACAACCATGAAAATGAATAGTTGTAAGAGAAAAGAAAAAGACACTTCTTGCATAGGTGGATTGGAAAGCAAAACAACAGCAAGATAAGAAGAAAGCATGGAAAGGGAAGAAGTTAGTGGCCTTCGGAATGATAATTGTAACATATGAGATCAAATCTTAAAATGAAAGGATCCAGGTTATGTGTAATTGAATATGATTAGTTTAAAAGAGTCAAGTCAAGAGACAGCACATTTAGGTTGACAATACTAATAATTTTAATTCTTTAGGCCCCATCCAGACTACAGAGTTTTCTTTTTAAGACCTTTTGCTACATTTGCACCTCATGTCCAGAGTAAGACGGCGAAAACGAAGATGTGCATTTTTAGTTGTTTTAATATAGACGGAGATCAACCCTGACACGCAGCTAAAACGTTGGTGTGGACGGAGATTGTATTCATTTTAAAATTTTAAACACAAACGGAGTATTGTGGATGGGGCCTTATTGAAATGCGAGAAGCCTGATTGGGAAAGACAAGATTTCAAGTAATTTAACATTCCTAGGAGAGAAATAAACAGACATTGTGTGTGTCCTGGTAAAAAACACATTTTTATTAACAAGTAAAAGGCACTCCACTTACACAGGATTAGCCAAAGGGTAAAAGGCTGTAGTCCAAAACAAACCAGAAATCCAAACAATGAAAGGTAATTTACCTGGGAGGCAGTGAAAGTCTGAAAACATGAACAGAGCAACAATGATCCAAGGTGCTGACAACAGATAATCCAAACCTGAATACAGGCAGAGAATCAGGCTGGCAGGAGAGCAGGCTTTCACACGCCAGCACACAATATGACATTATACAGTTACAGCTACAGAACCGCAATTACATTTCTCTTGGATTCTTGTCCAGTTTGATGTAAAAAAGTGAACATGTGTTTTAACACAATCTTTCCAAGGTAATATGCAAAAATAGTTTTAATCTCCATTTGCTTAATTTCTTCACGTTCCAGTCCATTCCTCAGTGAAAGTCTTACATTTGAGTATTTGGTGCACACAAATGGAACATGTTCCACTATTTCCAGCTGATTGCAGGCCTCACAAGTTCCAGTGGGATGTCTTCCAATAAGGTACAGAGACGTATTTAAAGAGGTGGTATTATGCTCATTTTCAGGTTAAAAATCTTAATTAGGGGTTGTACCAGAACAGGTTTACATGGTTTAATTTTCAAAAAACACCATATTTTTCTCTTACTGCACATTGCTGCAGCTCCTCTTTTCACCCTGTGTGTTGTACGCTCCGCTATTGAGCTACAGAGTGATGCATCTTACTTGTACAAAATCTTTGTTGGGAGTTGCACATGCGCAGTTCCCAGGTAAGGACTACTAGCCAATCAGAAGCAGAGAAGGACTCGTCGTAAGAAACAAGGTAGTGTGATCCAAATCAAAGCCGCTTCAGACTGCGACCGTAACCCAGCAGATGGTGTAAGTTACTCAAGTCCACAACACATTTTTGCATTTGCATTTTTGTTCCGCCATCACTTCTCATAAAACCTTCAATATTCGAAATGTACACAGCTGATTTCTCACCTCAAAACTTCTCAGAGGTGCATTTAGTGATGAAATTCCATACGAAAACTGTAAAATATCAAACTTTCTGTTGCTGGCCTCTGTCTGGCGCACGCAATGATGATGCTGTGAATAGTGACGATTCTCTCTGACTAATCAGCAGTCTGTCGTGTTTTAACATTACAGTTTAGTATCCCTCAGCTCGCCTGGAACCTCGACGGAGGTGAGGTGATACGAAAATGACAAAGAAAGGAGAGGGAAATAGGTGTGCCAGTAGGCATTTCCTGTGAACTAACTATTAATAATAACAAAAGTTTTCAATATAGGTTTTTTATTTCATAAAAAATTCCACCAAAGGCAGATGGTAATAGGCTGACTTTACCATTAGTTAATGTGTTTGTAGGTAGTTATCAATATGTCAGTTAATGATAATATTTGTTTGTTGTTGCAATAGAAGGTGTTCTGATAAGTGTTATTATATGCTATTTCAATGTATGGAAACAGGTTTTAAGTGCATTATTCAACCTTCATTCAACCTTGTTACTCATTCTAAGTTCAACCTGAAATATAGTCTTTTTCACACATTATTTACTGCTTTAATGCTTACTATAATAACAATGTAATACCTTGATTATTTGGTTAAAATGATATTCGCCAATTGGTAATATTTTCTTTTTTTAAATCAAAAATAACTTGATGAAGTCTTTCACATTCACTTTATATCGATAGATTTAAAAGGGTTACATTCAGTACATAAATATATAGATTATATCTAGAAAACATGAAAATATGTTGCAATGGAATTTTGAAAATAAAATAATCTTAAAAACATAGTTTGTTTTTTAAAGGTTTCAGACCCAATTTTCACTCCATTTGCGAAAAGGCCTATATAACAGGTGCAGTTTGCCAAAAACAATTTCCACTAGCTTGGGGTTTCTGAATTCACTGGGAATAAAATTCTTGCCACTGGTCACTTGTCACACCATCAGAAAAATACTTTGATGCGTTATTTTTCACTTGTTGCCCATTATCATGTGGGCATCCTGTAGCATCATGGTTTCTAACCAGTAAAGTCACTGTAGCAGAAATTCATCTCCACTGCAGCCGCCACATGACCGAAGGCCTAAGATGCTGCAGTTGGCATTTGCTAGTTTCATTGTTCTTTGTTTTGGGGTTAAACTAGAAGAATCAAGTAGTCTGAACTTTTTTGTTTGTTTTTTGTTCAAGAGTTAGCAATTTTGTATTTTAAAATACATCTTGTGATCCAACTATACTCCTGATGAATCTGTATTCATGGAAACATCCCAGAGGGTACGAGTACTGATAAAAGCCAGATGTGGCCAGCTGACTAATGTAATGGTGGTCTATGTGTGTTTCATGGTCAGGACTTCTTAACTGAGACACTAAAGGAAGTGCAGTCAGTTAAAAGTTAGTTCACCTCACTTGTAGCAGTGTTTACATGTAGCCACTTAATCACATGTGCGACAGACATGAAGGGCTTTTTTCCTTCCTCATGCTGTGTTGCATTGTGGGTACATATCACTGAGGTAATAAAAGATTACATATCCTGTGTCAGGTCAGTGGTGCATGGAAGTACATGATCAACACCCCACAATGGCAAAAACAAACAGAGATAGTGATACATTGCAATTAATTGTCCTTTGTACTATATGTAGCTTTGGAAATATTGTTGCTATACATTCATGCCAATAAAGCTAATTTAAATTTTGATTTGACACTTACACACTGACACACATAAACCTTCAGCTTGGTCTCCATTGAGAAGTTGCACCTGTTGTCTTGTTTTTACATTCTTTGTTGAATTCAGAAACCCAAGACTTGAGATGAAGAAAAATATTAAATAATGGAATAAATAAAAAATGAATTAATTATTAATGAATTATTATAACAAAAAGCTATAGTAAAACTATATAAATAAATGAGGTGATGATGTTTCTGTTTACTTTAGAAGTTATTATACACTGTATGCTGTGATTCTGATCTGGGAAACATTAAAGACATTCATAGCCAGTCTGCTGATTTTGTCTCTTTATTGAATCAGTTAACACAAGGAAGTAATGTGTACATGTTGACAACACCACATATAGAATGAATGATCCTTTATAAACGGTAAATATTTGGCACAAGATACTAAATTGTAATATAAACAAAGAAATTGTAAATTATGAGTTAAGAAAACCACATATATACTCAATTAGTATAATAGAACAAATATGTGTCTGCCACGTGTAGCCTACATGGCAAAACCACATAAAAATAGATTTTAAAGAATTAAATGTAAAAATGTCACATCAGATATGTCACAAAAACAATCAATAAAAGATTTCTTATCATTAATTTGATGAAAGAAAAATAAATTATGACTTTGTTTCTTTGATTACCTATGTATGTTAACTGTATATCGTTTTTTGTCACACAAAATTGATAAATTCAAAGTCAGATTTAATCACATTTAGTATGTTTATAACGTGCCCATACATTGACTCAAAGTATGAAAAAGTATTTTAGAATGTCCTCATCAACATGTACACAGAGGTAAAGCAGACTATGTCTATTAAACAAGGTAAATTGGATCTCAGGTTAAGGTGAGGACTAATTGCAGTCATTTTCCATTTTGTAAGCTGCAGTAATAAAATATCTTTGTCTACTGATAATATCTTCAACCATGTTATATACATCATGTTGCTACTTGTGATTTTCTTCTCGTCATAAACAAGTGAGATGTTGTTTCTCACTTGATGTTAAACGACACTTTGAGGCTCCGCTCTGCTTGCTCGTGTGATTTTTTTCAGGAAGTTTCAGGAATATCAGCAGGCTCTGCATTATATGCTTTAGCAAACTCCTTGTTGAACTTTGCCAGTACATATTTCCAGTAGTCTGACGCCTCTAAACTTACATCTGACTGGATTATCCAGTCTGGGAAAATTTCTCTGTAGTTCTTGTAAGGGTGCCATTCACCTTTTGTACCATTACAGCGAAAATGTGCCTCACTGTTCACCAAGGACGAGCATATGTCAATGACAAGTTTTTTTGTCCCATCGCACTTGAATCTACCCAGACCCTCTGGCCGATATAGTTGAGCAAAGTGCTCTCCATGTTTATCTGCTCCTGCGTCACAAGGAGCTTTGCAGAATGGACACTGTTTCCCACATCCAATCACCTGGGTGAAAAGCTCGTTCTGGGGCTTCACATGAAGATTTTTCAGTTTCATTTGGATGTTTTCTGTTTTAAACTTCTCTCTAAGAGCCTGTGCCATGTCCTTCACACACTCAGTGAGCCAGTGAGCAAACTGTTCCTGGTCGGCATTGTTCATGAACATGAAAGCACCAAGAGCATCCTGGGAAATGACCAGTTTATCAACAAGTTCTTGACAGACATCTTCAACAAATGTCTTCACGTTACCACTCTTTTCTGTTTTAGCTTTGTTGATAGCATCATTTATGCTGCTGATACTTGACAGAACATGTCGATCCTCAAACTAAAAAACTCTATCACCCTTTGAAAAGTGTTCTTCTATTTGTTTGTGTGTCCATTTCTTTACATGATCCTCATAGGAGTAAATGTAGCTCTTATAGTTTTCAAAGTCATCCTTTGAGAGCAAATCCAGTAAAACTGAATACTGGAAGAACATTCGTGTGCTGAACTGGAACCTTGTCAGCATTTCACCAGTAATATCAGGACCCAATGAACGGTTGACAAAGTCTTTGACTGCAGGCCTCAAGCAGCGGCTTGTGAATTCTTCTGCCTTCTTCTGGCACTGGTCTCGTTCATGAAACACATCTTTGAAATTAACACGAAACTTTTCTTTGTTTTGATTCAGACATCTGTAAGGATCATTAGCACGTATGAAATCTTCATGCATTTTCTGAAACTGTCTGGCTGCAACTCCACAGATGTGCTGTTTTAGAGAAACTTCAAACTCAGTGGTCTTAACACTCTGACTGTTCTGCAGCCGCTCATCAATCATGTGTAGGATCTCCTGGATGTAAGTGTCATGGTAATTGTTTTTCCTTTCCATTTTTTCTGTCACAAACTGTGTGCAAGCATCTATGATGCTGTCAGCCATGTTCTGTGAAGCCATCACATGATCATTAATGAAGAGCTTGCTGAATTTGTGTTTAAAATGGTTCCAAATTCCTTCCACTGTATATTTGAAAGGCATCAGTCCACAATCTTGCAGCCTTTTTTAACTTAATAACTGACATACATGACTCCCCTTCCATGACAGATTTTCTCTGAGGTAGTGGCCCACATTTGTGAAGACATTTGTGGCCTTCTGTTGAGGAAAAGAGAGTTCATTCACCATACTTTTCCACATCTTATCAAATTCTTGGTCTAGTTCTTTGTCTGTCATCTGGACTTTTTTTCCCCCGACATTCCTCAATCAGCTGACGCACTCTCCCCTCTAATTCTTTTGTGTGGTTTTTCTTGATTCTGTCAAGTTTTGTCATTCCCTGTCTGATGTCAGCTGCTGCTGTGAGCTGATTATATACAGAGCTCTCCATTTCTCGACGAAGGCTCTTTGCACTGATTGAGAATTCCTCTCTGTATCTTTCAACTAGATACACATTGCTCAAAGTACTGTTTTAAATTTCCAAGAATTTTTGACTCCCATTTAGTCAGCTCTGTGCAAGCTTCACTTTTCAAACTAGTGAGAAGTTCTTTCATGTCAAATATCTCAGATTTTCCAGCAACTGTGCCGAAATTAGAAATTCTTGTTTCAGCTTTTGTAACCCAAGTGTACATTTCTTTTTTTTAATTCCCATTCCCATTTGTTGAACTCTGTGCTCAGCCTCATGTATGCATCAGCCACTAGGCTGTTTCTGAAGCGGAAGATGAAGTTTTCGTGCTTTACTGCATTCCACAGGCTTTCCATCCACTCTGTAAACTCCATGATATTATTAGCAGATGACTCACACCTTCCCAAAATTTGGATGATGTTCTTCTTGAGCTCATAAACGGCCTCACTGTACCCTGCATTGACTGGTGCCATTGGTGGGTTTCCATTCCAGAGTCCAGGAATGTACCAGTTCCCAGTGTCGGGACTGTACTCCATCACATCAGTGAAGCTCTTGTTCTCCTCTTTCTTTTCCATCTTGGCTGCTGCCTGGGTCATCTCGTTTAGCTGCTGCAAGAGCAGTTTCCTGTCTCGTAAGTTCTTGTCATGGGCTGAAACATCTGACACATTCTGGTGAACAAACATACATTTGGGCTTTTTGCCCACCTCTTTCATCCTGAGAAAAGCATGCACAACTATTTGTAGGATGTCCTTCATTTCTGTTGAATTCTCCATTGCAATATTGATGATGGTGATATCACTCAGCCCCACAACAAGTGTTGCAAGCTCGTTGTCGTGCTCATGGCTATTGTCCAGTTGAGCAAGCTCTGGTGACTTTAAGCCCTCAGTGTCAATGATCACCATGAAGTCACAGTTGAGTTCTTTTTTGACATCTTCATTGATTCTGATCAGCAACATAAACGCACCTCGAGTGCATCGACCACTGCTGACTGCAAACTGCACTCCAAACATGGTGTTGAGGAGAGTGGACTTTCCTGTGCTCTGAACTCCAAGAACTGTGACTACCAGTATCTTGCTCTTAGGAGACACCAAGTCATTGAGCTGAGAGAGAACGTCACTCACCCATCTGAGAGGTATGTTGGATGCATCTCCATCTACAAGCTCAAGGGGAAATCCATCAAGCAACAACTCTGCGCATAGTCTGGGCAGATTTTGTAATTGTTGACGTGATGGGTCTGTTTCTGGAAGGGAAAGTGAAGCTTCATAGATCTGACCCATTTCACGGAAATGTTCAGTCCCCATTGAGGTGTTGGAAAGTTGCCTGTCAATTTCTTTGATCTCCTCTTTGTTTTCAGAATTTTCACATTTCTTTTTGTACTGCTCCCTGAGGCCAGACAGTTTTTCTTGAGACAGGTTATCGAGGTTCATTCGCATCCATTTCAGGAAATATCTCCTCTCTATCCCTGGACTTGATATTGCTTTGATGAAACATGTCATAGCGTTTGACATGTCATAAGAGTTCTGTTGTACCCAAAGTTTTATTTTCCGTATCTGAAGATCACTTTTGTACTTTTCTATGTTTTCAGACCCAACTTTTCGAAGGCGAAATTCTTCCTTCTCTAAGACAGTCAGTTCCTTCCATATTTGGCCCTGCAAGGGAAGCTGAGCTTCTTTGTATTTAAGGGTGTCTTGAATTTCTGCAGTGATGGCATCTGCATTTTTCTTGGCAGTTTGGCACTCTGCACAGTCCTCATCCACCAAGATACCTAATTCATGGGCAATGTCAGCCATCTGCTCAATCCCCATCTTCATCTTTGTGTTCTCAACTACATTGCTGACTGTTTTCCGCAGATGTTTGATGAAGTCTGCATCATTCATGTGCTTAGCCTTCAAACGGATGTTGCTGTTAGTCAAGCCCAACTTTCTCGCTAACCTAGTAAGAGCATCTTTACTGAAGCTCTGTGTTTGGTGGTTGCCCACTAAGAAGATCTGTGCCTTGTGGTGTTGGTTGGTAAGCAGCTCGCACTCAGAGTCCAAATTGTCAAAGAACACAAACACTGCTGCAGATGTCTGACACAAAAAAGAAAATTGTGTTTCAAATGAAGCAATGTCCCCACGAAGGTTAGCTACAGCTACAGGCTCACTGAAAATATCCATGTTTTTGTTCCCACATGGAAGGTACCAAGTAACTTCAGTCAATCCATTGGATATTCTCCTTGAACTGTCACCACACCATGTTACGGTGAATAAATGTGTCATGGTACTGCTGAGAATTGCTCAGAAGCTTATTGAGGGTCTCAGACTTAGACAATGAGCACTCACCCAGTCTCACAAATGATATCATTGGAAGTTCAGAGACAACAATCCTGTCTTCAGTGAAACCCTTGGACTCTGAAAGTGACTGAGGTCTGTACCTTCTAACAATGTCTCTCATGGCCCAAAGCATGAGTGTGCACTGCTTTGTGTCACAATTAGGAAGCAGCAGAGGCACAGAAAACTGACACAGAGACATTTTGACTGCCATTTCCTGCCGTACAAAACCATCAGAACACAGAAAGAGAGCAGTGATTATGTCAAGGGGGTTTATCACGTCACCTGAATGTAGACTATCAAACAGACCATCAAGATCTAACCCTGTATTTCCTGAAGCATCCTCACAGGTTGATTCACATTCTGATGTACATTTCACATTTCTAGCTGTCACGTTAACCATCATCAGTTTCTTTAGAAAATACCATGGAAGATCTGAATTACACTTGGCAGGTTCATGACTAATGGTCCTCTCTTCAATCTGAAGTACTGTGCCCAGGGATAGCTTCTCTGCGAAGTGGTGCTCCAACCCCAGATCCTTCAGTAAGCTCTCTAGTTGTGTCTCTGTGGATATGAACATGTTTCTTATTTTACACCAATCATGCGTGTTTTAATAAAACATTTATGCAAAGTTAATTGACACATAGAGCAAATCTATGTGTGCTGAAATGTCTGGTAATGCTGCACAATAAACACTTTTTTATCTTGCCTTTGCATTTAAGCTGAAGTTAGCTAAATGCTAACAAACATCCAGAAAATCAGGGTTTTTTGTGTTTGTTTTTCATCTGGTGTTGACAATATAATAATGTGTTCAGAAGATATTAAGTAATATCTTGTGGCTTCTTGTTTCACAGTAACCCACTGCTAAAAAAAGTTGTTTCATATATATTGTATATATGAAGGTAAGGTTTAAGTACAACCAACAAATAATTAAAAAAATGTTATAATTTAATTCAATTAACTGCATAGTTTCTTTTGTTTTACAAATTTTTAAACAAGCTAGTCAGAATATTATGTCTGAAATATAAAGCCCTCCCAACAATTTAAAAGAAAAGTGGTAGAGAAATTCAAGTAGTATATATAAAAGCATTAAATTACACAAATAGACAAATCATTTCTTGTTACAGGTCTGTTGCCTCACAGGAGGGGCCAAAGGATAAAATGTGGGTCAGTATGCTGGGTAATTAATCTGCCCATCCACTCAACACATTGGTCCAGAGCAATTAAGATTATCATAATAAATCTAAACCCCTTAGGACATTAGGAAAACAAAACAAATTTGACAATAATAATGAAAAAAATACATAAAGGTATAGGCTACATACTTCAAATAGCGGTGGCACTACACACCGTCACGCCATACTCAATCCGCCTGACAGTAACAGATCAGCTCTGTCTAGTCTAGTTTCAGTTGGTGGGCTATATTATCATCTTATTTTTACGGGCCTGACTGATAGTGAAAAGCTCATCAAATACTGGAGAAGTGCTTCCACTTGGCAAGTTAGGTTCTTCAGGTTTCCTATACAGATGATTCCCAGTAAATTTGGTTTAATTTAATGATTGTATGACTGCAGCAGAAAAGAATGTATTGATAAGGGTGTAATCTTTGTTCTAGATGTACTTCGACCTACTGATGAAGGTGAATTTCTGTGAATATGAGGATCTTGTCCATAATAAGGGCTTGGATACTTCTCGAAAATAATTTCATAAATGTACATAAAGCACATCTCCAAAAATACTGTTCTTAAAAGTGCATTGTTATATGGTCCTTTAAAAGGAGATATCCCCCAAGATCTCACTTGGGGTGGAAAGATCTTTTTAACAGTATGTGTAATAATCGCCATATCAGAAAAGTACTGATCTCTGGTGATGATGATTTTCCTAAATTGTCTCTCTTATGGAAACTAAATTTCCCCAAACTCTCGGCAGAAAATATCTGGTCAGGATCTCATAAATTTCTTATTCCATATAAAAGTAAAGAAGTTCTTGTGGAAATTTTAGATGGATACTATTCCTTTTTAAAACAAAGTTAAATCAGATATTTTATATTCTTTTATGTTCCCCTTTATGCTGTTTCTGTAAACTTAAAAAAAGTTAAATACATTAGTCACCTTTTCTATAATTGTACTTATTCTCAAGAATTCTGCATAGAACACATACACCCATATTAGAAGACATGGACCCATTAATAATTCTCACAATAATGTGCAACTAAACTAACAGTATTAAAAGTCAAAGGCTGTATCTGAAACCACACTTTATTTACTAGCCTATTCAGTCCTCTACACTCTGCGATTTGATCTAAGTGTCCAAATTGCACATGCGAAATTACCTATATAGTGACTTCAACAATACATACCATGGAATGAATAAAGAAGCGTATGTTGGCAAGTACGCTACTTTGTGCTAAAAATCTGTAAATTAGTAAGGACACAAAATAACGTTGATTCAAAGTGTCTGAAATCTCATTTTACAGCTCTCTATAGTGTAAACTATTTAGTGCCTATTATGTGGGAAAGTTTAACTTTTTGCAGTCTCTACTTCATTTTCATAAGTTTTGTGTGTGTAGCATTAAGGCACTACAAACTTTCATTTTGTTTAGTAACATTGCGTTGTAGTGAACAACGGTGTGGATTTGTGCATTTTACATTGAATAAATTTGGAGCTACCCTAAATTCCTTTCTCCTCCCCAGAGAAGATGGGGAGGGGTCAAAGTTGCTTTCTCTAAGTGCTATCCCGACCATAAAACTGGCACCTTTTTGATTCCGAAGCTGATAACGCGGGGCCTGACTGTTAAAACTGACAAAGAGACACGCACCAGCCATTGGCATCTCCCTGAACAGCCTATCAAAACTGGCGCCCCACACACGTTTCCGTGGCAACTGACCTTATTCTTTGTTTCATTACCACATCAAAAAAGGAAAACCCCTGTCTCACCTAAGTGTGACATGGTCCAGACACTGAACTTTGGATGACAGAGGACTGCAGTCTCCAAAGACTCAAAGCATTTAATGAAGTTAATTAAATCTTTAGTTGCCTGAATACGTTTGCCTCTATTTGAGTAGTTATGTTAACTGTTGTTGCTATCTGTTGTTGATATTAGTGCTGAAAGAAGTTACTTGTGCAATGTTTTGATTTTCAGCAAGACACTCCTTCATCTAATGTAATCAATGCTTGTTCATAATACTTTCTAACAAAATCCCTTTAGAAATGATGACAAAGAAATGTTTTACTATACTCTTAATCGCCAGCTTGAATTTAAGGATGAATCAACAAATTCCCCGGTTCCTAAGGAGAGACGATCTTTGATTTAATCCAAGCTTTCCTCATGTAACCTGAGCTCCCCAAAGTGGACGAAATAAGTATTACATGCCCTCGTCAGAAATGCCGTTAAATGTATAAATATCCTGACCAATAATGTGACAATTGTTTCCTGTTACCAAATGCCTAGAACGGTACAACCGTTCAACCATTGAGGTTCGATTGTGGAAAATATTTGATTATAATACGTGCAAATAGATTTCTTTTCTTTAAACATTAAGTTTAGAAAGGCAGTCCCTTGGGAAACCTGAGACGCCCCCTGGGGAACCACGCCCCAGACAACAAAAGAGCGACACGCGACCTGCTTCGCTCTCTCTTCGCTGTTGGCTCTCTTCCACTCTGTTCTGCTCTCTGGACGCTTCGGCACGCGCCGGCGTGCCGCGCCAGGCAACGCCCTCAGTCGACCAGCGAAACAAACAGGCCTTTGTTCGCTTGAAGCTACACACGTGAAGTGCCGAGACATCGATCTGCCCTTCAGTTTGTTTTATTTTCTTTATTTCTTTTGTTTGTTAAAGTTATGAGTCCGTTAAGTTACACTGGACTAATTCAGGAACGACCAAGTTCCATTTTAAGCCTTTTTCGTCGAGCCAACTTCACCGAGGTCAGACCAAGCCACGTGGTCTCGCCAGCTACAACGAAGGAAACCTGAAAACAGCCGAATTGCCAGACGGAGGAGGCGTTTTCAATCAGACACGGAGAACCCTGGAGAATCCCTAGCAAAAAGCCAGGATCGGCAGCTAGCATGGGACCCAAAACAGGCCAAAAGCAGACTGTCGACAAGCAGTAAGACTTAACACACGTTCTGTGATCAGATGTCCATTTTAACTCCTAAATTATAGCATTAGTTTACTTTCATTAGTTCTTCTATGCCGTATGAGTCAAATGCTTCCCACAATCGAACCTCCAGGCTCATTGTTCAGCAAATGTTTATGTTCCCTGTATCCAACCGCCTTTTTATCACCTTAGTTAGAGAATAAATTCACTGTAATATAATCAAGAGCTGTGTGTTGCCTATTTTCAATTCAATTTTATTTATATAGCGCCAAATCACAACAACAGTTATCTCACAGCGCTTTTCATAAAAGAGCAGGTCTAGACCGTACTCTGTGATGTTATTTACAGAAGCCCAACAGTTCCCACCAAGAGCAAGCACTAGGCGACAGAGGCAAGGAAAAACTTCCTTTTAAGAGGCAGAAACCTCGAGCAGAACCATGGCTCAGGGTGGGCGGCCATCTGCCTCGACCGGTTGGGGTGAGAGAGAGAGAGAGAGAGAGAGAGATGTAAGGAGAGAGAGAGGGGAGGGAGGCAGCCTACACAATATACACACAAAGAGGTACAGACAGTAAAGGTAATGTTGCTATAGACTAAATGAAAAATGGTACAGATATTTATAATAGTGTTAATGGTAACCATCGTAATGTTAATGATTATAATAACAATAATAACAATAAGACTAGCAACAATAGTCGTTGCAGCAGAGGGTGTCGAGCAGGAACACGGGGGCAGCAGGTGACCCGCAGCCACAGCTCCAGACTCCACAGCTCCAGAGCCAGAAAACCTGCAGGAAGTGATAGGAGAGAGGAGAGAGACGAGAAAGCACAAGACTACCAGAAAGGGGAGAAGTTGTGTTAGTAACATGCAATAATGGGATAAGGTTGCATACAGAGGGAGAGAAAGTAGAGGAGAGAGGAGCTCAGTGCTTCATGGGAAATCCCCCGGCAGTCTAGGCCTATAGCAGCATAACTAAGGGATGGTTCAGGACTACCTGAGCCAGCCCTAACTATAAGCTTTATCAAAGAGGAAAGTCTTAAGCCTACTCTTAAATGTGGAGATGGTGTCTGCCTCCTGAACCCAAACTGGAACCTGGTTCCACAGGAGAGGAGCTTGATAGCTGAACGCTCTGGCTCCTAGTCTACTTTTGGAGACTCTAGGAACCACAAGTAACCCTGCATTCTGGGAGCGCAGTGCTCTGGTGGGGTAGTAAGGTACTATGAGCTCTTTAAGATAAGATGGTGCCTGACCATTAAGAGCTTTGTAGGTAAGAAGAATGATTTTAAATTCTATTCTGGATTTTACTGGAAGCCAATGCAAAGAAGCTAAAACAGGAGAAATGTGATCTCTTTTCCTGGTTCCTGTCAGAACACGTGCTGCAGCATTCTGGATCAGCTGAAGAGTCTTAATGGACTTTTTCGAGCAGCCTGATAATAAGGAATTGCAGTAATCCAGCCTAGAAGTAACAAATGCATGGACTAGTTTTTCTGCATCATTTTTAGACAGGATGTTCCTGATTTTCGCAATATTACGTAGGTGAAAAAAGGCGGTCCTTGAAATTTGCTTAATGTGAGACTTAAACGACATGTCCTGATCAAAGATAACTCCAAGATTCCTCACAGTGGTGCTGGAGGCCAAGGCGATGCCATCCAGGGAAACTATATCTTTAGATAATGCGTCACGGAGGTGCTTAGGCCCCAGAGCAATAACTTCAGTTTTATCTGAGTTTAACATGAGAAAATTACAGGTCATCCAGGTTTTAACATCCTGAAGGCACATTTGAAGTTTAGCTAACTGATGAGTTTCATCTGGCTTGATCGATAGATATAACTGAGTATCATCTGCATAACAATGAAAGCTTATGGAATGTTTCCTGATAATATTGCCTAAAGGAAGCATATATAAAGTGAAGAGGATTGGTCCAAGAACAGATCCTTGAGGAACTCCATGAGTAACTTTGGCGTGCATGGAGGACTCATCGTTAACATGTACAAACTGAAATCGATCTGATAAATAGGACTTAAACCAGCTTAGAGCGGTTCCTTTAATGCCAATGAAATATTCCAGTCTCTGCAATAGGATCTGATGGTCAATGGTATCAAATGCAGCACTAAGATCTAATAAAACCAGTACAGAGACATGTCCTTTGTCTGATGCAATAAGGAGGTCATTAGTAATTTTCACCAGTGCTGTCTCTGTGCTATGATGAGCTCTAAATCCTGACTGAAAATCCTCAAATAAACTATTGCTCTGTAGAAAGTCACACAGCTGTTTAGCAACTGCTTTCTCCAGAACCTTAGAGAGAAATGGAAGGTTAGATATAGGTCTATAGTTGGCTAAAACATCCGGATCAAGTTTGGGCTTTTTCAGAAGAGGTTTAATTATAGCTACTTTAAAGTACTGTGGTACATAGCCTGTTGATAAAGATAGATTGATCATATCTAGTATAGAGGTGCTGACTAAGGGTAGAACATCTTTAAGCAGCCTAGTCGGGATGGGGTCTAAGAGGCAGGTTGATGGTTTAGATGAAGAAATGATTGAAGTTAGTTGGTAAAGATTGAGGGAAGCAAAACAGTCTAAACATGTATCTGGTTCTACAGCTGTTTCTAAGGTTCCTGAGTTAAGAGATAAGTCAGTGCCAATTGAGGGCAGGTCTTGGTGAATTTTGTCTCTAATAGCTAGAATTTTATCATTAAAGAAGCTCATGAAATCGTAACTACTGAGAGCTATGGGAATACTTGGCTCAATAGAGCTGCGACTCTCTGTCAGCCTGGCTACAGTGCTGAAAAGAAACTTTGGGTTGTTCCTATTTTCCTCTATTAATGACGAGTAGTACGCTGCTCTGGCATTACGGAGGGCCTTCCTATAAGTTTTAAGACTATCTTGCCAAATTAAACGAGAATTTTCCACTTTGGTAGAACGCCTCTCAAGTTTCCGTGATATTTGCTTTAATTTGCGAGTTTCAGTATTATACCATGGAGCTAACCGTCTTTGTTTTAGTATTTTCTTTTTTAGAGGGGCTACAGAGTCGAGTGTCATTCGTAGCGAGCCTGCAGCACTATCAACAAGATGATCGATTTGGGAGGGACTGAAATTAGCATAGGAGTCCTCCGTTACTTTGTGACTAGATAATGTATTTAGAGCTGATGGAATCGCATCCTTAAATTTAGCTATGGCACTATCAGACAGACATCTTGTATAGAAATTTTTGCCCAATGGCGAGTAGTTCAGCAATACAATCTCAAAAGTTATCAAACAGTGGTCGGATAAAGAGGGATTCTGTGGGAACACCACTAAATGTTCAATTTCAATACCATACACCAAAACAAGGTCGAGGGTGTGGTTAAAACAGTGAGTCGGTTCATGAACACTCTGAGAGAAGCCGATGGAATCTAACAGAGAGATAAACGCAGTACTGAAGCTGTCATTCTCAACATCCACATGAATATTAAAATCTCCTACAATAATAACTTTGTCCGTTTTAAGGACTAAAGTTGACAAAAACTCTGCAAATTCAGATAAGAATTCAGAATACGGGCCAGGTGCTCGGTACACTATAACAAAAAGAATTGGTTGCAGTGATTTCCAACTTGGGTGCGAAAGACTAAGAACAAGACTTTCAAATGAGTTATAGTTTAGTTTAGGTTTAGAGCTGATTAGTAGGCTAGAGTCGAAGATAGCTGCAACTCCACCTCCTCGGCCTGTGCCTCGAGGAATGTGAGTATTAATATGACTGGGAGGGGTGGATTCATTTAGGCTAACATATTCTCCATCACCCAGCCAGGTTTCAGTAAGACCAAATAAATCAATATCATAATCTGATATTAGTTCATTTACTAGTACACCTTTAGAAGAGAGAGATCTGATGTTTAAGAGTCCACATTTAACTCTCCTATTCGTTTGCACTATTGCTCTTGTGGTTTTAATTTTTATGAGGTTTTTATGCACAGCTCCTCTTCTGTTTACCTTTTTAAATAATTTCGATGGTCGGGGGCAGACACCGTCACTATAGGATTTTCACTAAGTAACTCCTGAAATGGAGGAGCAGAGAAGTGTGTTAGACTGCGACTCTGTGTAGGGTTTTGGGTGGGTAACTGCTGAAAAAGAAGGGCAGAGAAGTGTGTTAAACTGCGACTCTGCCTCCTGGTCTCAACTCTGGGTTGTCATGGATTTGGTCCACTAATAAACTTGGCCAGATTTCTAGAAATGAGAGCTGCTCCTTCCCAAGTGGGATGGATGCCGTCTCTCCGGATCAGACCAGGTCTTCCCCAGAAAGTCTGCCAATGATCAACAAAGCCCACATCGTTTGCTGGACACCACCTCGACAACCAGCGGCGGAATGATGACATGCGGCTATACATGTCATCACTGGTCAGATTTGGCAGGGGTCCAGAGAAAACTACGGTGTCCGACATTGTTTTTGCATATGTACACACCGACTCAACATTAATCTTAGTGACCTCCGATTGGCGTAACCGGGAGTCATTACCGCCGACGTGAATAACAATCTTACTGTATTTACGTTTATCCTTAGCCAGCAGTTTCAAATAAGACTCAATGTCGCCCGCTCTGGCCCCAGGGATGCACTTAACTATGGCCGCTGGCTTCGCTGACTTCACGTTTCTCAAAATGGAGCTGCCAATGATCAGAGTTGGTTTCTCAGCGGGTGTGTCGCTGAGTGGGGAAAATCTGTTAGAAACGTGAACAGGTTGATGATGCCCCGTGGACTTTGAATGCTTACGACTATTCCTCCTTCGGACAGTCACCCAGCCCACCTTTCCTGGCTGCACAGGGGATGCCGGAGGACGGCTACCAGAGGCTAACTCAGGCCGTTCCGCACCGACTACCGGGGACTGGCTAGCTACAGTAGCTAAAGACTGATCTACCAAGGTGCGGAGCCGGACTTCTAAATCACTGAGCCTCGCCTCCATGTCTATAAATAAACTACACTTATTACATGTACCATTACCGCTAAAGGAGGCAGAGGAGTAACTAAACATCTGACACACCGAGCAGGAGAAAGTAGGAGAGAGAGAGGGAGAAGGAGAAGCCATCGCTAGCTGCTAAGCTAAAGTCGCTAACGGCTAAGCTAAATTACTGTAGCGTCAGTTACCAAAACTTTAGAACAACTATGAGATTGAACAGCAGTCACTAAAAGATGGAAAGAACTGTGAGTGCTTAGGCAAAATTACTGTAAAGAATAAGTGTTTAGTGAACAGTTGGCCGCTGTAATCAAACAAATGTAACTGTTATTTAGCGAGAGCAACAACACGGTACCAACACACAAGCACCGGAAACGGAAATGAGTCGACACGCTTACCGCAATACGTCAGCAGGAGCCTGTTAACGTAGTGTTGTACAGCTGTTGAACAGAGGCTTAACCTTCGTTCCAACTATAGACTTGACTAAAAACCAAAAGAAACAATTAGAACTGGACATCCAAACCTATCACAGGAAAATAAAATTGGCAACTTATTTCAGACACACAAAAAAAGACACACCACTGCCATTTCGAGTTCTATTTATAGTTCCTGCCAAGAGAATTGACCCTTTAGATATGAGACTGACTGACTGATTTAAGATAATTGAGCGATTATTAACTAACTGATCACTAGTAATAATTGTATAATTATTCAAAACTACCTAGAGGTCCGGAGACTCTAGGATTATAACAACTCCGGTGGTGCCCTTAACGAGGAAATTTTGAATTTATGAATTTTAATTCATAATTGGGTATCAATTCTCATAAATCTATTAAAATACATAAATAATAAATTTAGGTCTACTACAGCGTTGTATACCACCTGCATCCTCGATCCTTGAGTCTTGACCAGCAGGAGTGTCCAAATGCAGAGGAACTGGCTCACTGCTGACATGATAGACTGTTGACTCCAAAGCAGGGCAGGGCACTGTGGAAATAACAATAAAAAAAAAAAATATGCTGATGCTCAAATTTATATGTTCTCTTCAAAGTATAACTTGTATGCTTGTGAATGTCTTACAGCAGGGCCCATGGAAGTCCCACTCTGTGCTCAGGAAAGTTGCACACATACAACGACATAATATTTTACCAACCCGGGTGTCAGAACAGAGTCAATCACCAGTGGGACCAAAAGTTTTTCACATTCACTCTACTTTTCACTAGCATGTGGAGCAAAATGGTCGTTGTGTTGAGTGGACAAAACACAGCAGAGGTCTTGAATACCACAACACTACCAATAGTATTGGGGAAGTTTACTGTCTTGCACACTTTTCCAGAGTCAGAAATGAATACATCTCTTAGACCTTTTTATGTATTTGGTGTAGTCTGAAGCAATATTAGGCTATTTTGGCTCAATAACATAACATAATCATGATCTATGATCTATGATCATTTAATGTCTTTCTGCTGAAAAATAGATTGCATAAAGCTGACCTTTACCACCATCATCACTGACTCGCCCAGTCACTCACGCTGTTAGATTACTATTAGTTAGACGTTAGCCTGCACAATGCAGATAAACCCGTAGTGGTGCCAATTTTCAGGTGCACCAATGCACACCACCCCTGGTGCAAATTTAACTTTCCATGACGCAAATTACTATATAGTGAACTTGTTCCCCCCTCACCCTCTGCCCCTATGGCTAGTTTACATTGACATGACTGTGGGGGCCATTTTAGTAAAGTGAACTCATTGTCATGTTCAACAAACCAATTTGAAATGATTCGAGCTTTGTGACATGGTTATCCTGCTGGAAGTAGCCATCAGAGGATGGGTACATGGTGGCCATAAAGGGATTGACATGGTCAGAAAAAATGCTCAGGTAGGCCGTGGCATTTAAACGATGCCCAATTGGCACTAAGGGGCCTAAAGTGTGCCAAGAAAACATCCCCCACACCATTACACCACCACCACCAGCCTGCACAGTGGTCACACAAGGCATGATGGATCCATGTTCTCACTCTGTTTACGCCAAATTCCGACTCTACCATCTGAATGTCTCAACAGAAATCGAGACTCATCAGACCAGGCAACATTTTTCCAGTCTTCAACTGTCTAATTTTGGTGAGCTCTTGCAAATTGTAGCCTCTTTTTCCTATTTGTAGTGGAGATGAGTGGTACCCGATGGGGTCTTCTGCTGTTGTAGCCCATCCGCCTCAAGGTTGTGCGTGTTGTGGCTTCACAAATGCTTTGCTGCATACCTCGGTTGTAACGAGTGGTTATTTCAGTCAAAGTTGCTCTTCTATCAGCTTGAATCAGTCGGCCCATTCTCCTCTGACCTCTAGCATCAATAAGGCATTTTCGCCCACAGGACTGCCGCATATTGGATGTTTTTCCCTTTTCACACCATTCTTTGTAAACCCTAGAAATGGTTGTGCGTGAAAATCCCAGTAACTGAGCAGATTGTGAAATACTCAGACCGGCCCGTCTGGCACCAACAACCATGCCGCGCTCAAAATTGCTTAAATCACCTTTCTTTCCCATTCTGACATTCAGTTTGGAGTTCAGGAGATTGTCTTGACCAGGTACACACCCCTAAATGCATTGAAGCAACTGCCATGTGATTGGTTGATTAGATAATTTCATTAATGAGAAATTGAACAGGTGTTCCTAATAATCCTTTAGGTGAGTGTAATTGGCTGCAGAGTTTTCCAGCTAAGATGTGAAAGCGTAAGAAGAAGACTTTCAAATGATTTGAAAGATTTTTTAGGTTTAGGATTGATCAACAGGCTTATGTCAAAGATAGCTGCAACTCCGCCACTTCGTCCACTACCTCGAGGAATATCAGTATTTGTGTGACTGGGAGGAGTAGATTCATTAAGGCTAACATATTCATTATGATACAGGCAAATTTCTGTAAGACAAAACATCTATAAAATATTCAGTTCTATTTCATATAAGCTATTGTTCTATTTCACAGCTTAGAGGGCTGCGCCTATACTCATAGAATCTGGAGTTACAATACATAAATTTCATTCTATTTTATATAGGCTTTGTTATCTAAGGCTATTGCTATTGAGTTAAAGGCCTCCTAGACCACATCCCTAAGCTGCTTAAAGAGGTTCTAGCTTCGGTCAGCTTTGCCCTACAAGACATGATACATTTTTCAATCCTGCAGGGTAGGTGTAATAAAACCTCTTCTTAAAAAGCCCACTCTGGACCAAGAGGTTTTAAAGAGATGGTATTATGCTCATTTTCAGGTTCAAAATCTTATTTATGTGTTGTACCAGAACAGGTTTAAATGGTTTAATTTTCAAAAAACACCATATTTTTTGTCATACTGCACATTGCTGCAACTCCTCTTTTCACCCTGTGTTGAATGCTTTGTTTTATCTAAATGATCTTTGTTGGAGTTGGACATGCGCAGTTCCTAGTTAAGGACTACTAGCCAATCAGAAGCAGAGAAGGGCGGGTCAGTGAGAAGCCGGTAAACACGGCTTCGGTTCAGCTGTACATGTTGCCGACCAGCTTAGCAACATGGACTGGAGCAAAAGTTTCAGATTGGTGAGTAAATGGATCTGTAACAAATCTATCTTTCATCCATAAAGTTTTAACTGAGCTCACAGTAACAACTTTATGTCCATTGACTGCCTGGAGGGTAGCTAGTGCTTGGAAGGGAGAGATGTGTGCTGCAGCTCAGTGTTTTTCCAACGGTGTTTGAGTGCATGTCGGACTAGCCGCTTGGTGAGTATTATATGATGCACATTTCCCTTTCATCCCTATGTCTTCATAGGGATGAAAGGGAAACAAATGAGCAGTTTTTCTGTGGGAATCCCTTTGGGATGGACTTTGGGCTTTTTCACTTTGCAAGCCTTTTACATGCACAAAAAAGGTATACAACTCAATAAAAGATAGGGAAAAAGCCTAAAAGCATAATACCACCTCTTTAAATAATTACAGACCACTATCTAATCTTCCTTTTCTATCTAAAGTCCTGGAGAAAGCAGTCGCCAGTAAGCTTTGTGACTATCTTCAAAGCAACAGTTTAATCAAGGCTTTTCAGTCAGGGTTTAGAAAACATCATAGCAGTGAGACAGCACTGGTGAAAGTTACAAATTACATACTGATTACATCAGCCAAAGGACTTATCTCTGTACTCGTCTTGCTAGATCTGAGCACTGCTTTTTGATACCATCGACCCCCATATACTATTACAGAGACTGGAAAATAGTATTGACATTAAAGGATTGGACCTCAGTTGGTTTAAGTCCTATTTATTCGATCGGTCCCAATTTGTATATGTGAATAATGATTCCTCCATGCAAACCAGCATTAATCATGAAGTACCACAAGGCTCGGTGCTTGGACCAATCCTTTTTACCCTATGGTTTCTTTGTAAAGTTATTAGGAACAATGCCATAAACTTTAGTTGCTATGCTGATGATATTCAGCCATATATAGCAATCAGGCTGGATGATTCAAATCAGTTAGCCAAACTTCAAGTGTGCATTCAAGATGTCAAAGCCTGGATGACCTGTAATTGCCTTATGCTGAACTGAAACTGAAGTTATTTTACTTGGGCCCAAACACCTTCGAGATGTATTGTCAAACGACATTGTTATGGATGGCATCGCCCTGGCCCCCAGTAGCACCATGAAGAACCTGGGAGTTATTTTTGATCAGGACATCCTTCAACCTGCATGTTCACAAATTAGTTTTGTGAAGTGCCTCTACTATGGAACCAGGTCCCAATTTGGGTTTGGGAATCGGACAACATCACCACTCCTAAGGCTAGACTTTGAACTTTTCTCTTTGATAAAGGTTTTAGTTAAGGCAGGACTGAGCAATCTTTAAATTATTAAATCGTTTTTTTTCTTTTTCTTTTGCTGATTTTATTCTGATATGTATTTTATTACATGCATTCTGTATTTTATGGTTTATTTTATTTAATTTCAATGTATTGGGACCATGTCTTTTGCTGATTTTGCACTTTAAATGAAACTTGACTTGAACTTGACTTGATTCTCTCGCTAACGTAACAGACAAAGCCAAACCACAAGCTGTCATATGTCTGTATCTCTCCAGACTCAGTCTGGCTTCATTATATGAAGATTCACAGATAATGCTGCTGTAGAAACATGGCAACACAATATGGCGACCTCCGTGGAAGGGAGGATAGTAATGGTTCATTCTAAGGTAATAAAAACATAACAGTTCATCATGTAAGGCCTTTATACACCACAAAACATAGTTATGGATCTTATATAGCATTTCTGTCAATAAATCCTCAGAAATATTACACACTGGACCTTTAAGCAGGATTGGGGAGTAACGGATTACATGTAAAGGCGTTAAATAATCAGGATAGAAAAAAAAGTAACAATACAGAAAAGATAGACTTTATCAGATTACAGGTACATTTTGTAAAATTGGGGATTACTGATAACTTTAAGCAGATAGTTTCCATGAAACAGGAAACGAGGTGGTATTTGCCTCCGTATGTTTTTTTTTATATACAGTCAATGGTATATACATATTTCTGTAAAAACACAAAGCTAGGAGGAGACGTGTCGCAGACATTGGTGTTTATAGTTGCCAGTAGCAACATTTCCATATTTGAAAACATTTAAGCATGGATTTTAATTTCATGGGAATGGAAGATTTTGTTCATGTTTCTCTAAAAATATACTGAGCAGACAACGCATCATTGATATCAGTGGAACCGCGGTATCGACGATCCTAGTCAACGATCCCACGGAGGTTAAATAGCTGAGTTTCCCAGTCAGTCAGAACTGAGGAAGTGTCTTGGATGAGGGGTGAAATGTCTCCTAGCATCTTCAACCAAGTCCAGGTGCCCTTGACCTCAACCTTCATTGGATACTCTCTTGTCTTCATTTTGCTATTTGGAATTGAAGTAATCCAAATGTAACTAAAAGTAATCAGAATACATTAGTTTTATTTTGTGGTACTTACATATTACATTACTGATTATATTTTTTAACATGTAATTTGTAATTGTACCAGATTACATTTTTGAAGTAATCCTCCCAACCCTGCCTTTAAGGTTTAAAATAATTTAAATAGGTGAGTTCAAATTCCCACCCTCGCAGTTGGGAAGTATACCCTATATACAATAAAACCATTTTTTAAACCAGGCTGTAAACATGTTTTATTCTGCTGTAAAGTTGGGCATTTTAACATGGGGGTCAATGGAGATTGACTCATTTCTGCAATCAGCCTCAAGTGACCAATCTATGAATTGTAGTTTTTGTTACTTCTGGGTGGATTCAAAAATGAGAACCGGAGGCGGCTACTCGCCCTTGATGCATAGGGTATTGCGTGATCCTCTTGCAGGAGACACCCCCCAGGCCATCTTTAGATGCATCAGATTGTATGGTTGCCAAGCATGCGCTGTAGTCCTGCTTTGTCAATGGGAGGAGGTATTTCAGCAACAGTCTTTACTTTTGCCTCATCTGGAGAACCCATATAGTTGACATTGCTCACCTTGTACTGTATTTTTCTTTGTTGAATTTCACATTTGCCTCTTTTACCCAGGCCATCACTTTCTGTAGTATTTTGTCATGTTCTTTCTCTGTAGATGCAACAATGATCATGTTGTCAGCTATAATGTGAACTCCATAGAGGTCTCCGAAGGTTGCTGGAAGACTTTGCTTGCAGACTTGAGTTAGAGTTATGTTGTAAATTTTTACAACAACATTTTTATTTTATTTCAGTAATGCATCAATCACAATAGTAATAATTTACACTAGGCTAATAACTAGGCTAAGTTTGAAAACACAGCTTGTGTAACAGGCTGCTCAGCACAGTGTCACAGGCAATACAGAGCAGGCAATACTGTGATTCCAACTTGGTGCAGCTGGAGAAAAGCAACTGCAGCCGCTGGACTCATTTATATACAATTTCTAACCAGCATGGCTCATTTTAAGTCCAGCGTGCATCATGTTAAGTCAGCTGGCATCTGACCTCTAGCATCTTGTTTCTGCAAAGTGTTTATCAACCAAGGACTCAGTGGATCATTACAATAACACCCTCAGCAGCATTCTGGATCTGCACGCCCCAGTCAAAACCAGAACAGTCACTGTCTCCTGCTCAGCCCCCAGTACACCGGTGAGCTACGGAAAACGAAGGCACAGTCACACTTCTACTCAAACGTCATCAGAAACAGTCCCAGAAACTCCAAGAAGCTGTTCTCCAGGGTTGTATGTCGCTACTGAAATTTAGCCCGGGACTTTGAGATGGAGAGGCCTTTTATGCAAGCGCCGTGTGGGGGCGCAGAGAAATATTTTTAGCAGTTATTTTAATACATGTTAGTGTTTTTGTTGTATACAGTCAATCAGATTACGCTGAAGACCTTCAAGATACTTCAGGATGACACCTGCCTCTTCAGTTTGTATAAACAAGGCACCACTGCACTGAACAAGGCCAGGTCAGGCAAGCCTGAGTCAGTCAGAGTGCTAAAATAATTAAATATACTCAAAAACTACAATGCATTCCTATAAAATATAGCAGTGTGTATGTGTGTGCATAAAAATCAAATCCCTCATCTTCAGATCTGAGTAGTTCTCTCCCTGGCTCAGCTTCCCCTCTGCGGCTCCCACTCTGCTTTTACTGATTGTACAGCTACATATGCACGAGAAGAAGATCAGTAATGAATATGACAAACAATAATCTATCTATGAATAATGTGATTGCCTACCGACACTTTTGTTTCTGGTTCCACTGACCTCCTCATCCTCCAAATACATACAAACATACAGTGAAAAAGAAATATGCTTAAGTTGCACTTTTTTTGGGTGCACTTATCATATTTTAATTGTACTATACTAAGTGTATATTAAATGTGTTATTTTGGAACAACTTAAAGTATGTTAAGTGTCATTTTAGAAACACTTTAAGATAATTGCAATATATTTTAATATACTTAGTTGTGTTAAAATGGACCCATTTTAAGTACCTTTACTTTAATTTAAATATACTTTTTAAAATTTAACTACCCTTTTGTGCTATACTTGAAGAACAGTTTAAATATATTTTAAATGTGTTCCCTGAACATTTTTATTAGCATTTCAGGATATTACTAATTTATTACTAGTATACTCCAAGAGACACTATTAATATCTTGGGAAGCTGCTTTATGAAACCATTCAGTGTGAGAATAATTCATTATTAATGCATTAAAAATATCTTGCAAAATGCCTTTTTAGCATAATAATAAAAATCAGTAAAAAAAAGTATTCACACACACACATACAGACAACTAAAAAACTTTAATTTTGTGGACATTACATTACATTACATTAAAAAGTACAGCAGCATGTATCACATCTTGACCAAAATACCTTCAAATACAAATAAAATCAGTAAAATGATGATATATGATCAGTATTACTGAAAAGTACACTATATCAACATCCCATCATTAATGTTACCCATGGGGGTCCCTCATACGGTTCGGACTGTAGGCACGGCTCAGATGACCTCACGGCAAGCCGTCCCACTTCTGACACTATATGCGGCCAAAGGCGAGAGCAGTCACCCTACCCAGATTCAAACACAGGTCAACAGGGTACCAAACATGCTACTTTGACAGCAATGCCAAAGAGCCAGGCTCGTTGGTATAGCAGTCCAAGCACTTACTCAACTGTAGTGAAGGTACTCCGTCACAAGCATACAGTACAAATGGTGGAACCAAACTGAAACTGAAAAATGTCACAATCCTAATCCTTGGAGTTGAGTAGGACTTGTTACACTTTCTGTGACTACAGACACTATGGTGTTTGGAAAGTGCTTTATCACACAGCATCTGTGGAAGGGAAAAGAAAATATTTTGTCTATATCAAAGCAATATTACCTCTAATTAATTAACAACCATTGTCAGATTTTTTATTTAGTTTAAAGTTGCTGAAACAAACAATATGACATCATGTCCAACTGTTCTGATGCTAACTGTTTAGGTTCAGGTGCAGTGTTTCCCACAGAATGATGGCGTAAATGAGGCGGGGGCGGGGGCGACTTTAGCAGGTGATAAGCCAAATTTCGCTTGCCTGCCGAGAATTTCATGCACTTCCAAATACTGCTTTTAAACGCTATAATTTCCCTTTGTGGGGTAAATGATTCAAAATATTTCATGAACGTTTAGAGTAGTTTAGAGTTGTTGATGTTTTATTAGCTACAGTTAGTAGAAGCAGCATTCCTTGAGATTTAGCAATAAATATGTGGTGATAACTGCAGTTGCTCAATGAGCACAGCAAAGTGTCTGAAAAGGTCCTGTACAGGTGGATGCATAATTTGGCAGAACAGATGATGTAGGCTAATTTACCTGCCGATATTTTCGTTCACCTCTTTTCTCAGCATAAAAGGGCGTTACCACGCGCGAGGTGCATCTAATTCTCGGCAGGCAGGCAGAATTCGTCACAACACCTGGCGCTGCAAAACGTCACCGTGATACACCACGGGAGCAATGCAGTGGCAGGCGCAGTTCTGGCGCACACGGTTGTTTTTCTCTGGCTGCACAAAGTTGCAACCACCTTTTGCCTGATTATTGTTCTAAGCCCACAGTAAGCTCACGCAGTCTATTGTGTTTGTGATTGTGTTTGTGATTGTGTGTCTGACAGCGCTGTTTTTATACCCCGCCTCCGCAATCATCTCGAACGCACCTACTGACTACCAGTTATGAATAGCGTGCTATCTTCGACAGCTGTAGGCCCATTCTAAAGATAGCTAAAGATAACATAGCTATCCTTATTGGCTAGGCTCCTTACATGCTCGCTAATAACTTTTTTAAAGTGTGCAGTGGTGTTCATGATACCAACCACTCAATTCACAGACGGGTTGTTTGCATGCAGGAGAGAGAGAGGGAGCGACCGAGTGAGGGGAGCAAATATGCGCTGTGCAGCACTGCAATTAAAATGGGTCGCCAAATTTACTTGGGCGGCTGTTAATCTACCAGGGCGGCCCGCCCAAGTAAAGCCTATGTGTGGGAAACACTGAGGTGAAATGATTTTCCACAAGGGACCTGTCCCAGTAAATGCTCAGTTCTTCCAGTACAACATAATCAAAAACATTACATAAACACTACTGTGTACACATGTGTTTACTGTTTTCAAACAGAAACAAGTATAAGCACATTATGATTTAAAGTATGCATATTTCTATATGTGGCTGTTTGTTAAGTTAACAACATGTGCTGCTTCCTTCTAGGCCCCGTTACCTTTATGAAAGAGGTCTCTGATCTCAAGTAGCTATTAACCTGATTAAACTAAAATAAAAGAAAGAAAAGAAATGAAAAAAAAAATAATATGCTTTTGAAATATATATTTTAATGTATATTATACATATTTTAAAAAATATGTTTTAAAAATCATACTTCTGGAAATCAGAAACTGAAACATGTGGCAGTTACATAAATAATTACAATATTTTGCAGTAGCCTACACAATGAAGCATGTTTGGCATAAACATATTTTTAACCCATTAAAAGTGTAATTGTTTAACAATGTACTTCCACAAAGTACACCTAAATAGTATTTACTAAGAGTTAAATAAGTTTTAGTTTAGTTTATTTGTTTAGCACGTTTGGTACAAGTCCAGAACAATGCAAGGAGGGAACGAAGCCAGACTAGGCTTGTACAGAGTTCCACTCCTTTTCCCATATTAAGTCACGAGATATGCAGACTAAGCATCAAAGTAGAAGAAAAAAGAACAACAACAAAAAACAGAACACACAAGGGAAAAAAAATGAAAATAAAAATAAACAACAAGCGATAGAAAGCAATTCAATACAAACCAACAATACTTAGGAAAAAAACTACATAAAGGCATCAAGCTAGCAGTAGTAAACTCTTCAAATGCTTTTTAAAAGCTGAATAAGAGGACATTGATCGCAACGATGGACTTAAGTCACTCCAGAGCTTAGGACCTCTAAAAGAAATATTAAATTGATGTCTTGTAGTTCGTGTGATTGGTAAGACTAAGTTATTATTACTATGTCTAGTGTGAAATGAATGAACATGTGAGATAGGAATAAACAAATTCTGGAAAGAGTCTGGTAGATCTTGTTTCCTATATATAAACTTATGCATAAGTAAACATATTTGATAAATATTTACCTTATCAATAGGGAGAACTTTAAATTTATTATAAAGAGGGGCCGAAGGAGCGTATCTATTTGAATGTGAAATAAATCTGAGATATTTTTTCTGTATAACTAATAATTTCTTAAGGTGGGTAGGATAAGTAGCTGCCCAAACAATGTTGCAATAATTAATAAATGGAAACAAAAAACTATAATATAAGGTTAAAAATGCTGATGAATGAACCAAAGGACAAACCCTCCTCAATATGCCCAACATTTTAGCTGACCTCTTAGATACAAAATTGATATGGTTAGACCAATTAAGACCACTATCTATAATGACTCCTAAAAATCTGGTATGCTGAACCAATTCGATTTGAGTATTATTTATGAAGATCTTAGATAATTCAATTGGGTAATGTTTGTGAGTATTACAAAAAATCATAAAGTTACATTTTTTTATATTAAGAGTAAGTTTGTTCCATTGAAACCATTCCATAATATATGATAGTTCCTCGTTAACCATTTTTATTAGAATATTGAAGTCATGGTGCGAAGCTACAAGATTTGTATCATCAGCGAATAGAACTGGGAGGAGTTTAGTACAAGTCATAGGCATATCATTAATATAAATTAAAAATAAAAGAGGCCCCAAAATTGATCCTTGAGGGACCCCAATCTTAATTTGTGACTTCATTGATTCATAGCCTTCCAGGTAAACATATTGCTCTCTATTAGCTAAGTAGCTTCTAAACCATCTCAAGGCAACATCCTTCACTCCGTATCTACTAAGTTTAGCAATCAAGATATTGTGACTGACCGTATCAAATGCTTTACTCAAGTCCAGAAAGACTCCAAGAGCATATTTTTTATTGTCAAGAGCTGAAGAAATATAGTTTACGAGTTGAATAAGGGCATGCTCAGTAGAGTGTCGCTTCCGAAAACCATATTGATGTTTGTATAAAATATTATTAGCATCCAGGTGATTAAATAATCTCAAATAGACAAGTCTTTCTAAAATTTTCGATATACACGGGAGAATTGATATTGGCCTGTAATTACTAAAATCCTTGGAGTCACCGGTCTTGAAAATTGGTATAACCCTAGCAATCTTCAATTTTTGAGGGACAATTCCAGTTCTCAGAGACAGTGAGAGAATATGAGTAAGTGGTTTGATAATGTAGTCAATTGTCTCTTTAATAAGAAGACTTTTAATACCGTCATGACCATGGGCTGCATTCTTAAGTGATAAAATAATATTCCGAACCTCTTGAACTGTTGGTGGGTCAAAATTATAAAAAGAAGGATATTGACCTTTAATTAAGGAGCATGGGTGAATTTCCGAATCATTAATGTTAGACGCTAGATCAGAACCAACTGATATAAAGAAATCATTAAAACCATTAGCAATATCAACAGGGTTAGAGAGAACCCCCTTCTCACTGTTCATTACTACAGGGGCAGTAAATGGGGATTTAGAGCGGTTCAATAAATGATTAATGAGGTGCCATGTCGTCTTAATATTTCTAGAAGCTTGAACAAATTGATTTGAATAGTATGCTTTCTTTGCTTTTCTTACTAACGATGAGAATTGGTTTTTACATTTCTTATAAATTTCAACATTAATTAAAGAAGGACTAAATATCCGTTTCGAATGTTATCACTCGATTGAATGGGCGTTATCAGTGGTTATCAGCTCATATATAAGGGCCAGCAGGGGCCTGCTGCGCCTACTGGTAGGCTCAGAAGGCTGTTATCATCCATCCACATGGTTAATCACCGACAAATACAAGAGAAGACTCCAGATCCAATACCAGAGGAATCCAGCTCGCCGGTAATCGGAGGTCTACTGAATGACGCAGCGACGTCGCAATATTTCGCGCTTGATATTTTCAGGTAAGAACATTTAAATGATAAAACCGAGCATTTAAACCGAAATTAATTAGTCAATAAGGGAAAACAATACATAAAATGTGTTTTAATGTTGCGTGACATGAGTGTTGACATGAGATAAGCGTATTGCGATTATTTTGGCTAACGTTATATAGGCTAACGTTAGGCCCTATTACGTTACGTTATTAGCCCAACATTACGTTACTTACTTGCTTTATTTGAGCATTAACGTTGCTAATAAGTATGTTTTTACGTATGAAGCTAATGGGGAAATTTAGTTTCTAGTTAAACGCAAAGTTAGCCTGTAAAAATTACTTTTTCCACACTGTAAGGCTTATTGCATAATATTGTATGCTCGTTAACGCTTCAGTGAAGCCATAGGCCTAACCTTACTTTTATTGACTTATGAGTGAAATATTAAACCCATGACGTATTTTATGGCTGTTTGGGTACCTTGGGATCTTGACTAGAATGTAAAATAAAGTTTTGTGGGTTTGAAAAAAGCTTGGATGGATTTGATCCCACACGAGGTAGCTTACAATGACATTCATGCAAAAGACGAATATTAGGAATCTATTAGAAGTAAATATAGACTGTGGTGTCTGTGTGTGTCACATTTATTGCTGTCCTTGACATTGAACTTGAAAAAAAAGTCTATTTATCTATCTGTCTGCCTGCCTGTGTGTGTAACATTAATATATCTTTACCTAACTTTTTTGTCTCCCACAGCATCAATTTCCAGTGGATTGAAGGACTTCTGTGGTAGGCTAAGTTTGTTTTATTACTTCCATGCTCTATCTCTTTGTTGAACAATCTAAAATTTGGTTTTGGCCTTTTTAGAGAGAAGGGCCCGTTCACAAATCTGTCTTGTGCAAGTTTTTCTGTTTATGTTTTAGGTTGAAGATGGCCCAGAGAGGTAAGCCTTGCAGTTGCTAATCTAGAAGCATTAGGCAAGTGTGTCTGAGAACGATGGTATGATCTGCAACACTGTCTTTTTTTATTACTGATTTATAACTGACTAGATTTTTCTTTCTTTGTTGTTATTCAACAAGAGAGAACTCCCATTAATGGGAATCAAAAGGAAACCCTGAAATCCTTTTTTACGAATGGAATGACACGAGTTGGGTCAAAATTAATTCCAAGTGCTGCATCTGCTACTGGTTTGGACACCAGTGTCATAGAAGTAAGTTTTACTTTAGTGCCACACTAACAAACAACATGTCAAATAAATATATCATTCTGCTGCACTGCTTGTAAAAATGAAGTATTTTGTTAAAATACTGTTTAATTTGTGTAATACTCTATCGTTATTTTTTGTTTTTGTTTTTCAGAACTGGATCGGTAATTACAAAAGATCACAAATTTCAAAACCTTTGTCTGAACCCCGTCAATCAAAGGCAAAAGTTCACGTCAGAGAGCTGTCGCCTTACAATCTTTTTTGTAGGGACATATTCAAAAACAAAGGTGAGAGACAAAATTGAACGGCTTCTTTTAATTGTTATACTAAATGGTTTGTTTTTGTACATAGTGGCCCTGTTGACATCAGGGGTTTACAAAGGTCATGAAACAGATTTTCAAGATAGTATTTGGCAAGTACTTCACTCACGCAAGTTGCATTCATCAACGTAAGACTGCTGTGTGTATTGAAAAGAATCATCAGGTCATCTACTTTACATGTTATCTTGTTTTTACAGAGTTGTTACAGAGAAATGGGTTTCACAACCCAAGTAAACCAGTGTGTTGGACAGATTGTCGTTGTATGAATTTACTTTAAAAAAGAGATGCTGAATCTAAAGTGTTAAGTTTTCTGTGCATCTATTTTTTCCTCAGGCACAATGAATGACATTAAGGGCAGGTGGGCCACATTGGGGGAAGATGAAAAGAATAAATACTTTCAAGAGGCAGCAGCACTGAGGGCACATGGGCAGACACAGGACCTTAGCCCAGAGATGAGGGATGCCCGAATTAAAATGCACCTTAAGAAGCTGAAGTTAGAGGTTTGGAAAATGGCTTCATTTGCTAGGCATTTGTGGTATTATTTTAGTATTAGATGGAAGGATGATCGACAGCAATTGTGATGCGAGCAGAACATTGTGACAGACAACTGGATTGTTGATTTGTAGATTTTTTTCATAATTTCAAATGAATTCATCCCAAATAAATATTCCAGCTGATTGTTGTTTACATGGCTATCAACATCAAATATTCTCACTTTGAAGAACACCTCTCAAACTACATTCCTACTGGTTGGGCTAGTCTATTCACATCAATGTGGTCAATTGAAGCATTAGTAGTCACAAATGGCTATGAGTCAAAATTATTGAATTTGGACTCTATGTAAACAACTAATTTATAGTTAATGTACCCTGGGTGGTCCTTGACCACTTATTTGCCACATGTGACAACACTGTTTTCATATATTTCCAAGCCCTGTTATGAGTTTTTTCTTCAGTGTGTGTTGAATTTTTAAAAGTAGGTTTTGTGTTTAATCAACTATTTACTATTTTTGTGGTTGTCGTCTTCTATTGTAAAGGTGTCCAAGCTTGAGGATTTGGGTGTGGAAACAGCCATTCTATCATTTGACCGCCAAAAGTCCTCATTAGAGGTGTTTGAACTGAGCAGCAAAGGAGCCACTGATTTCCTTGATACAACGGAGACAGTGAACAACTTCGCACTGCATTTCAAAGGTATTGGTTATATAAAAATCCACAGAAATGGACTCAGGCCTGTAATAGTGCAAATATACATAATACAGTTTTATGAAATTATTGTTGTCTGTTGTTACATCTGTAGCCAGCTCCTCACCCGCAACACCCAGTACCAGAGAACATGTCAGTGTTCTGGTAGGAAAAGTGCAAGATCTATTCAACCAAAAATATAGTAAGCATAAGTTCAAATACTTTTAATCCCTTCATGAATCCATGGCATTATTATCAAATGAATAAATTATTTAATGTGCCCATCAACCATTAGGTTGACACCTTACCAAAATGTCTGTTTGCAGCCTGTACACTGGCTATCAACTAGAGGGGAGAGTCACAATTGTCCAACTGTGTAACATTGTGTAACGTGTGCATGCATGTTTGTGCCCGTGTATTTCAGAGGAGGCCGGAGGTACTGGGAGGCTTCCCTACCAGTCCCTGGTAAATCAGGGCATGACCATTAATGTAGCTGGACTGCCCACAAGTCTTACCCTCAGGAAGCCTTCCTTTTATGGAAGGAACCAATTGGTCGAAATTTTGAAAGCTGCAGAGGAGATTTCATTTGAAATAAGTAAGTGACATTACCATTACCAGTGTCTTTCTCCACTTGTGTTTTAGCAGACCATTTGGCTCTATGCAAAGTGGGGAAAATAAGTTAACTAAAGAATAATACTGGCCTACATGTAAGTCTTTGTATAGTTTTGGGGCATTGCATCTCTCTCTGTCCCTTCACCGCAACCGTTCAAGGCAGATGGCCGCCCACCCTGAGCCATGGTTCTGACGTATCTGCCTTTTAAAGGGGTCATTTGATGCGATTTCTTGTTTTTCTTTCTCTTTAGTGTGTTATGTTAGTCTGGGTTTCCCCATACTGCCTTCTGCAGCGCGATTTTATTCGCGCTGAAAGGCAGCATGGATACCATGGTCCAGATATTCGCCTCATTTAGGGAACCAATCACAGAACGGGGAGGGAGCAGCAAGACGATGACGACATCTATGCAACACACACAAGCAGTTTGTTTATATTCGGCAATAGTTTATATTTTGTTTTTATTCGGCAATAGTCGCTGAACGTTATTGTTTACACAAAAATATCTTACCCATCGTCTTCTTCCTTGTCTAATTTCTGTCGCTCTACATACGTCATCTGGTATAATTGAAATGATTGGCTATGAGCTACGTACAGGCGCATTTGATAGACATTCTTAGCACCCAATAAACGGCGCCGGGCATTCGTAAACCACGCCTCAAATACGAGAAAATGTGCATATGGTTCCCAGACCCAAGTCTCAACGAGAATTGGGTCTGGCGTTAGCCAGGCTAGTGTTATGTAGCTGTTTGTGCATGTATAAGATCTGCAGGGTTACAAAGATCAAAGTCTCAAACCCTAAAGAGATATTCTTTATAAAAGTGAAGGCTCAGCCACACCTTCCTAAAACACTTCGTTTCATTCACACCCCCTCATCTCTACGTCAGTGTGTGGGGGCAGAGTTCCATAACACCGCCCAAATGTATACGCAAAGAAGGCATAACTTTTATCCGCGCCGGCATGTCGTAAAGACGCTGTGTTTTTCGTTGCGAAAGCCCAACTACTTTGTTTGGCTTTCCAAAAGAGGACACAGTTAGAAAACAGTGGCTAAGCTTTATTTACAACACTGTTCCAGAACAGTACAACCCAAATATTCGACTGTGTGCTGCGCATTTTTCAGATGACTGTTTCTAGCACCTGGGAGAGCTCAGACTATGTCTTTGTCGTTTCAACTATAACAAATGCAATACTGATGCTTACCAATCTGATACATTCTGGTCCAGTCGCGCTGGCAACGTTGATCGATTAGCTTAGTCATCTGCATCATCCGGATCATATTCCGGCTCTAATTGATAAGGTAGGACTGACATTATAATCTCTCAATATTGCTTTGCTTTGGGAGCTGATGTTCCAGATATGGTAAGAAGTGTGATATTTCCATCAGGTGCTTAAGGTATTTGGGCCAATCACAATGCACTGGATTTCTGGCTAATCAGAGCACACAGCGCTTTTCTGAATGATGAGCTTTATTTAACCTAAAACCGCATAAATGCCTTGCATTAAACCAAATACACAAAATAATGTTATTTTTAGAACCATCATATGACCCCTTTATAAAGAAGTTTTTCCTTGCCTCCGTCACATACAGTAGTGCTTGTTCATGGTGGGAATTGGATTGGGTATTTGTTAACAATATTATAAAGAGTATGGTCTAGACCTACCGTACTCTGTTTGTAAAGTGCTGTGAGAGAACTTTTGTTATGAATTGGCGCTATATAAATAAAATTGAATTGAAACAGATTCAGGTTATAGATTCTGTATGTGTCTTTGACAGTTTATAAGGGATGTGACACTATTTCTCAGCTTTATCATTATCCTGAATATCCTATAGATGTTTAGTTAAATATGACTAGTGACTGTGGCCCTTGGCAATGGTTTTCATCTTTTTCATGCTCATCAAACTATTCACTAATTAAATTATATGTATATAATTCCTCCGAATTACATTCCTTCAGTGATATATTCACTGCTGTGTGATTCATTATTTTCCTCCAGGACTATTGCAGGAAGGCCAATTATTTGTTAAGCTCATGCTACATAAGGTTTTTTCTGTCTTTCTTTTTTCTCTAAAAATATCAATCAGATGCAGAACAATCCAACCCCACTGACTTGGGAGAGGGGATGTCAGAGCACATGGATGCAGAAGGTATGCTGAGTTGTTTTTATTTTATCTTTAAATAAATATATTACATTAAACTTAAGAAGCATAGTTAACTAGATATGTAACTGTGGTGATTACACAGCACATTTGACTACTGTATACATTATTGAAATAATACAATTAATCAAAAGATGAAATTTTCACCTTTGTGTAATGGTTTAATCTTTTCAAATCAACAGACACATCTGGCATGCAGATGAAGTCGGTGGAGGAAATTTTAGAGGCCATGTGTGAAAATGGTATTTCTTGTAATCATAATACATTTTACCAAATGTTACATAATACATTTACAATGTTACTGTTCTGAGAAGTCATCCATTGACATTTGACACAAAGAGAAAAGCTTACTTGTTTGAAAATTACAATTTATGGATACAATATTTATCCAGGTGACATTAAAAAGCATATATAAGATTGGTATTCTGATAATTTTACATTTTGATTTGGCTGTTGAGATTCAGATGCAAATAATGGTCTTTTTTTTTTTCAATCAATGATTTACTAGTTAACTATTGACAGTATAAATGCTGACAAATTGAATTATGAATTTGTAATTAAGATTAAAAATTTGTATTTAGAAAGTTATTATTTTGTTTTGTTTTATGTACTTTAGGTGCACAGCAGATGGAAGAGTCCTCAGAAACAGCCACTACTGTAGCCATCGTGATGACTGCAGATAAAGGTATCTTTCCACATTGTGGTTATTTTTATATAACAGGAAATGACTGTTATACCATATATATTGCCTTAAAGGATAATTCCGGTATTTAACACCTTGGGCCCTATTTTAACGATCTAAAACGCAAGTGTCAAAGCGCAAAGCGCAAGTAACTTTGTGGGCGGATCCAGGCGCTATTGCTATTTTCCCGGCGGGATAAATGCCATTTGCGCCTGGCGCAAATCTAAAAGGGGTTGGTCTGAAGTAGCTTCATTATTCATAGGTGTGGTTTGGGCGTAAAGTCAATAAACCAATCAGAGCGTCATCTCACATTCCCTTTAAGAGCAGGCGCACTTGTTCTAAAGCGGATTCCTATTATAACGGTGGATTTGCCTGGCGCGCGCCAGGAGCGGTTCACAGCTGAGGAGACTGACGTTCTCGTCAGGGCCGTAAAACACAGAGAAGTGACATTGGGGATGGAGAAACCCACCCAAATTAACTTCGGTTAAACAGGCGTATGATTATTTGGGTAAATGTGTAAGCTAGATGTATGCTTTTATAATAAATTATCTATCTATCTATCGTAATAATGTTTGATTTGCAAAAATGAAAACTGCTGCTTAGATGAGAGAAAGTGTATGCGCGTTGTGCACACGCTACATTGATTATGGCCAAGCATGCGCCCTTAAAATAGCATAATGAACAACGCGCAACGCGCCATTGACTTTAGACTAGGTTTTTTCTGGTCAGTGGCGCAATTGTTTTATAGAACAGCAAAATAGCATGAGGGAAAGTTTGCGCCGGAACACGCCTCCTCTTTGCGCTGAACCGCCCCGGGGAGCGCAAGTGTATTTCTTAGTTAACCGACGTGTGTCTGTGGAGGGAAAAGTCCGCTTTGCGCGGCTGCAAAATAGGAATGATACATGCGTCGGTGTACAAAGTCAATTGCGCTGGGTGCAAGATAGGGCCCCTTGAGTTTATTTTGTCGTTTGTTTTGGATGATCTAGAGTGGTGGACTTAGAAATGTTGACGATGGGTCCTGTCTCGACTTTTTGACCATTTTAGAATAATCTAATGCTCTGACAGCATTAGACTGGCTTTCTATGGGCATGCACAAACATGTGCTTAAAACAACCCTTAACGTTCATTTTCAAAACTGTGCAACTCACCGAGTGGTTAGTGTTGTTCATTGATTATTGAAAACAAATATATCGGCGCAATGTATGCTTTCAATCCGTGTTATTTGCTATAGTGGAACTATTTTTTCAGATACCTCACAACCGCGTATAAACTTCTGCTCGATATTTGATATATTAGCGCAGTAATATCAACGAGCACTGAGTCCTTCAACAGAAATCATGCGATTTTACAAATTGGCAAATAAAACACGACAGAAACTGTATTTCGCTACGCTACTTGTTTTGGAACATCAACGAACACCACTAACCACTCGGTGAGTTGCACAGTTTTGAAAACGAACGTTAAGGGTTGTTTTAAGGACATGTTTGTGCATGCCCATAGACAGCCACTCTAAAGCGGTCAGAGGAGATTCTAAAATAGTCAAAAAGTCGAGACAGGACCCATCGTCAACATTTCTAAGTCCACCACTCTAGTTCATCTAAAACAAACGACAAAATAGACTCAAGGTGTTAAATACTGGAATTATCCTTTAAGTTACAAAATAACAAAATATAACAAATGAGCTCTTCCTCATAATAGACCTGGACAAGACTAGCAGCAGCCTGGATAAAAACAGGCAGTTTCAACAGATTACAATACTAAAATAAGAACAGATATGGAAACAGAAGCATAGACAAAAAAATTTAAAAGGGGTATAAAAACATTAGACTAACAAACTGTGACAAATTAGCCTCCAATCCTTTCATTTAGGATATAACAGCATTTAACTAGATTCACTTTTAAGTCCTACAAGGGGTAGATTCCAGGCAGAACGTGCAGAATACATACAGCGTTTTTGTATAAAAACATCTTGAGAGTGCAAAGGATGTTGTCCAGTACATTTCTTTAAAATACAAACACAGAGAAAGGAGGTAAGAACACCAGCAATTGCTCTTCTTTCTTGACCTGCTTTTATCTAATGATTGAGCATCAGCAATATCTGAGATGAATTGATGTGCAATACAAACATTTGCATTTGGCAACAGTTACAAATGAATAAGCTGCCTTTTATATGTTGCTTTGAATATGGTGATGAGTATTTCAACTAACTGGCTTGACTTCCAAAATATTTGTGTTTTTCCTTTGGTAGATGGAGACAATGTGTGCCGTGTCTGCCGTGTCCATTTTGATGACAAAAATAAGAATGCAAGAAAGAAGTGGCGTTCATGGTCACAGTGCACAGTGTGCCAATCATGGTCACACACTGCATGTGGTTTTAAAAAGAACATGTGCCTTCACTGCCAGTGTCAAAACACCATGCAAACACCCTGAACCTATGCTATTTACTGCATTCCAAAATGTATCCTGTTACTTTGAGTTGTTTTTACTGTGTTGACGGCCCCCAACCCATCCCTACAAATACACACACACTCATAATAAATACATACATACATGCACGTTTTAAAATGTATTAAGTCCCTTTCTCCTTTTTCATTAAAATATACTTGATGAACCTTGCTCCAAATTTATTGTAATGGTTACACCTCACTTGTAAGAAGAAAACTGATCTTTTTGTTTTCATTCACCCCCATTTTTATATTGTTGTCGTTTGTTGGCACCATCAATGTGGTCCCTTTTAAACTGGGCCATGTGGGGATCAATAAAGTTCTATTGTACTGAATTGAGTCTACGTGTTTGTTTGTTTATATATGAATCTGTTTCGTCATTGGTTCAGTAGGGCCGGGTTTAAGCAAGTTAAATATAATGGTTGCTATGGATGCTGTTATCACTGAAGCCACTTAGTTCGCATGACGTAGTTCCCTCAGAAGTATTTTCACACTCACTGTGTTATGCTTTTCTTTTAATGATTAACATTTAAGATAAAATGTGAAGTGTATAATTTTATCTGTGTTAAGGATATTAATTGTTTCTCCTTGGATTCTGAGAAATAAAGTTTATTGTCAGTTTATGCAAGGGAGTTCCACTTCTGTTTAGAGTTGTCTGCCATGGATAGACTACATTTCAATTCAAAGCACTGCCGGTCACTATGATATTATATTTTAGTCACAAATATCAATTATTTGAACACATAACCAAACATTTCTTTAAAAAAAAACAAACACTTTCTTTAGGTGAATACAAAAAAATAAATTGACATGCTTTAAAAAATGCTTTTTAAATGGCACATGAGTTTTGCTAACATGGACTGGGAAAACATTCATCCATCTTCTACTTGGAAACTTGGTTATAAACTTAAGTTGCCTGAGCAATGAATACACATTTTGAATAGTTAAATATGTGTAGTATTAGATTCTGTGTTTAAAAATGATAAGAGATACAGCAAGCAAATGTCACCTATTGGGTGGAAGGACCTATGTATAATGTAGACTACTCTTGTATTTGACAACCAATAGGCCTAATAATAGTCTACAAGTAGCCTAAGAGGAGATGACTACCCATCATGTAGACGATGGTCTTAGTCATTAATGGTATTTAACCATCATAACAGCATTAACATAAATAGATAGCCTATGTATTTAAGCCATGTGTGTCCCAAACATAAATGCAGTGTGTGTGTATACCAGATATTCCTCATGTTGTAGGGTTGTAAATCTGTTTACAGAGTCACAAACAAACAAACAAACAAACAAACAAACAAACAAAAAGCTTCATATAGGCTACTCCTATTGAGCCTTCAAAGTGCTCTCTAAAACTACACCAGGGATGGCTTGTGTACGTGAAATGAGAAAATTAAAACTTTGTTGTAGAGCTAAACCAATACATCGTTAGAAAGGTCTTGACCTAGAGAGTAATATTATGTATGTATTAAGATTCTACATGGCCCCTGTTTTGAAATACTGACCTTTGAAACGTCACCTTGGTGCATGTTTGAAGGCTTATAATTAAGCAATAAAAGGGGCTATCGACATGGGACCAACTGTTATAGAGAGACCTTGTCCTTAGTTATCATGTGAATATAGTCAACAATTTGGAACAATGTCAAGTATGGTTAAAAATAATTTTAACCTATTTAAAAATATAAAAATTAATTTAATTTAAAATCGGATTACGTAGATGTGTTTACAATCCCCCTAGACTCCTCATTGTACTCTCAACTAACTATTTACAACCTCCAATTCTAAGAAAAACACTAATATTTTAAAAACTACAATTCCCTATAGATACACAATGCAGCTTGATACGAATAAGCACTGCAGTTGTAGTTTTTCTGGTTTGCAAATTAGGGTTGTAAAAAGATATATCTACTGAATAAATCAAACATTTAGTACAGCCAAACTATTGATTACACTGTATCTAGATGATCTACGCTAAGAAAATGTAAATATGTTGATTTATTTAAGCTATTTTAGCCGAAACAGGATAACCCTTAATCCCGCCCACAACACAATGCACTTCCGTGTTTCTCATAATCGAAGGAGTATTGTTAAAAGTGTTAACCTTAAAATTAACATATCGTAATGTTGAGTTATCAAGTTGTGGTTTTTCTGTGGACAAATGTTGAATTAATTATTTTAAAAAGTGTCTGTGAATAAAATAATTTCGGGCGGAAGTACGTCATGCAAGCTGCGTGGTTTCAGTTATAGCGTCAATAGCAACCACCATAGCAACTAAATGCAAGAAAAACTAAATGTAATGTACATTAACTGAACTAAGAATGTGAAAATAAAATTTAAGCAGTCAATTGGAGGAAGAAGAGAAGAACCTACTGTACTGTTATGTAAGAAGAACCTACTGTATTGGAGGTGGCACACTGTCTGGTGGATTATGACTGTAAAACTATTCTGTCATTTATTAAGTAAATTACGGCTACTTTTCTTTTTATTTAATTTATGTGTGCTGTGAATAGGTGCTATGACAATGGTTGAAAACATGGCTATAACTCATTATGAGAAAGGTGTATTGTAGAGTCAATACACATGTATGTTCCCTTTTAGTTTTACAAACTTATAGTTGATTCAGAGGATTCAAGATTCCATACTTTATTGTCATTTCAACTCAGTTGAAGGGGATTTGGTTTGGTGAGCTCACTAAAAAGAAAACAAAGCTCTCACACATAACCACATTTGTACATTACAATAAATAAGTAATATCACAATATGGTAAACACACAATTTTGTACTCATATACTAGTGGCAATATGTGCTTAAATATAGTACCTAAGCTTTAAAATAGATCAGACCTATTAAAACAACACGTCTTTGTGAACTTTGTAAATACAGGCCCTGTCCTGTCATACCAGTGATTACATTCCTAGTTATCATGGTCATCCTCAGTGTCATCCTCATTATCACCATCATCATTGTATACTAGTGTCTGTATGCTTGACATGGGGAGGGCCTGACACAAGTAGGAGTTGTCTACAGGAACAATGTCTGGTACATGTGGGTGAAACATCACAGTGGCTTGATATCGTTTTCTTTCCAGCTGATGGAGACGTTGGGTGAGCGCAGCTTTTGCACCAGGCTGATCTGTGTCTTTGATGGCAGAGCACAGAAAGGCATGCTGCTGATGGAGGTGTTCAATTACAGTTCTCATTTCCTGATAAAGCATGCGCTTTTCCTCAGCTGCCCGAGTCTTCATATGTAAGGCATCAATCCCTCGCCTTTTTAGAGTCCTCGAAACATTATCTTCTTCAATCTGAAAGATAAGATAAATAAAAAACGCTATACCATGTTACCAGGTGGTTTCAAAAATGATGGGCAGGTAGTTGTGGTTGGTGAGCGGTTGTCAGATTGTTTCTTGAGTGACTGCTGTGTGGTTACTAGGGTTAGGTAATTATACTTACAGTGTCATCAAAGCAGAAGTAGACTTGCCAAGAGGGATCACATGCTTCCTGAAAATCAATTATTGTAGGGAAGATGCTCATCTGTGGTGGCCACTGAATGCAGTTGTATTCTTTTATTGCCTGTCTCAGTCTCTTGTTGGAGCTGGCAATCTGCTTGGAAAGTCTAATGGCAATGCCCTGCCCATCTGTAGCAAAGATAGGAAACACGCATGCAGATAAATTCATTTATTAGTGTGTGTTATGGTCCTTTTCAAAGTTGAACTTAATATCTTAATGTAGCCCATCTACGTATCCACAGCACTTTACCTGGATATTTTCTTTTCAGATGGAGGAGGACTGTTCTCTCCCTTGATTCGGTTCTAGCTTTGAAGATTAGTTGTCCTCTGAGCTCACAGTCAACATCTTTAAGGGTAGATTGGAAGTCTGAGTCAGATTCTTGCCATCTTCTCCCAATCCGGTGTTTTTTCTCTATGTTCAGCAGAGAGTCCTCAATTCTACAATGGTCAGAAAAGAAATATTATTAATAGTTATTTACACACTTGCTCAGAGAACAGTGACAGATTACTGCTTACTCTGTTTCACACTCCATGTACGACTCACGAGTCCCAGATCTATACATAAAAATAAAAAACACAGCACAAAAATTCATTAGGTACCAAGCAGAAAGCATTTCTGTGGTTCACCCCAGACCAAAGAGTGCATACGTTATTAGGGAGGCCTTGGTGATAATTGATTACTAATCACAACATATTCAATTACTGCAGTATTATAGCAACTCTTAATTTATAACCATTGTAACGGTTTCCTTCAAAGCTATGCTGTTACTGTAATCACACCTACTTCCATGCTGAAGCACATCAGCAGGGCACTGAAAGACAGCTGTAATTACCATATAGTTTTACATAAACACATTAAACTCTTACTTGAACTTGTAGAACTGAATCAGCTGGATGATGTAGTCCCTTTTCCATTTACAGACAGTGTCTGGAGAACAGATAAAGACATTACTACTGCTCTAATACATTGTTTCATTTCATGTAACTTCACATAGCTTGCAGGATTGTATTTCATTACTGTACACGGAAAGGTAAGTATAACATATTTGCAATACTCTTTGCTAATAATTTGCATGACCTTCATACAGTGTTCAAGACATTCACCCATTCACTTCAGTTGCTTACTTATTGGTCTCTGTTTCTGATGGGCTAGCTCCATCTCTCTTTTCTTCCATTTCTCCATGTCTCCCTCAGAAACCAACACTAGACAACAAAAATAACAGAAAACAAGACATCAATACTACATACTCCATGCAAAATGCGCTTGTAAACAGAATCTAAAATTCTCCGGTTTACAACTATTGTTTCCTGCTTCTTATGTGCATTGTTTACCTGGTGCGTCTCTGATGACAGATGAGATGTCTTCTTGAGCGAGAATTGATATTTTCTCTGCTCTGTCTAGTCTTTGCAGGAGCTGCATCTCTGCAAACACAGTTTAATTTACTTATGCTGACCAATTTGTGAGTGATCAGCTTCACTCCAGAAAATATAAAATGTATAAACAGTGAACCACCAGCACAGAATTTTGACAGGTTATGCTGCTGTGGACAAACCTAGGTCAGTTGATTTCCTCCGTCCATAATGCAAAAGGGCATCAGTCAACAGATCGAGGCGGTGAGATGGAGTCATCTCCTTTGTGACTCTGGCAAATCTTCGGAGAAAAGACCACAGCCTTTCCATTCCTTCCCCGTCTGTGAGTCCAAACCCATCGAGCCGCCTAGTGCTGTACTTGATCTGTGATTAAAGCAAAGTGGTAGAATAGATGCTGACACTGAGCATGATCGTACTTCAGTGTAAACTGCTTATAGTGATCACGGTTACAGTGATCAACCACTTATATGGATTCAAAAGCTTGGGACAGAATCATTGCTGTAGAAATGCTGTGTAAATAATTTGTTTATAGTAATCAAGTAGTCCGCTTAGTGTGTTTCATATTGTGTGTTGCTGTGCAAATGTGATGTTTTCCTCTACTCACACTGCTGTGGTCTATGGAGTTATTTTGCCCTCCTGTTCCTGCTCTGCTGTTTTTTTGGGACTTTTATGGTACATAATGATTGTCCTGGCTCTCTCACAGCAGCAGCTAGGCCTACTGCATGTTACTTGAGTGGAGTGTAATGCTTTCACCTTGACCATTCAGACAGGGCTTGGATCAGGAGAGGGCCTAGGTGTAGCTTATTTTATTTTATCTTTAAAGGAACCCTCCACCGTTTTTTCATATTAAACAATGTAATTTCCTTAACTAAGACGAGTTGATACATACCTCTCTCGTCTCAGTGCGTACGCTCAATCGCGCGGCGATACTTTGAGTCCAGTTCATTCATTAGGATCCAAACAGAGATGAAGTTAGAAACGACCAAACACCTCCACGTTTTCCCTATTTAAATATAGTTACACGAGTAGTTACACGACCAAGTATGGTGAGACAAAATAAAACGTGGCGTGGTGTTTTTTGTCGCTTTTAACTTCATCTCTGTTTGGATCCTAATGAATGAACTGGACACTCAAAGTATCGCCGCGCACCAGAGCAATTGAGCGCACGCACTGAGATGAGAGAGGTATGTATGTATCCACTTTTCCTTTAAGTCAGAAAAAATAGTGAAGCTGTTCATGTTATTACTTTATATGCATGTAATAATTATACAAATTAGATAGTAATCTGCATAAAACATAAAAACAAATTTGGTTATAACAATCATCCGCTTATAGTGATTTGGCCCAGACAGATGTGAGATAAGCGGTTTCCACTGTATTGTCCAACAGTGCATCTCTGAAACAAGTTTAGACAAACACCAGTTGGGAAAAATGCCAGATTAAAGATTACTTTTAGGCACATCTACTTAATTTCAGCTGTGCAGTTTATAGACAGGAAAATTGAGGGCAAACAGGGAGTGAATGATGTGTGACACAGGTCCTGATGTCTCTATAAAGCCAATAATTACCTGGCAGGGCAGTTTGTGTCCATAAACATGAAATGCTGGTATGGCCAAGGAGATGTTGTGTGGTATGCCCTCTCCTGATTTCTGATTGAACACAGTATAGCATAATTTTAAGTAAATGTGTCAAGGTCTTTTCTCAAAACAACAATTCAGTTTTACACAAAAAAGTACTTACATGCAAATGTGAGGCAACAACACAGGCAATGTCATAGACTACTCGCAGGTGTATGTTCTTGTCCTCACATCTTCGAAGTAGCTCATCGATGACATACAGGGGATAGGCTAATCTATTTCAACACAAATTTGAATAAGGACACTTTATACTGAGGAAAAGTAAAAATGAATTATACATTCTCCAGCATAGTGAAGATTATAGAATGGTGGTAAAGTTCAAATTTTGTAATGTTTTGGAATATACATTCCATAAGGTTCATATTTGGTGACTGGAAAAATTTGCATTAAAATATGGCTTATTATATGAATAGGTAGAATCAAACAGGGGAATTATCATTCTGGAACACAGGGTCAATAGTCAGAGATGTCATTACTGTGGCATTTACTTACCGTTCTCCTTGGCTCATGTTGACAAACATTAGGGGCATTTCATGACGACAAGAGGCTCCAAACACTCCTGTAACATCAAGTTTATTTGCTTGTTTTTGTGACCTCAGCACGTTGCCAGCCTTGAAGTTACTGCAGTCCTAAAGATTTAAGGAAAACATAGATTTATGGGAGGAATAATGATTAATTAAATATTTCATTAATATTTCATGGACTCAGTCCATGAAATTCTACAACTAAGACTAACCTCGTGAGGCTTTGAGCTGTCAAGATGTGATAGCAGGTATTCCTCTACATCCTTTTCATTAACAAACATGCGGGTTCCGTGTAATGGCTCAACCGCACTTGTACCTGAGCTGTGCTTCCTCACAAGGCCAAAGTTGGCATCCAATGTAACAATCATATCCCCATCCGCCTGGAAAACAAACACTTACAGTAATCCTGTATCTGCATCAGGTTTATACATTTATACGAATACAATTTTATTATATTTTTATACTTACAAAAATTGGTACTTTCCTGTTATCCGGACCCCACGATGGCCTACCCCTAACCCCGCCCCTAAACCTACCCGTCACTGGGGTTAAGACCAATCAGGGACGATGGCCTACCCCTAACCCCGCCCCTAAACCTACCCGTCACTAGGGTTAAGACCAATCAGGGATGACTATACGGACTATACGGGACTAATGCTGCATTCCAGGCAACCTGTAACCCGTGTTTTTCCAACCTTATACCCGTGAAAGTGTACTGGAACGGCAGTCAAACCCGTGAACTCGTACTAGATCGATGTACTACCAGTTACGAGTTGGAAAAATACGGGTTACAGGTTGCCTGGAACGCGGCATTAAAGAAACACGTGGGGTCCGGATAACAGGAAAGTACCCAAAAATTAACTAAGTTTTCAGATATCAATTCAATGCCATTAGGTCATCGAAAATGCAATCAGGTTAATCGAACAAGAACCACGCTGGAGCTAGAACCAACCTTTGGGCATGCTGGGCATATGGTCCCATCATCTAATTGTGGGCAAATATCTACCAAACTTCTTTGTCGGAAGTGGTGATGCCTAAAATGGGATATGGATTCTCCCACCAGGGCTCTGTAGAGTGTGTTAACCTAGGGTATAAGCAGCAGTCAGTGAAAACATTACTGTTTCCTATACTTACATCTGGTGATGGTGGTTCACTCAGAAGTTGTTATTTTGATAGAAAACTTTTAAGAATACTTTTGCATGCAAATGTACAATACTATATGGTTACATACTTTAAGTTGTGATAATTAATAATGCAGTACAATCAAGGAAGAATGTGTAATTTTCACAACCATATGGAATCGGTCTTCCATGAAAGTACAGTAATGGCGCTTTTCCACTACACACAGGACAATGGAGGAAAATCGAGTGTGTGCTGTTTTTGGATGTTTTTATTTTTGCTGTTTTTTATTCAGGAAACTCCCGTCTGGCACGTGCAATAATGACGCAGTGAATGGTGACGATTCTCTCTGACCAATCAGCAGTCTGCCACGTCACATTTTAGTATCACCTCAGCTCGCTTAGAACCTCGCCGGAGGTGGTACGAAAAAAAGTACCCGAAAGCAGGTACAGGTACAACTTTGACACAGTGGAAAACCAAACAAAGCCGAGCCGAGTCGAGTCGAGCCGAGGCGAGCTGGTACTGTGTAGTGGAAAAGCGCCATAACTGAAATTTTCACTTCACAGGCAAGATTTTAAACTGACCTCTGCAAGTGTGAGGTTGTTTTTCCAGCGCAGGGTGTTGCAAAAACCCTCAACAGAAACCTGACACTCCAGTGACAGACAAACAAAAAGCTCTAGCAGAGGTATGGAGAAGGCTGTGTGGGGCTTGTCGGCTGTTGCCGGCCAGAGACCATACCTGAGCAAAGTACAGGTTTCTGGTTCACATGCACACATATTGACTGTGACGGTGCAGAGCCGTCCTGCCAAATAAAAAGAGGGAAATATATATTAGAAAAAACATAAACAAGTACTACTATAGAGACTACCATATCAGCATAGACTAAATCACTTGAGTGTGTCACCTATAACACCATAAATCAGCAAACAACTTTTTTTTAAACAAAATTGTATCAGAAATTTGATTAATTCCTTATAGGAAATCATTACTACACATGTATAGGACCGAATTCCTTAACCTGTCAAGAAAATTAAATACATTAAGATTCTGTATCATGTAAAATGACAAACCTGTGCTGACAATGACCTTCATGTCCTTTGTGTACACAGCATGGGTGCTATGGCCTTCAGGTAAATATAGGAATAACCCCAGGGAGGATGGCTCATAGTAGACATTCTGTAAGAAAGATTGATAGCTCTAACAATCTTTTTAAAACTACAAACTTGTGACACTAACAGTTGATAATACATAATGCTAGAACAATTTGAAGTATCTAATAAATCTGTTGAAATTACTGTGAGTTTGTTGCCTGTGTGTATGACTGCATGGTATTGTTCTTACATTCCACTTATCAGAAAGATGCAGTGAATTTCTGTGAGTCCTCTTCAGACAACCCTCACAAAACACTGCAGTGCTGCTGCACTCAATGCACCTGTAATCAGCATGTTCTAGACAGACAACACACTGGGTAGCGATTGGTGCTGAACATTCAAATGACACCTTAAGCATGTCATCCTTGACTGCATCCCAGGCATGTAGCTCTCTCTTCTTTGCCTTACTGTATGCACTCTCAGAACAAGAACTACAGCTCGGTGCCACATCATCGGGTTCAGCCTGTTGAGATGTAATAGTCGGGTCGGTCTGTTTGGAGTTGGGCTGGGGAAGACCTTGACTAAGGTAAGAAACCTTTGCAGGGCCAACGATACACCTCCTCACCACCTTAATCTTCACGCTCCTGGAACGTGTGGTCTTAACTGTTTTTCCCATATCTGAAATCAAAATATTTGGCAATTATTACATAAAGCAAAGTGCAACCTGTACTTCTTATCACAGCCTAAAAGACAGAAACACATCAGTGAACATGGGATGCAGACAAGGGATATGTATTTGGTGCCATAGATATGTCAATAAAAGTAAGGTTAGGCCTATGGCTTCACTGAAGCGTTAACGAGCATACAATATTATGCAATAAGCCTTACAGTGTGGAAAAAGTAATTTTTACAGGCTAACTTTGCGTTTAACTAGAAACTAAATTTCCCCATTAGCTTCATACGTAAAAACATACTTATTAGCAACGTTAATGCTCAAATAAAGCAAGTAAGTAACGTAATGTTGGGCTAATAACGTAACGTAATAGGGCCTAACGTTAGCCTATATAACGTTAGCCAAAATAATCGCAATACGCTTATCTCATGTCAACACTCATGTCACGCAACATTAAAACACATTTTATGTATTGTTTTCCCTTATTGACTAATTAATTTCGGTTTAAATGCTCGGTTTTATCATTTAAATGTTCTTACCTGAAAATATCAAGCGCGAAATATTGCGACGTCGCTGCGTCATTCAGTAGACCTCCGATTACCGGCGAGCTGGATTCCTCTGGTATTGGATCTGGAGTCTTCTCTTGTATTTGTCGGTGATTAACCATGTGGATGGATGATAACAGCCTTCTGAGCCTACCAGTAGGCGCAGCAGGCCCCTGCTGGCCCTTATATATGAGCTGATAACCACTGATAACGCCCATTCAATCGAGTGATAACATTCGAAACGGGTGCTAAATATAGACCTCCTATACAGTTTATTTTTTTTTCGGGAAAGCTTTTTTAGTTCATCAGTTATCCACGGCTTCCCTTTAGAATATTTATTTCCAGATTTTGTGCTCATCAACGGAAATGATAAATCCAAAGCCTTATTAAAAGACTTTAAGAATAAACTATATGCACTATTAACGTCTTGTGCCACAAATACCTCCTCCCATATGATATTGCTAATGGCAGACTTAAAATGAACAATGTTATTTCTAGAAAAATTACGATATTTATTTGACCCAGTCTTAGGATAGGTAGACATTAGTTGACGGGATTGGATAAACTGAAAAACAGGAAAGTGATCAGAAACATCACACTTCAGGAGGCCTGAAAAGACCTCAAAATTATAAGAATTAAATAAAATATTATCAATGAGAGTAGCAGATGAGGAGGTAATTCTAGACGGTTTAGTAATAAGAGGAAAAAAATTAAAAGAATGGAGTGCATTTAGGAAATCAACTGTTTGTGGTAAATCATATTTGAGTAAATTAATATTGAAATCACCAAGTAGAAAACATAATTTACTTTCTTTAGTAATTGACTCAAGTGTTGATTGAAGTGCATCGATAAATGTGTTATGGTCTGAATCAGGTGGTCTATAGATGCATCCAATCAAAATGCTCTTACCATTGAATTGCTGACAAGATGGAATTTCAATAAATATAGACTCAGTGTTGGTAGAATCAAATTCTATACTAAGATCATCCCTAGCACCAGCATCAAAGGTATTCAAAACATATAAAGAGACACCCCCTCCTCTTTTCTTTTTTCTACAAGAATGAAAAGATGAATAATTAGGTAAGGGGAATAAAGAAAATACATCATCAGTCAGCCAAGTCTCAGAAAAAGCCAATACTGAATAGGAAAAACTTAAGGTAGACAGTAAAATTCTTAATTCGTCATGATTTTTAGACATACTACGAATATTCAAATGGAAAGTAGAGAAAAAATTATTAGAAGATTTTATAGTTTGATACAGTGAGTTTACTTGTCCTTCAGAGTAATAGTTACAAGACAGTTTTAATAATTTTAAATTAGATTGATTTACATCAGGATTAAGGAAACTATCGTAAATGCCACAACTGTCTATATTCTGCTCAAACGGATTAAAAATAAGAGAGTTCTCTTCAGAGATGGGCAAGTCGATAGAAGCCATAAAAATTTAACTGGCAAAAAAGTCGACACAGACTCACGTGAAAAAAACTGACTGCCTCCAAGTTGAAAAGGCCTCCTGGATCAAAAGGACTTATAACCAAAGTTAACTGAATATTCCATCTGTCCCAGAGAGTTGAATAATCATCATCCACATTCAACGACACCAAAAATAATAAAAGAAATAAAGTAATAAGTCCGCCCATCCGTAGTTTATATAGTAACTCAGTTCTAATCATCATTTGTATAAGTTCAATTCGTCCATTTCCTTCACCATCACAGCTCTTTCCTCTTCTGGCGTTGCACCAATCGTTCGAATATACACTTTTCCATTCCGAGACCAGGTCGCTTTAATCCTTTTTGCCTTTTTCAGTTGCCGCGCTGCATAAGCAATATTCCCGTTCTTCCTCGTTAGATGTTCATTCACAAATACTCCCGTGCCTTTTAACTTGAACCCCTGTTTCAGCAAGGCGATCTTGTCCTTTCTGTTGACAAAGCGAATTATGATAGCCGGTGGGGTAGGACTGTTTTTATTATATCGAGGGAGGGTATGACAGGCCGAGATCTGATTACTGCAAATGGGAATATCCTTACTACCGAAGAATTGGATAACCTGGAATTCCAGGGTCTCCGTCTCAGCAGTTGTATCATCAGCATTGTTTCCCGCAGCGACATTGGAATAAGCACGGTGTCGAGTTTTCAATCCAGAGATAATCAGATCATCCATACGGTAATATTGCTCTACATCATCCAGTCTCTTTTCCAGTTCCTTGATCTGATCGTCTTTCTTCTTTAGTTTATCTTCATAGCCGCTCACCTGAGCCTGTAGTAGATTCACCTGTTTCGTGAGCTGTAGGATCTCCGTTTGTTGCGTTGCAATTTTACCGACCTCTAGTTGGATTGAGGCCAGAGTTTTTTTAATATCTTCCATATTGCCAACACTCGTAAGCTTTCTCGTTTTTATAATACCAAACGGCACTTCGATAACTTTAGCTTGGTATCTCTGGAGGATCAATTCCCCAACAGAGAAAATACTGCAATCAGCTCAAACATGAGTTGAGCATAAACATATTTGTAATAAATATATTTGTAATAAATAGTAATGATTGTTGTAAAAATATACTTTTATTTAAGCATATTTATTAAAACTTTAATTAAGTATATATTTATTACCACTAGCCCCTGTTGCTTCCCCCCCAAAACCACCACAGCGCACAATGGCCAGTCTGCCCCTGCTGTTCTCCATTATTAAAGATCTTCTCAAACCACAAACTCCTTCATTTACAGAAACTACAGAAGAGTACTGTAATAATTTTCTGTTTTACACACCTAGTTTTTTAGGTCCGCCAATCAGACACATATCTTAATGGAAAAATCACAGACAAAAGCATATGAGGTGCCCATGGAAAATTTGCGTGTGCGCCCACACCCAAACGTGGCCAAGCTCATTTCAGCTTTTCACAGATTTGTTTTCACAGCACAAACGCCAGCCCAGCTGTGATACTGCCAAAACATTTTCCCTGATTAACAGGTCAACAGCTGTAAAAAGACTGCTTGTACTCTCCTTTGTCAGTTCATTAAATCCATTAAGTGTGCAACAATGATCCCACGGTAATAATCCCAAATCATTCCTGTACATGACTCTGCTTACAGCTTCCAATTTCCCAGTCTCTACACTGCTTCCCAGAAATCTCAGAGCAAGAGGTTGACAAGATCATCACAAGGATGAAACCCTGTATACCTGTGCCCTCGACCCCTTTCCTACAGCTTCAGTGAAAGCAAACATTTCTGACTAGGCCTACAGTAGCCTATCTGATTACAATTATAATCAAGTTTCCAAATACCTCTCTTTTACCCACCTAGTTTTTTAGGTCCGCCCATCAGACACTTATCTTAATGGAAAAAATCACAGACAAAAGCACATAGAAACCCACCTTTGAACAACAGGTGCCCATTCAGGGTTAAATTCAAGGTTACATTTTCACACTGACATTCCATTAAAATTGCAACAAATGTCCTGACTGTCTGACATGAACATGCACACATTTTGTAGTAATGGAATGTAGGTAAGCAACATGAGAAAGAAATACCACATTGGGTGACCGTCTGTTTTGAAATTATTACATGACTTTGGAAGTTACTGAGTACTAATTAATTAAATTATTTATTTATTTATTAGAAGAGCAATATATCCTCACAATTGAGAAACTTTACTAGGAAAAGGTATACATAAAGGACTCAGAGATGACCATACAGGTTTGTTGCTGATTTATTTTCTGTCGATAGACTAATAGATCCGGCTCTACATCTGAGATCCTGCAGTAATTCTTCTGAGATTACTAAAGAAGAACTGATAGTGCAAGTCAATTATCAGTCCATCAACCGAGAATTGACAGCGATTTTGATTACTGAGTAATTGTTTATGCTATTTCTAAATTTCAGCTTGTTCGTTGTCTCACATAAACAAGAACACATTTTGTAAAAGAGCGTAAGTAAGCAACATAAGAAAGAAAACGTGCTGTACTGTATTTTGAAGTCTATAACAATAAATTGGATTTATTTAAAAAATGAAAAATGCCATATTGGGTGACTGGCTATTTGAAATGATTTTATGACTTTTGAAGTAACTAAGTCCAAATTAATTGAATACTTTATTTATTAGAAGAGCAACATATCCTCACAATTGAGAAACTTTTAACTAGGTAGCCTAACGGTAGGCTATACATAAATGACACCAGCAGCAAGTGGTAACATACAGCGAAAAGGATACTACTACTATAGCTGTAGCAACAGAAAAGACTCAATATGGTTCTGCTGCTAAGAGAACAAGACATGGGTTAGCGCATTAGTTCTCAATCTGGGGGGCGTAGAATCACTTCAGGGGGCTCGTTGATGTTGAGTGGACCTAAATTTGCTTAAATATGATTCACATGGTGACATAAACAAACAAAAGTGCTCTCTGTACCATGGCCATTTTGAATCCTGAATCTTGTTTAATTCAATCACACTGCATTGTTAATTATTCATAAAAATTAAATCAACTTTTATCACGGTTTCGGAGAATTATGTTTTTTTGGTTTCTGAAGCGGGCCTTCACAGAAAATGTTTGAGAACCACTGGGCTAGTCAAACATTAAACCCATTTCAGTTGATAGGTCACACAGCGTTCCCCAGGCAAACCTTTGGGAAATTATCAAAACATTATTTTGTTGACTGTTATCCAGCAGTAGGTTGCATTTTCCATATAATGGTGATCTCACAAATGTTTCCTGTCTTCCAAGGGTGATCAAATGTCTATCCGGAGCAAAACCAATGTTCAAATCAAACATAAACTGTAAGGTTATGCACCTGAATCTCAGAGCAACGTGCTAAAAGCAGTGGGTGAGCTAATAGTAAACCATGTAATTTACAATTAAGAGTCACTTTGAGTATGGGAAGATCATTTCAAGTAAGAAATTAGTCTTACGTGTTTGGTACATCCATTTCTGTAACAGCACATTACTTTTAGACAAACATTTTGCCTTGGACCCAATCTGCCTGACTCAACATAGCATATTGTTGTTTAGTTGAATATTTTTTATTATTAAGTTTGTACGAAAGCCAGATGTGTATTCCAAGATCGTCGGGGGGGAATTCGAATTCGCCGTTAGCGACAGACATCGTTTCGTTTGGTCCAGCAGGGACAATTAAGCTTTTAAAACTTCTCCCTTGTGATTTGTGTGCGTGAGTGAATCAGAACTACACCCAGTCACTGTTGTAACCTGTCGCTGGAATAAATAAAGCATCCTCTCAGAATCGATTCTCTGGCCGGAATCATTTCATCCATAGTTGTCAGACCCAAACCAATTGTTTCCCGAGGTTCCCTTCCTCACAATCTTGATTACGGCAAAAAGTCAGACTCAGATCATACATGTGTCTTCTGCAGAGAGGAGCCCCCGGTTCTCCTCCCAGAAGTTCTTCTCTCATGCAGCAAACAGCACCAGTGTGGACACTGGTGCTGTTTGGATTGTCGTTGATTCCACCCCCTTAGTAACCCCTTAATAAGGCCCCGCTACTCTTGGTTTTGCTTTCACATCTGCCGTTTGGGCCATGTTTCTACGTGTATGACGTCAACATCTCGGCAACTCGTGTAGCAACATTTTCTCCGACTTTCCGAATTGTTGTTCCTGACTTTTATGTGAAATCTTGGTCAAGGTTGACAAGATCATCACAAGGATGAAACCCTGTATACCTGTGCCCTCGACCCCTTTCCTACAGCTTCAGTGAAAGCAAACATTTCTGACTAGGCCTACAGTAGCCTATCTGATTACAATTATAATCAAGTTTCCAAATACCTCTCTTTTACCCACCTAGTTTTTTAGGTCCGCCCATCAGACACTTATCTTAATGGAAAAAATCACAGACAAAAGCACATAGAAACCCACCTTTGAACAACAGGTGCCCATTCAGGGTTAAATTCAAGGTTACATTTTCACACTGACATTCCATTAAAATTGCAACAAATGTCCTGACTGTCTGACATGAACATGCACACATTTTGTAGTAATGGAATGTAGGTAAGCAACATGAGAAAGAAATACCACATTGGGTGACCGTCTGTTTTGAAATTATTACATGACTTTGGAAGTTACTGAGTACTAATTAATTAAATTATTTATTTATTTATTAGAAGAGCAATATATCCTCACAATTGAGAAACTTTACTAGGAAAAGGTATACATAAAGGACTCAGAGATGACCATACAGGTTTGTTGCTGATTTATTTTCTGTCGATAGACTAATAGATCCGGCTCTACATCTGAGATCCTGCAGTAATTCTTCTGAGATTACTAAAGAAGAACTGATAGTGCAAGTCAATTATCAGTCCATCAACCGAGAATTGACAGCGATTTTGATTACTGAGTAATTGTTTATGCTATTTCTAAATTTCAGCTTGTTCGTTGTCTCACATAAACAAGAACACATTTTGTAAAAGAGCGTAAGTAAGCAACATAAGAAAGAAAACGTGCTGTACTGTATTTTGAAGTCTATAACAATAAATTGGATTTATTTAAAAAATGAAAAATGCCATATTGGGTGACTGGCTATTTGAAATGATTTTATGACTTTTGAAGTAACTAAGTCCAAATTAATTGAATACTTTATTTATTAGAAGAGCAACATATCCTCACAATTGAGAAACTTTTAACTAGGTAGCCTAACGGTAGGCTATACATAAATGACACCAGCAGCAAGTGGTAACATACAGCGAAAAGGATACTACTACTATAGCTGTAGCAACAGAAAAGACTCAATATGGTTCTGCTGCTAAGAGAACAAGACATGGGTTAGCGCATTAGTTCTCAATCTGGGGGGCGTAGAATCACTTCAGGGGGCTCGTTGATGTTGAGTGGACCTAAATTTGCTTAAATATGATTCACATGGTGACATAAACAAACAAAAGTGCTCTCTGTACCATGGCCATTTTGAATCCTGAATCTTGTTTAATTCAATCACACTGCATTGTTAATTATTCATAAAAATTAAATCAACTTTTATCACGGTTTCGGAGAATTATGTTTTTTTGGTTTCTGAAGCGGGCCTTCACAGAAAATGTTTGAGAACCACTGGGCTAGTCAAACATTAAACCCATTTCAGTTGATAGGTCACACAGCGTTCCCCAGGCAAACCTTTGGGAAATTATCAAAACATTATTTTGTTGACTGTTATCCAGCAGTAGGTTGCATTTTCCATATAATGGTGATCTCACAAATGTTTCCTGTCTTCCAAGGGTGATCAAATGTCTATCCGGAGCAAAACCAATGTTCAAATCAAACATAAACTGTAAGGTTATGCACCTGAATCTCAGAGCAACGTGCTAAAAGCAGTGGGTGAGCTAATAGTAAACCATGTAATTTACAATTAAGAGTCACTTTGAGTATGGGAAGATCATTTCAAGTAAGAAATTAGTCTTACGTGTTTGGTACATCCATTTCTGTAACAGCACATTACTTTTAGACAAACATTTTGCCTTGGACCCAATCTGCCTGACTCAACATAGCATATTGTTGTTTAGTTGAATATTTTTTATTATTAAGTTTGTACGAAAGCCAGATGTGTATTCCAAGATCGTCGGGGGGGAATTCGAATTCGCCGTTAGCGACAGACATCGTTTCGTTTGGTCCAGCAGGGACAATTAAGCTTTTAAAACTTCTCCCTTGTGATTTGTGTGCGTGAGTGAATCAGAACTACACCCAGTCACTGTTGTAACCTGTCGCTGGAATAAATAAAGCATCCTCTCAGAATCGATTCTCTGGCCGGAATCATTTCATCCATAGTTGTCAGACCCAAACCAATTGTTTCCCGAGGTTCCCTTCCTCACAATCTTGATTACGGCAAAAAGTCAGACTCAGATCATACATGTGTCTTCTGCAGAGAGGAGCCCCCGGTTCTCCTCCCAGAAGTTCTTCTCTCATGCAGCAAACAGCACCAGTGTGGACACTGGTGCTGTTTGGATTGTCGTTGATTCCACCCCCTTAGTAACCCCTTAATAAGGCCCCGCTACTCTTGGTTTTGCTTTCACATCTGCCGTTTGGGCCATGTTTCTACGTGTATGACGTCAACATCTCGGCAACTCGTGTAGCAACATTTTCTCCGACTTTCCGAATTGTTGTTCCTGACTTTTATGTGAAATCGTTTAGTAATCGCAAATACAGGCAGCTTGCATTACCAGGTAGGTCCAAAGGCTAAAGTTAATTCTTGTGGAAGGAATATAATGAGGAATGCATCAAAAATCCACAGTGGCTGGAGAACACTGGACAAGCTGAGGTGCTATCTGTTAAAGGTAAACTAAACTATCACCAAAAAGAAAACATTTTTCTCGCAAATTTACGGCTTTAATCTCAGTTTTTCTCAGAACTGTAGCAGCTCCGCATTTTATGTTTATTTACAATTACCCTAATAGCCTACGCCACCATGCATTTCCACTGATTAACAGGTCAACAGCTGTTAAAAGATTGCTTGTACTCCTCCTTTGTCAGTTCATTAAGTCCATTAAGTGTGCGACAACGATGCCACGGTAATAATCCCAAATCATTTCTGTACATGTCTCTAGCTCATTATTGATAACCTGCTGTAGATGTGCAGTCTAATAATACTGGTAAGCTAATTATAGGATAAACTTTGTGAGCTCCTTGTGACACCAAGTAACATAAATACACATGAAACGCAAAGTGCTGCATAAACTGTCACTGATGAGGATGACAATTGCCAAAATATGTCCTGCAAGCTATAACTTCCGTTTACTCCGCTTTATTCGTTTGTAAAAAGTCAGTGTGAACATGTATGGGACCAGAATAAAATGCAACAATGTATTATTTTTTTTCTCTTACTCCAAACAAGATGAACTGAACAACATCCTCGCCCCCTCTGCAATGAGCCACCAGCTCCGCGCCATCATTTGGTCACCTAATATGGTTTTTAATGTTTCCTAAATGCTTTGTCAGTGTTTTTTCTTTTAGGCAATGTGACTAAGGAGCGGACCTGAAAAACTAGGCGGGTAAAACTGAGCTATTTGGAAACCTGATTATGAATTTAACATTATAGTCTTTAGGGCTTTCCATAAACTCGGCATGTGGCAAAGCTAGTCACATCCTGGATCAGGCGCAGAGGAAATGTTTCACTCTGTTCTCTTCCCGCTCCTCGCTGATGTTGTTTTTATTGACTGATGAAACTGATTTTGTACATGTTTGATTAAGTTTGAATCAGAGCCCTAGTTTTTCAAGTCTGTCCATCAGGCACATAGCCTGACGGACAAATCACTGACAAAAGCACATAAAAAAGAAGAATTTGTGGCCATTTGCATTCTTGCATCCAGGAGTTCTTCTCTAGACTGTATGCATTGCTAAGCTAAATTATTTGTTACAAAGATGAAGGGCCGCACATCCTCACAAATGCCACAGAAGTCCTGCAGTGCAGATCCTCCTTTTATTCTGCTGGTTGAAACCACTTTCACTTTTGGTTTCCAAATGAGCATGTGGTTTCCCGGAAACGAAAACTCTCTTTACAGTTTTAATTAGACTATTTAAATAATATATTTAAGTCACAGAACCAACGTCTTCCTTTTTGTATGTTTTTTCTTCCACCAGATTCTTACTCTTACTTCACTTACATAGGCTTGGTTACTCTTTATTTTCAACATATTTCAACATATTCCTCCAGTAGAGTTGTTATCAGTGACTCAAACCATTATTGCACACCTGCAAATTCTGTATTTAGTTTTAAACTGTGTTAGATTTGTCAAGTTGTGATTTAGCAGCTGTGCATGTTATTCAACCTCACCTAACAGCAAGTTTTACCTCAATATAAGACATTCAAATGTTCATGCAGACAGAGTTCTGCATTTCAATCACCTTTAGAAAAAAGTGATGGTAAAATTAAAGTGAGAATAAATGAAAACTGCTGTGTGAAGGGTGTGCCATTTTATTTCTCTTACTGCACTGATTGTGTTTTAATGAGGAATGTAAATTAATGTAACTTATCAACTTCAACTTCTGCCCTCTGGTTGGCGCTACAGAGTACTGCCAATGAATAAGCCATGCTGATTTGAAGCATCCCTACAGACACTAATACCTGCAGACTCATTTCAATGAGGTAAGACGTCTTCCGTGGATCATTGCAATACATCAGCACTTTGTAATTAGCTGCATCAGTTTTTGTTGGGAAAGGTATGTTTGTGACCTGTAGCCTGTCATGATTATCGATTATTGCTGCATGTTAAAAGGTTTTCCACATGTTTACAGATAATGTTGGGAATAAAGAAATAAGAACAATAGTCTATGTGACTGCAATTAGTTCTGTTACTTTTTTTTTGTTAAATATGAAACTGTAAGTGAGATTTTGTTCAGAAACTATCTATTAGGAGAGGAGTCGATCAAGCGGACCACTTGATCCAGACCAGAGGTTTAGGAGCAGCCTTAAGTCCAAGCTGGCCCAGCAGTGCTGGACTTCGAGGAGGGACTCTGTTTTACATCTATTCTGTTTTACATCCAGGGACTCTGTTTTACATCTATTCTTGGTGCTCAAATGCTGTCATGATGGAATCTTTATCCCAGATGTCCGACTTTTTATGTTAGGATGGTGGCTACATCATCATCTTGTTCCTGCTGTTTACATTCACTTGAAATCACTTTAAATCAGCGAGAGAGGCCCCAGAAACAGCTGTTTCTCTCTCTCTCTCTCATTTTAGCATTAACTCATAATATTGTTGCTGCTGGTGAAATTCACCACAGAGCAAATGCAAATGCATTCAATTTTTTCGGCAGTTGCTGAATGTGAGGTTTAAAAGAGAGAGAATCATCAATTAGATGATAGAAGATACTTGTATTGAGATACAGAATCAATCTCGGAGCCCGGAGAGGTAGTGATGGGTGGAAGGTTTAGTGACTTTGATTTAGCATTGGAAAACAACATAAGTTTTGTTCAAAACAAGTTTTAAATAAAACAAGGTACATTGTACTGTATCAAATGCAAGTTGTAGCTGACAAAGAGCCTGGTTTAGTGTAAATGTAGAGCAGTAAATCACAGTATCATCAGCATACAAATCGAAATTTGCATTGGAGACATTTTGATCAAGAGTGTTGATATAATATAAATAGGAGTGGTCCCAGCACTGACCCTGGGGCACACCGTTGTTCTGACAATCCAACACTGAAAAGTCTTTGTTTTAATACTGCATAATTCTGTATGATCCACAGTTTCAAAAGCCTCAGAAAGATAAATAAAGACAGCTACACAATGTTGTTTTTTGTCTAAAGAATCAATAAAATAATTTACTACTTTTAGGGCTGCTGTAGTTGTGCGTTTGTTTCCAAAAACCTGATTGAAAATTATACCAAATATTGTTAGAAACTGAGAGTTAGAAACTCTCAGTTGTTCGTTCACCAGAGTTTCCATAATCTTAGCCAGGACAGACAATTTCGAGATGGGTCTGTAATAATTAAAATCTGTCGGTCACCCCCTTTTAACAGGGGAAGAACAATTTCATTCATGTCCAGGGAGAGATTAAAAAGATATGTCAAAGGTTTTGCAAGATGCTAGCTTTAGAAAATAAGGCTCCAAGTTATCAGAACCAGCCGATTTTCTAATGTTTAAAAGTTTGAGGGTTTCATTTACCTCTGAGACTGTAAATGGATTAAAACTAAAGAAATTACTTTAGGGCAATTCTAATGTAAAATGCTGAGGCACTCAAACAAGGAACCAGAGGCAATGAAATGCTAATTTAAACAGCCAAGCATTTCAGCCTTATCAGATATTTTATGTGAGTCCTTAAAAATGCATGGTTGCAGCTCAATGCCAGTTTTATTTCCAGCCAAGGATTTAATTGCCTTCCAAAATTTGAAGGGGTTGTTTAGATTGTTTGAAGTTTCTGTAAATCCCTAAAGTGGTCTGCTTTGGCTTTTCTAATAGCAACTGTACACAAATTGCGCTGTCTCCTGAAGAGCAGCCAGTCAGAATCTAGGCCTGTTTTCCTGGCTTTTACCAAGGCCTTATTGGGCTCGGGAAGTGAGTTGGCTAAATCAGAAGTGAACCATGCATTGTTCTGGCCATTTACTCTATACTTGGCGGGGAGCATGCTTGTCAATTTCAAAAATTCCAAGGCATTTTCAACATCAGCAGTAAGATACATTTTATCCCAATAAAAATAAAACAGGTCATGAAAAACCCTTTTTCCGTAAAATGTCACGTTTAGTAATAATGCATGGCTTGGTTTTGGGAATTTTTGTATTTCTGACTGTGGCAACAACACAATGGTCACTAATGTTGTTTGCAAATACAGAAGTTGCTGAGAAATTAGGATAAGATCAATTAGAGATGATTTTTCTGGACATTTCAGATTAGGTCTAGTAGGATTGTCAAAGAGCTGAAAGAGGTTCACAGCATAAGCTTTAAAATCATCAGATATTGGATGTAACCAGTTCCAATTTAGATCTCCAATGACTACAATTTCATTCAAATTCAGTCCTGATTATAGCTGCATTAAAGAAGGCAGCGCATCATAATTAATAAATATAAAATAATTGAAAACATAATCAGCAGATTACGAGATAATGGACAAATACAGCGATGGACAAAGTATTCATATCAGATGGGTAAAAGTTTTAGGTTAATACCACACTATAAAAATACTTTGTACTGCTTTAAAAATGAGTAAGTATAATAAGGAAAATAAACTTAAATTTTTAAAGGTAAAAATACTTAAAGAGGAAAATATTCCTGTGACTGTTACTATTATATGATATTATTATAGGCTACTACTTGTGCATTAATGTTAAAACAGGATTTTATAGGCTTGTTTTAAACTATTTTGTATCGGACTGCAACTAATGATTGATTTCATTATGGATTCATCTGCTGATTATTTTCTCCATAATTGATTGATTTTTAAAAACAATTTCTAAAAATGCCGAGTGCGCTCCCAGAATGCAGGGTTACTTGTGGTTCTTAGAGTCTCCATAAGTAGAATGGGAGCCAGAGCCATTGCTATCAAGCTCTTCTCTTGTGGAACCAGGCCTAGACTGCTGGGATACTTCCCTTGATGCACTGAGCTCCTCTCTCCTCCTCCTTCTCTCCCTCTGCATGCAACCTCATCTCATTAATGCATGTTACTACCTCGACTTCTTCCCTTTCCCATAGTCTTGTGCTTTCTCGTCCCTCTCCTCTCTCCCCCTATCACTTCCTGCAGGTGTTTCTGGCTCTTGAGCTGGGGAGTCTGGATCTGTGGTTGTGAGTCACCTACTGTCCCCGTGTTCCTCGACACCCTCTGCTACAATTATCACTGTTATTATCATTAACATTACTCTAAATGTACTCTAAATTTACTGTCTGTATTGTTGGTTTTCTGCCAATAATATCACAGAGTACAGTCTAGACCTGCTCTTTTATGAAAAGCACTATCACATGACTGTTGTTGTGATTTGGCGTTATATAAATAAAATTGAAAATTGATTTGTAGTGAGTCCAAATTCACACTTTCATAATGCTTGTTTTGTTCAACCAGCAGCCCAACACACAATATTATTAACAATACAATAATATTATTAAAATAGTAAAGCAGCAAATTTTCACATTTGTGAAGCTGGAACCATGAAAAGTTTTTGCATGAAAAACGACTTTAATGATTGCTATCAGAAGTAAAAAGTACAATTATTCCCACTAAAATGTAGTGGAGTAGAAGTAGAAAGTGACATGAAAAGAAAATACTCAAGTGAAATACCTCAAATTTGTACTTAAGTACAGTACTTGAGTAAATGTACTTTCAACAGTTACTGTCCACCACTGGTTGACTAAGCTAGTGACTTTTTATCAGTTTAAAATTAAACTCTAAGCTCACAGTTTGGTCTGTTCTTTCCCCTTGTCTATTTTATAAGCTAACACTGAACATCATGACAGTTTCACTGCAGTCTGCCCACTCTGAGGAAACTGGATGTGTGAAGAAAAACACCAAACTGAGACAGAACAGAGACACACATCTGGAAGAGGAAATGTAACAATCAAACAGACAATTTTTGCCAAATTTAAATATCTTGTTTGTTTTTCTTCTTAAGGTGAATAACTGAAATAACAGACAACAGGTGCAGTTTGCCAAAAAATGCCACGAGCTTGAGGTTTCAAATTCATTGGATATAAAATCCTTGCAGCTGGTCACTTTTCATGCCTTTAGAAAATTACTTTTTTTTTTTTATTTGTTGCCAATTATCATGTTAACATCCTGTAGCATCATGGTTTCTAACCGGTAAAGTCACTGTAGCAGAAATTCATCTCCACTGCCTCCACACAGCAGAAGGCCTAAGATGATGTAGTTCGCATTTGCTAGTTTCCAATGAATATTACATTTTAAAATATGAAAACTATACTTTATATCTATGGTTTCATTGCTTTTTGTTCTTGGGTTGTAGTACAAGGATCAGCTGCTCTGAGACCTTGTATTTGTTCAAGCTTAAGCAAACTTTTATTTTGAAATATGTTGTTGCAAGAATACTGCAAATTAATCTGTGTTGCATGACCTGTGTGACTTCACAGTATTTATGGAAACAATTGAGAGAGTACAAGCAGTGATTAAAGCCAGCTGTGGCTAGCTAACTAAGGTTATGGTCATTTAGGAAAGTGGTCAGTGTTTCATTCATGGTCAGGACTTCTAAACTGAGACACTAGTCGCAGTACAGTCAGTTAAATATTAGCTCACCTCACATGTAGCAGTGTTTAAGTGGCTAAACATGTAGCCACTTAATCACATGTGGGGCAGACATGAGGGCTTTGATACCATAAGATGTCTCACAATCTCATAGAGTTATAAGATCACACAGGTAGTCTTGACCTTCCTCACACTGTGTTGCATCATGGCGATGGAGGCTGTGTTGACCTTATAGTGATGTGATGTAGCAGTGAAGCGATTCAACAGTTGAGAGAGGCATGAAATCTTCAACTTGGTCTCCACTGAGAAGTTGCTCGTTGTCTTGTTTTTACGTTCTTTGTTGAATTCAGAAACCCAGACTTGAGATAAAGAAAAATGTTAAATAATGGAATAAATAAAAAAAAGGTTATTGTGACAAAGTGGGTTTGCTCACCACTTGTCCCATACAGGTCATTATCTACATTACACCTTATAGTTTATACGTGTTTATTTTTTGTAATCTACCATGGCTTGTGTAAAAGTGCACCACTTACTGTCCCGGGTTATTTGTGTTTGCATTATGTTACAGTCTACAACCAAGCATATGATAAGTTAAAATGAACACACTGTCACAAGTTAGTTTCAGTTCCATTTTATTAGGTTGCAAGTTTAAACCTGGTTTAATTGTTTTCCTGTGTTCATACTTACAATTGTTTGTTTCTTTGTTCAGTTCCACCATGCAGGACAATTATTTTAGGGAGGGGCCCGCCTAAGCATTTCCTGTTTATAGGAATAGGGTGGTCATGGATGACAACACTGGGCCAAACCATGTACAGGGTTTTACTTTCTTTATAGGAATGTGTTTTTGCTTTTGGTTGTTTTGGTTATTCTAAATAAATGTGTAAAGACCCTGACCTGTTTTCTAGGCTGTGGGAAGTGAACGAGGGTTACGATATGGTAACCCTAGTTCTATTAGCACAGGCGGAGCCCTCTACTGGACTCTACTATCTCTCCTCCTATCACATGCACGTACTCGCCCACTGAAATTTTGGCATAATGTAAGTAGCCGACCAATTGGACGTTGCTACTGTATGTGCGTATCGTATAAATATCGGTGTCCTCACCGCTCAGCATCCAACCACCCCTTCAGCAGACGTCGGTGGAGCGGCAGGGTTCCATCGTAGAGGGCTCCACCAGCCTGGTGTATTCGTACGCCAACCCCTTGGAAGGCAAAACACAGAAACATCCTGTGTTTCCGGGCCACCTCGACATGAAAGTAGGCGTCTTTCAGGTCGATGCTCATCAAACAATCGGCTGCACTAGCATTATAAGTTTCCTGAGTGTCAGCATGCGGAAAGGTTTCCATGCAATATGCAGATTCAGGTAACGGAAATCCAGGATGGGTCTGAAGCCTCCAGTCTTCTTGGGGACCAGGAAGTTCGTGGAGTAAAGACCCTTGTACATGTCGTGCGTTGGAACGACAGAAATAGCCTGTTTCAGCAGGAGCTGTTGAATCTCTGTGGCCAGGAAGTCCACCTCCTCCTGAGAGGACAGGTTGGCTTCCTTGATGCCCTAGAAAGACGGTGGGATATGGCAAAATTGTAAGGAGTAACCCCGCCTCAGTATGCCGTCCATCCAGTCTCTTGGCTTGCAGCAGCGTCTGTGTGTGTGTGTGTGTGTGTTGTTCCACTCTCACGCCTGCTCAGCTCGTTTTTGGGACTGGTTACAGTGCGTAACTCTCGTTTCAATTCCCTCACAGCAGCAGGTGTAAGGAATGTGAGTGATGTGTTCAGCCATCCTGTTATCTGACTTTATGCGGATATGAATAATGAATTAGACGCTCGCCTTCGATACTGAAGGTTTCTTGTTCGAGACCAGATGGGAACAAAGACCAATATTTTGGTCTCTTATCATGCGTTGTGTGATTGGGGGGCTGTAGGCTGGTGTGTTAATGCTTATGACCGCTGGTGGTCCAGTGGGCATTGACTATATCTGGCTTCGCCCTTATCCCAATAGCAACAGCTGTTAAGGCCCATTTATACTCCTGGATAGGGTTTATGTGCGTACCTACGCCGTAGGCTATGCACGTAGCCATATATTTATACTTGTGCGTAGTTGTGTCCGTCATTCTGCAATTACACCCCCAAACGCTCGTCGGCAGTTACGCTACAGCATCCACTGCGTTGACTTTTGCCGGCCAAGCAGGCTAACTTCCGGTTTAGCGCTCCGCTAACGTAAATGGGGGTAAAATTGTAAACGTGCGGCTGGTATAGCCTTTTCAAATGTTACCGACCAAAAGGATCACATTCTGATAGCGAAACGAGTCATTCTGCTCGGGTTGCGACGGTCAAATATATTGATTTACTGTGTTACAGCCGCCGTTTTGGCCGCTAGTAAATGTTACTTTAAAGCACAGGGTACTTCCGGTCGGCTCGGAGGCATTGCGAGGCTACCCAGCTGACCAATCACAGAGCTTACGGTCCACGTCGACTCGACATGTAGTTACATTTTTGAAGAGGTGCACATCAGGCGACAGCGTAACCTCTGCGTAGCCCTGTAGCCTACCCAATAGAGACAGCTCTTAGAGAGCTACGCCTATACTCTGTATATATAATCTGGGGTTACAATATGTAACCAACGTTCTATTTCCTATAGGTTTCGCCCTCTAAAGTGCAATTTATACTTCTGCGTCAAATCGACGGCGTAGGTGACGGCGTAGGTAGTAAGCTCATGGAGAAGATCAATCTGCATCAGAATGGGATGGGCTGAGGTAGTTTGGGTGTGAATTGAACACCCTACATAAACACTGGGATTTGTGCTCCCAAGGGGGCAAAAGAGATGGGCTGTGCTGCCATCAATATGTGAGTTTTTGTTGCTATAAGTTTGAGGAGTTATTTTACTGAAGTCTTTTTGTTTGAGTTATCCGTGTACTGCAGACCACTGTAAATAAAATGACCGCCTCTGGGAACATAAGATGTTTGAGTCTGCCACCTACCACCTTCCTAGCCACTCTGGCCAGGTAACAACTATCACAATTGTAAAAAACTATAGTAAAGCTATATAAATAAATGAGGTGTATTATTTATGTTTACTTTATAAGTTATTATACACTGTATGCTGTGATTCTGATCTGGGAAATATTAAAGACATTCATAGCCAGTCTGCTGATTTTGTCTATTTATTGAATCAGTTAACACAAAGAAGTAATGTGTACATGTTGACAACACCACATATTTAATGAACGATCCTTTATAAACGGTAAAAAGTTGGCACCAGATTCTTAATTGCGAAATAAACAAAGATTTGTTCTGACTTAAGAAAATCACATATTATACTCAATTAGATAGGAATAAAAATGTGTCGCTCATGTGTAGCCTACATGTTTACATTCAGATTGAATGATCTTATAATACATTTCAGTCAATATTTTGCATCAGATACTTCACAGAAATAAAAACAGATTGTGAATTCCAAGCAAACAATCGCCTATCCTATTAAAATTAAATGTGTAAAAATATGTGACATCAGATACTTCACAAAAACAATCAATAAAAGATTACATATCAGATCATGTTTGATAAAAGAAAAAAAGTCACTTTGCTGCTTTGATTAAGATTATACATATATAATATTAATATTATATATACATATTCTCAGTGGCAATATGATGACTTCATCTGTCACACAAAATTATATATGATATTTTTATTAAACATGTTAAAGTGATCTCAGGTTAAGGGGAGGACTAATTGGAGTGATTTTCTAATATTTTCTATTTTGTAAGCCGCAGTTAATAATAATATCTTCAACCATGTCATCTTATACATGGCATGTTCCTACTTGTGATTTTCTTCATTATATAAAGCATGTGAGATCAAAATATCCATGAGAGGATGAATGTAATGAGGAACATGTGCACCTCTGTAACCACAAAGCATGTCTTCTCTCACTTGATGTTAAACGACTCTTTGAGGCTCGCTTCTGCTTGTTTATGTGTGATTGTTTTCCAAGTTTCAGGAATATCAGCAGGCTCTGCATTATATGCTTTAGCAAACTCCTTGTTGAACTTTGCCAGTACATATTTCCAGTAGTCTGACGCCTCTAAGCTTACATCTGACTGGATTATCCAGTCAGGGAAAATTTCTCTGTAGTTCTTGTAAGGGTGCCATTCACCTTTTGTAGCATCACAGCGAAAACGTGCCTCACTGTTCACCAAGGACGAGCATATGTCAGTGACAAGTTTTTCTGTCCCATCCCACCTGAATCTACCCAGACCCTCTGGCCGATGTAGTTTAGCAAAGTGCTCTCCATGTTTACTTGCTCCTGCGTCACAAGGAGCTTTGCAGAATGGACACTGTTGCCCACATCCAATCACCTGGGTGAAAAGCTCGTTCTGGGGCTTCACATGAAGATTTTTCAGTTTCATTTGGATTTTTTCTGTTTTAAACTTCTCTCTAAGAGCCTGTGCCATGTCCTTCACACACTCAGTGAGCCAGTGAGCAAACTGTTCCTGGTCTGCATTGTTCAGGATCATGAAAGCACCAAGAGCATCCTGGGAAATGACCAGTTTATCACCAAGTTCTTGGCAGACATCTTCAACAAATGTCTTCACTTTACCACTCTTTTTTGTTTTAGCTTTGTTGATAGCATCGTTTATGCTGCTGATACTTGACAGAACATGTCGATCCTCAAACTCAAAAACTCTATCACCCTTTGAAAAGTGTTCCTCTATTTGTTTGAGTGTCCATTTCTTTACATAAACCTCATATGAGCAAATGTAGCTCTTATAGTTTTCAAAGTCATCCTTTGAGAGCAAATCCAGTAAAACTGAATACTGGAAGAACATTCGTGTGCTGAACTGGAACCTTGTCAGCATTTCACCAATAATATCAGGACCCAATGAACGGTTGACAAAGTCTTTGACTGCAGGCCTCAAGCAGCGGCTTGTGAATTCTTCTGCCTTCTTCTGGCACTGGTCTCGTTCATGAAACACATCTTTGAAATCAGCACGAAACTTTTCTTTGTTTTGATTCAGACATCTGTAAGGATCATTAGCACGTATGAAATCTTCATGCATTTTCTGAAACTGTCTGGCTGCAACTCCACAGATGTGCTGTTTCAGAGAAACTTCAAACTCAGTGTCTATCTTAACATTCTGACTGTTCTGCAGCCGCTCATCAATCATGTGTAGGATCTCCTGGATGTAAGTGTCATGGTAATTGTTTTTCATTTCCATTTTTTCTGTCACAAACTGTGTGCAAGCATCTATGATGCTGTCAGCCATGTTCTGTGAAGCCATTACATGATCTTTAATGAAGAGCTTGCTGAGTTTGTTTTTAAAATGGTTCCAATTTCCTTCCACTGTATATTTGAAAGGAATCAGTCCACAATCTTGCAGCCTTTTTTGACTTAATAATTCACATGCATGACTCCCCTTACGTGATAGATTTTCTCTCAGGTAGAAGGAGACATTTGTGAAGACATTTGTGGCCGTCTGTTTAGAAAAAGACAGTTCCTTTACTGTTTTATTCCACATCTTATTAAATTCTTTGTCTAGCTCTTTGTCTGTCATCTGGACTTTCCTTCCCCGACATTCCTCAATCAGCTGACGCACTCTCCCCTCTAATTCTTTTGTGTGGTTCTCCTTGATTCTGTCAAGTTCTGTCATTCCCTGTCTGATGTCAGCTGCTGCTGTGAGCTGATTAAGTACAGAGCTCTCCATTTCTCGACGAAGGCTCTTTGCACTGCTTGCAAATTCCTCTTTGTATCCTTCAACTAGATACACATGACCCTCTGTTTGCTCAAAGTACTGTTTTAAATTTCCAAGAATTTTTGTCTCCCATTTAGTCAGCTCTGTGCAAGCTTCACTTTTCAAAAGAGTGAGAAGTTCTTTCATGTCAGATAACTCAGATTTCACAGCAACTGTGCCGAAATTAGAAATTCTTGTTTCAGCTTTTGTAACCCATGTGTACATTTCTTTTTTGAATTCCCATTCCCATTTGTTGAACTCTGTGCACAGCCTCATGTATGCATCAGCCACTAGGCTGTTTCTGAAGCTGAAGATGAAGTTTTCATGCTTTACTGCATTCCACAGGCTTTTCATCCACTCGGTAAACTCCATGATATTATTAGCAGATGACTCACACCTTCCCAAAATTTGGATGATGTTCTTCTTGAGCTCATAAACGGCCTCACTGTACCCTGCATTGACTGGTGCCATTGGTGGGTTTCCATTCCAGAGTCCAGGAATGTACCAGTTCCCAGTGTCGGGACTGTACTCCATCACATCAGTGAAGCTCTTGTTCTCCTCTTTCTTTTCCATCTTGGCTGCTGCCTGGGTCATCTCGTTTAGCTGCTGCAAGAGCAGTTTCCTGTCTCGTAAGTTGTTCTCATGGGCTGAAACATCTGACACATTCTGGTGAACAAACTGACATTTGGGCTTTTTGCCCACCTCTTTCATCCTGAGAAAAGCATGCACAACTATTTGTAGGATGTCCTTCATTTCTGTTGAATTCTCCATTGCAATATTGATGATGGTGATATCACTCAGCCCCACAACAAGTGTTGCAAGCTCGTTGTCGTGCTCATGGCTATTGTCCAGTTGAGCAAGCTCTGGTGACTTTAAGCCCTCAGTGTCAATGATCACCATGAAGTCACAGTTGAGTTCTTTTTTGACATCTTCATTGATTCTGATCAGCAACATAAACGCACCTCGAGTGCATCGACCACTGCTGACTGCAAACTGCACTCCAAACATGGTGTTGAGGAGAGTGGACTTTCCTGTGCTCTGAACTCCAAGAACTGTGACTACCAGTATCTTGCTCTTAGGAGACACCAAGTCATTGAGCTGAGAGAGAACGTCACTCACCCATCTGAGAGGTATGTTGGATGCATCTCCATCTACAAGCTCAAGGGGAAATCCATCAAGCAACAATTCAGCGCATAGTTTGGGCAGATGCTGTAATTGTTGATGTGACACGTGTCTCTTTGGAAGGGAAACTGAAGCTTCATAGATCTGACCCATTTCACGGAAGAAGTGTTCAGTCCCCAGTGAGCTGTTGGAAAGTTGTCTGTCAATTTCTTTGATCTCCTCTTTGTTTTCAGAATTTTCACATTTCTTTTTGTACAGCTCCCTGAGGCCAGACAGTTTTTCCCGAGACAGGTTATCGAGGTTCATTCGCATCCATTTCAGGAAATATCTCCTCTCTATCCCTGGGCTTGATATTGCGTTGATGAAACATGTCATAGCGTTTGACATGTCACAAGAGTTCTGTTGTACCCGAAGTTTTCTTTTCTGTACCTGAAGATTACTTTTGTACTTTTCTATGTTTTCAGACCCAACTTTTCGAAGGCGAAATTCTTCCTTCTCTAAGAGAGTCAGTTCCTTCCATATTTGGCCCTGCAAGGGAAGCTGAGCTTCTTTGTATTTAAGGGTGTCTTGAATTTCTGCAGTGATGGCATCTGCATTTTTCTTGGCAGTTGGCACTCTGCACAGTCCTCATCCACCAAGATACCCAATTCATGAGCAATGTCAGCCATCTGCTCAATCCCCATCTTCATCTTTGTGTTCTCAACTACATTGCTGACTGTTTTCCGCAGATGTTTGATGAAGTCTGCATCATTCATGTGCTTAGCCTTCAGAAGGATGTTGCTGTTAGTCAAACCCAACTTGGTTGCTACCTCAGTTAGTTCATCTTTACTGAAGCTCTGGCTTTGATGGTTGCCCACTAAGAAGATCTGTGCCTTGTGGTGTTGGTTGATAAGCAGCTCGCACTCAGAGTCCAAATTGTCAAAGAACACAAACACTGCTGCAGATGTCTGACACAAAAAAGAAAATTGTGTTTCAAATGAAGCAATGTCCCCACGAAGGTTAGCTACAGCTACAGGCTCACTGAAAATATCCATGTTTTTGTTTCCACAAGGAAGGTACCAAGTAACTTCAGCCAATCCATTGGATATTCTCCTTGAACTGTCACCACATTCCATGTTATGGTGAATAAAGGTGTCATGGTACTGCTGAGAATTGCTCAGAAGCTTATTAAGGGTCTCAGACTTAGACAATGAGCACTCACCCAGTCTCACAAAAGATATCATTGGAAGTTCAGAGACAACAATCCTGTCTTCAATAAAACCCTTGGACTCTGAAAGTGACTGAGGTCTGTACTTTTTAACAATGTCTCTCATGGCCCAAAGCATGAGTGTGCACTGCTTTGTGTCACAATTAGGAAGCAGCAGAGGCACAGAAAACTGACACATAGACATTTTGAGTGCCATTTCCTGTCGTACAAAACCGTCAGAACACAGAAAGAGAGCAGTGATTATGTCAAGGGGGTTTATCACGTCACCGGAATGTAGACTATCAAACAGACCATCAAGATCTAACTCTGTATTTCCTGAAGCAGCATCACAGTTTGATTCACATACTGACGTACATTTCACATTTCTAGATGTCACATTAACCATCATCAGTTTCTTTAGAAAGTACCATGGAAGATCTGAATTACACTTGGCAGGTTCATCAGTAATGGTCCTCTCTTCAATCTGAAGTACTGTGCCCAGGGACAGCTTCTCTGCGAAGTGGTGCTCCAACCCCAGATCCTTCAATAAGCTCTCCAGTTGTGTCTCTGTGGATATGAACATTTTTATTATTTCAAACCAATCATAGGTGTTTTAATAAAACATGGATCCAAAGTTAAGTGACACATTAGAAAAGTCTGAGTTTGTGTTTGTTGTTTGTTTTTCATCTTGTGTTGACAATATAGTACTGTGTTCACAAGATATTACGTAATGGCTGCACAGTAACGCACTGCTACAAAATTAATTTATATATATATACTGTATATATAAACGTAAGATACCAAGTAATAACCCCCAAACAAATTAATTAGACTTTCAGACCAATAAAAAGTTCAATTGAATTACTATTGTCAAAACAATTTTCATGGCAAGTTGTCTTGATAAAGTTATACTACTCAGTCAGTTATTGTAAGATATTGTAAGACAAAACATTTTACATTTACATTACATTTACTCATTTGGCAGACATTTTATCCAAAGCGACTTATATCTGAGGAACAACATACAAGCATCAACTAAGCATCAATACAGCAAGAGATGTACAACTGACAGTGAATACTAGTAAGAACTAATAGCATGTATGGCATCAATGGAGTAAATACCTATGGAAGGAAGTAGAAGTTAACAAAATAGTGCAATTGTAAAGGAATAGAAGAAGAAGAGCACAGGAAGTGCATGTTAGAGGTTAGTGCTATGAGGTGTTATAAGAGAAAGTGTTCTCAGAAGAGATGAGTTTTCAAGAGCTTCTTGAAGTTAGAGAGGGACACCCCTGCTCTGATGGCATGTGGTAGCCATTATGGTGTTACAGATGAGAACAGCCAGGCCCGAGATTGCTTTGTGTGTGAGAGCCAGTGGACGTTCTTTGGAGGAGCATAGTGGCCGAGAAGGGACGTAAGCTTGTATTATGGAGTTTAGGTAGATACAGCATCTCACAAAAGTGAGTACACCCCTCACATTTTTGTAAATATTTGATTATATCTCGTCCTGACCTCCTTTCACTCCTTTACTCAGCGACCTCCATTGGCTACCCGTAGCCTCCCAAATCAAAGTCAAGTCACTAATGCTTGCATACAGAGTGACTAATGGGTCTGCACCTGCAGTATCTCACAACAGTGAGTACACCCCTCACATGTTTGTAAATATTTGATTCTATCTTTTTCAAGTGACAACAATGAAGAAATGACATTTTGCTACCATGTAGTGAGTGTACAGCTTGTATAAAAGTGTAAATTTGCTGTCCCCTCAAAATAGCACATCACAAAGCCATTAATGTCTAAACCGCTGGCAACAAAAGTGAATAACCCCTAAGTGAAAATGTCCAAATTGGACAAGTGGAAGTGTCAATATTTTGTGTGGCCACCATTACTTTCCAGCACTGCCTTAACCCTCTTGGGCATGGAGTTCACCAGAGCTTCACAGGTTGCCACTGGACTCCTCTTCCACTCCTCCATGACGACATCACGGAGCTGGTGGATGTTCTATCTCACACAGGCTCCGCCCTCTACTGGACTCTATGGGTACTACCTCTCCTCCTATCACACGCACGTACTCGCCCACTGAAATTTTGAATACTGTAAGTAGCCGACCAATTGGACGTCGCTACTGTACGTGCGTACCGTATAAATAGCGGTGTCCTCACTGCTTAGCATCCTTTTTTCTTCAGACAGACACTGACTTCACCTCCACGGATGGAGTCGCCGCTCCTTGAAGCTCGCCTTTGCCCGTCGTGCCCCGGTCTGATCGCCGGGGTAGACACTCATCGCTTCTGCTTTGAATGCCTCGGCAGGGACCACGGCAGAGATGGCATCCGCCAACCGCTGCTGTGTGTTGACTGCCGAGCCATTCCTCTCATCCGGCGACAGCATTTCCGGCAGTGTGAGCTCTGCCTCATCTGCGAGGAGAGTGAGGAAGACGCCGGCCCGGATCCCCTCCCTGCTGAGGAGGATGCTCCGGCCCCCGATCTGGCTTCACGCTCCCTGCCGTCCCTTTCCGCCGCCGCTGATCGACAATGATGCTGACAGCCTGTCATCTGCGTCAGCCACTTCTACCGCGGCCATCTCGGCCGTGTCTAAAGAGCAAATTAATTCCTCTTCAGTCTTCCCCGCGGTTATGGCTATAGCGGCAGGGCGCGTCGGGCTAGCACTGCCCCCCCCATCCCACCTAAGCCGGTAGGGAGACAAAGGCAGGCTGAGCGCGGCGAGTCGGCCCATAGAACCCCTCCCGGAGCCGACTCGCCGCGCTCAGCCTGCCTTCGTCTCCCCGGCTCTCCCAGATATCTGGCAGTGCTCCGAGTCCCCGATCAGCTCAGTCGCCACCTGCCGCTGGCTCACGGCAAGGGCAGCGAGCCTCGGCGTCGTAATGCCACCCTCAGACGTCGTGCTCGCCGCCAAACCAGATCGCCGCTGTCTTCCTCACCGGCTACTCAGGGCGGATCCACGGATGCACCTCGCCCTCCCCGAGACACCGGGCCGCCCAGGGATCCCACACAGGCGAGGGGATCTACATCGCGGCCAGAGGAGCAACCTAGACCCCCCCTGCCAGCCTACCTGTGGCTGGGGGAAGAAGCGGCCGCTGAAATGACTGGCTGAGGAGGGAGAGCAGCCGGCCGATGTGGCCGAGCCCCTCCCCTCCGTCTCATGTCCAAGCCACTATGTTTATAAGTTGTGTGCTGCTTGTGACAAGGGTGTAAATGTACCAAATGTTTTGATTAAAACAACCTACATTCCTCAAAGAGCTAATTCCTCCCCACCAACCCCTTCCCAGCAAAGTGTTGTGCTGAACACGCCACTTAACCGACGCTAAGCTAACGGCTTGCCCCGTGGCCCACACCGCTCTCCCGACTAAGGCTGAACTGGTGGTGCGGCCCGGGCATCCACAGTGCTTGCTACGCCACCTGAGCTGCGACACACTCCGCTTCCGCGGCATGACGGCTGAGAAACGAGCCGCTCTTGCCATATAAGCGGCACAATGCAGCTATCTGATCCTAGCTTGTATTCCCAGCGAGCCTACGTGAACCCGCTCGGGCGCGCTGCTAGCTCACTGGCAGTGTTTTCGTGCCACACAGACATACACGCTAAGCTGCCGAAAACTGCTCCAACGAGAGGTCGCAGCACATCACGGAGTATCCGTGGTAGCAGCAGCCTAGCCCGCTATTGCCGGAGAGATGCTGTCACTAGCCACGTCTCTCCCGTCATAGCAAAGCAGAGAAGATTGCTCGTTGCCTCTGCGAGCGGCTCGCTGCGCCGTTTGGCCGCAGAGGGGACACTATCTCTCCCACAGTGGCCAACAGCTGTGGAGAGGAGAGCTCCCCGGCTCGTCACTGCTCCTCTCGACAGTTCTGCTGATAGTGAACGTGTCACCGTAGATGCTACGACAACACTGTCGCAGGCAATGACGTCAACGGAGCGACCGGCCGTGGTGCGTTCAAGGTCACCACGGCCACCTGTTTGCCAGACGGCACAACACCCACTGTCCACTGTGGTTCTCGATCCTACCACAGGACAGCCCGCCCTTGGGCGTGGACGCGTTTGTACACACGCCATGGCCAAAAGGGCTGCTGTATGCTTTCCCCCCACTCCATCTCATCCCCCCCTGCTGGAGAGGGTGAGACAGGAAGGGTTGTCAGTCATCCTGGTAGCCCCCAGCCACAGATCAGCGGGGTGGTACGCAGAGGTGAAGCAGCTGGCAGTGACGGAGCCCTGGCCTGTGTCTCAGGTCTTGGGGCTTTGTCACAGGAGTCATGCGCCATAGGCACACTGCCGGTGCTCGGCCAACCTCTCCAGGTTTGGCTCCTGAAAGGGAGAGGTTGAGACAGGCTGGGCTGTCCGCAGAGGTGGCGAGGGCAGGCTCCACCACTTACTGCTACAAAGCTAAGTGGCTGGGCTTTCAGCGCTGGTGCATTGAGAAGGAAATGGATCCTATAACCTGCTCAGTGGGATCCATCCTTTCCTTCTTACAGGGCCTAATGGAGAAGGGACTGTCACACTCAACCATTAAGGTGTATGCGGCAGCTATCTCATCTTGTCATGAAGGGATTGGCGACAGACCTGTCTTCACCCACCCCCTCGTGAAGCGTTTTCTGCAGGGTGTGAGGAGACAACGACCGGTGCTACGTGTCTCTGCACCCCAGTGGGACCTGCCACTGGTACTAGAGGCTCTGAGGTCAAACCCCTATGAGCCCCTGGAACAGTCCTCCTTGAAGATTCTACCTCTCAAGACAGCCTTGTTACTGGCTCTCACCTCTGCCAAGAGGCTGAGTGAGCTGTGCACCCTGTCGGCTCATCCCAGCTGCATGCTGCTTCGTGGTGACCACAGTGCAGCAGTGTTAAGACCGAACCCCTCCTTTGTTCCTAAGAAGCTCGTTCAGGTCGAAGACCATACATTTGGATGCCTTCCACCCTCCGCCCCACCCTGGGCCTAGGGAGGCGAGGCTGCATCTGTTGTGTCCTGTGCGCGCCCTAACACATTATATGAAGTGCACGGCCCCCATTCAACGCACTGATCAACTGCTTGTTTGCTTTGGTTACGGTGTGATCGGTAAAGCTCTATCCAAGAAGCGCCTAGCCGGATGGCTTTGTGACTGGCCTACATGCAGGCGGGGAAAGACCCACCCTCGGTGGTCCGGGCTCACTCCACACGAGGTGTGGCTGTGTCAACGACCCTCTTCAACTGGGTGAGCGTCGAGGAGATTTGCACAATGGCATCGTGGTCTTCACCATGTCCATTTGTGCGTTTTTACCTCTTGGATGTGTCGGGCTCCTTCTCAGGATCTGTGCTCGCAGGTGCGACTCAGGATCTGTGAGGAAGGAGACTGGTGCCTACCATAGACTACCGGTTGTCAGGGAAAACATTTTTACACTGACTGTGATGTTCCCTGGAAGGGGTCTGAACAGTCCAGGTGTTGGATCTGGCTGGATAAGATCCATCTGGTCATGCCAAACCCCTAGCGGTCTAGTGACCTTTCTGAGGGGTGGCCCACTGCCCCATCGCTTAGGATGGAGGCAGCTTAGGGCCTGTGGCTGGTGACCTGGGGCCGATCGTGTCAGTGAGGTGAGCTGTGGCTTGTCGCAGCTGGGCGGACAGTCATCGGGCTCCACCCACTGTACCCATAGAGTCCAGTAGAGGGCGGAGCCTGTGTGAGATAGAACGAAGGTTACGATATGGTAACCCTAGTTCTATTAGCACAGACAGACTCCTCTACGATGGAGCCCTGCCACTCCACCGCCGTCTGCTGAAGGGTTGGTTGGATGCTGAGCAGTGAGGACACCGCTACGCGGTACGCACGTACAGTAGCGACGTCCAATTGGTCGGCTACTTACAGTATTCAAAATTTCAGTGGGCGAGTACGTGCGTGTGATAGGAGGAGAGGTAGTACCCATAGAGTCCAGTAGAGGGCTCCGCCTGCGCTAATAGAACTAGGGTTACCATATCGTAACCTTCGTTAGAGTCTTTACACTCTTCTGCCTTCTGTTTGAGGATGCCCCACAGATGCTCAATAGGGTTTAGGTCTGGAGACATGCTTGGCCATGCACCTTTACCTTCAGCTTCTTTAGCAAGGCAGAGGTTGTCTTGGAGGTGTGTTTGGGGTCGTTATCATGTTGGAATACTGCCCTGCGGCCCAGTCTCCGAAGGGAGGGGATCATCCTCCACTTCAGTATGTCACAGTCAGTGTTGGGCAGTGATACGTTTCTGTAATATTACTTTTCCCAGTAACTAGTAGTGTAACTAATTACTTTTCTAAAACAGTAATTTTATTACAGTTACTAATCTAAGTAACTCATTACTGAATGCACCATCCTTGATGTGAATGCGAGACTGTGCGGCAGGTCAGAGGCACCGGGCTTTGTTGTTCATGTCTGCCAAAACTAAAAGAAGAACGGAGAACGAGGGAGAGAGGCATCCTTTCCACAGTTGTAAGTAGCTACTGCCATTATTGTGTCACAGTCAAAGATGCAAAGAACATTGTCGTCTAGTGTAAACTTTCAACTGCGAACAATTCTACATATAATTTATTGGAGCATCTGCAGAAGCAGCACAGCCACATGAACCTTACAAAAAGAAACTCCGGCAGCTACTGTCACTGATGCTTGGACTCGTCGGGAGAGAGTTGCATTAAAGCCTAGTTTACACTACACGATTTTTAGCCTGATTTGCCGGTCGGTGAGCTCGGCGACCGTCAGGCTGTGATCGGGGGTAAATCAGCGGTCGATCTGCGGTCGCCAGTTGTAGGACACATCACTGAAACATCACCAACGCCAGCCACATATCTAGCATACCAAATATCTGGAGGAGTCGGCCAACTCGACATCCACATCCAGCCAATGAGAGAAGGCAGCTGGTGAAACAGACAGCTACTTCTTCACTTCAAAACACTTTTTACTCACCTCCAGCTCTGTCTGTAGCACAGACAATCCCTGCTACCTGCGTGTACTAATCTATTCTTTCACCCATATTCTTTGTCTTTATAATTGCTATCTTTAATAAACAACAGCTGTTTCGAGTGCAGGTTTGCCAAGGCCGTCACTTTGTGTTCCAAAGTGGTGGGGACATTTAAGGGCTCATATGAAGGGTGTGTAAAAACTAAGTTTTATTTGAGTCTCGAGAACAAGTCAACAAGATACTCCAACACTATTTAGAAGAAATATTCATAGATGAAATAGGCAATTCGATTGGGGGGTCTGGTGGTCCTTCCCCAGAAGATTTTGAACATTAAACTCTTGATTTCCTGCATTCTAGAGACATTTTCTGCACTAATTTACAGTACAAATTTATATGAAGGGAAAGAAAATTCATGTGGCCGGTGACAATTCATTATATAAAAATATTACTGAATATGATGTGGTAATCAGCAGCTTGTTAAGTTTTTTTGGACAAGGCAGATCTGTTTCTTCTTTTTTTACATTGCATTTGATGTTTTCCTATTGTGCAAGCAAACCTTTCTCATAGAATGTTTATTTGCCATTTATCATTTCTTGCACGGCCATCAGCCGACGCTGAAAGTCACGTAGTATGCACAAGCCTTAACGTAATGTTTAGAAGAAAAAAATACTGAAGAGATACTGCTCTTATAAATACAACGGTAGTTCAAAAGTCGCGATTTACTTGCTTTTATTTTTTTATTTCAGCCGGTGGTGTTAATAAACGTTCTCCTCCTTGCTGCTGTTATGAATATGATATTAGTTAAAAAGTCGGGAGAGACTGCTTTGTTAGGGAGTGAAGGGCGGTGGTAGTGAAAGCAGTGTTTCCCATACATTGATTCATTTGTGGCGGCCCAAAAATAAATCAATGTATGGGATAATTATCAACACTGACCGCCACGAATTGATTTTCTATTTTTTTTTACTAGGTGTAGGCCTATTTAAAATCACATTTGATTGAGGAGCTGCTTTGAGGAGCATATATTTGTGCAGCACCCCCTCTCTCTCGCTCTCTCGCTCCCTCTAATTCTCTCTCTCTCATGAACACTGCTGCACAAACCTATCCAATGTAGTGAACAACAGTGTGGATTTGTGCATTTTATATTGAATAAATTTGGAGCTACTCCAAATTCTTCTTTTCCTCTCCCAGAGAGGAGCAGGAGGGTTAAAGATCAACTTTTAGCAGACTGCTGAAGAGACCCCAACGGAAAGGGGGTGGAAAAGGTCGCTTTCTCTAAGTGCTATTCATGAGCAGTTGATCGTAAAACTGGCACGTTTTGATTCCGAAGCTTGCCTGACTGTTAAACTGACTAAAGGGACACTAACCAGCGATTAGCATTTATAGAGGGGGGCAGGAAACCTTAAACTTCCCCATTTCCTAAGGAAAGATTGTTTTGGGTTAATTTAAGCTTTCTTCATGTAACCTGAGCTCCCCCAAGTGGACGAAATAAGTATTACATACCATTGTCGGAAATGCTGTTAAATGTATAAATGTCATTCATTATTTAACAGGACCAATAATGTGACAATTGTTTTCCTGTTACCAAATGCTTAACTTAGAACGGTACAACTGTTTGACCATTGAGGTTTGATTGTGGAAAATATTTGATTATAATACGCGCAAATAGATTTTCTTTTTAGACATTAAAGTTTAGAAAGGCAGTCCCTCGGGAAACCGGAAACGCCCTCTGGGGAACCCCAGACAACAAAAGACCGACACACGACGTTGCTCTCTCTCTTCTCTGGCTCTTCTCTTCTCCTCGTGCTCTGGTCTTCCGCTCTGCTCTCTGGACGCTTCGGCACGCGTCCGGCGTGCCTCTTCCAGCAACGCCATAAGAGTTTGACCAGCGCAACGAGGCCTTTGTTCGCTTGAAGCTACACACGCAAAGTGCCGCGACATCGATTTGCCCCTCAGTTCCAACACCAAAGATAGAATATACCTGGGTGGTCGAGATTAGCAATTAGCATTGGTCTCATCAGGCCACAGGACATGGTTGCAGTAATCCAGTAGTGTGCTTGTTTTCAGCAAACTGTTTGCAGGCTTTCTTTTGCATCATCTTTAGAAGAGGCTTCCTTCTGGGATGACAGCCATGCAGACCAATTTGATGCAATGTGCGGCGTATGGTCTGAGCAATGACAGACTGACCCCCTACCCCTTCAACCTCTGCAGCACTGCTGGCACCACTCATACATCTATTTCCAAAAGACAACCTCTGGATATGACGCTGAGCAAGTGCTCTCAACTTATTTGGTCGACCATGGCCTGTTCTGAGTGGAACCTGTCCTGTTAAACCGCTGCATGGCCACCGTGCTGCAGCTCAGTTTCAGGATCAGGCAATCTTCTTATAGCCTAGGCCATCTTTATGTAGAGCAACAATTCTTTTTTTCAGATCCTCAAAGAGTTCTTTGCCATGAGGTGCCATGTTGAACTTCCAGTGACCAGTATGAGTGTGAGAGCGATAACACCAAATGTAACACTCCTGCTCCCCATTCATACCTGAGACCTTGTAACACTAATGAGTCACATGACAACGTTGAGGGAAAATGGCTAATTGAGCCCAATTTGGACATTTTCACTTAGGGGTGTACTCACTTTTGTTGCCAGCGGTATACAATTTAATGGATGTGTTATTTTTAGGGGACAGAAAAATTACACTGTTATACAAGCTGTACACTCACTACTTTACATTGTAGCAAAGTGTCATTTCTTCAGTGTTGTCACATGAAAAGACAGACTTGAATATTTACAAAAATGTGAGGGGTGTACTCACTGTTGTTAGATACTGTAGGTGCAGACCCAGTAGTCACTCTGTATGCAAGCATTAGTGACTTGAATTTGATTTGGGAGGTTACGGCTTCTGATACCTCAGTCTCCATGAGAGGAGTAAATGAGGAGAGTCAAGTGCCAATGACCTGGGAGGACAAAGGAAAAGATGTAGTAGGACTGCTACATGTTAGGCTTGGTGTTGACCCTTTTGCATCATTGCCCAAGGGAGAGGGAGTGAGACATGTATAGGGACTGCTACATAGGAGGTTTTCTTGTGACATGCTCACAGCGTGGGAGCTGACTGGAGCGGAAGTAGTTTAGAGAATTAGCTAATTATAGCCGCCACTTTGCCTGTGAAGAAAGCAAAAGGTATCGGCAGACGGGTTTGTGGGCGGTGGAGGTGGAGGACGATTTAGTAACGATTTAAAAGTGGAAAATGATTTCCTTGAGTCAGTGGCACTGCTAATTCGGTCATTATAGAAAGCAGTTTTGGCAGCACTGTTGCTGTCGTTGAGAAGGAAGATAGGATGCATTTCTTATCCCTTTTGTTTTCCACCATTGTCTTTCAGTGACTCTGAGATTGGTGCACAGCCTGCGGATGGTATCAGTCAGCCACGGGTCGGACTGGTTTGGGCGAGCAGGCTTGGTGAATAGAGGACACAGGCTATCCAGGCATGAGCTCAGTGTAGAGCACAGAGATTGTGTGGCATCATTGACCTTGAGTGAGGAAAATGTGTTGAGGGGTGGTAGAGCAGAAGCTACCACTGAGGCAAAGTGAGTGGGAGACAGGTTGCGGAGGTTGTGAGACATGTTGTCCTGAAACAATGGGCTGTTCCTGTAGGCATACCGTGAACTGAATGAAATAGTGGTCAGACGTGTGTAGAGGTGGAACTGTTTTGTATTCGGTGACACAGTTTGGACAAGAACGAGGTCGAGCACCTTGCCAGCTTTGTGGGTCATGGGGTGAGAACCAGTTTTAGATCAAAGGACTGAATCAGTGACAGGAAGTCTGCTGAGTTTGATTTGTCTAAGTGAATGTTCATGTCACTGAGGATGGCCATGCTGAAGACAGCAGTGTGTCTTGCTCGTCCACAAAGTTATCTCTATCTGTCCTGGTGGATGGTATATGACAATCACAGAGACCTGTACCATAGCGGACACCAAGACAGCATGATATTCGAAGGAGGCATATTGATTCGGGGGTAGCAGTTGTGTGAATTTCCATTCGTTGGAAATTAAGAGCCCAGTCACCCCGCCTCCCAGACAGACGGGGGGTGTGGGTGAAAGAGTAGTTGGTGGACAGCACAGCATGGGCAGCAGAGTTGTCTGGTTTGACCCAGGTCTCAGTGAGCGTCAATAGCTCGAGAGATAATGTATTTGTATAAGCATTGATAATGTCAGCTTTGTTGACTGCAGACTGGCAGTTACATGACCCAAAAGAGAAGTAAACAGATGTGGGTGGTTTCTGTTTTAAAGGCGTGAGGAGTGCCTAATGGCATGATACCTCTTGCGTGCACCAGAGACACAGGAAACAGGAATGGCATGGTAGCACATGGGGTAAGTGCAGTTTTTGCTGGTGGCTTTAGGTGGGTAGGTGAGCATTGAAAAAGTTACCCTTGTTGGTGGCTTGCTCCGTGGACTCGCTGGTCATGTCACGCTGACGCTTCAGTGATAGGTTTCATTGAAGAAGAGTGAAGTAGTAGGAGTCTAATTGCATACAGGTGTTGTGCATTAGGACTGATTGCACTCAGCGGAGATTGTCCTCCAGATTAACAAGACAAGTGGTTGGTTTCAGTGGGTGGGACACACACCCAGTTGTTTGAGTTCGCTCAGCCGGCCTTTAGTTTCATTGTATTTCACTAGCAAGGACCAATCAACAGGTATGATTAAATGATTTATTAGTGATCGAAACAGAAAGATGTACGAGGCTTGCGGTTGCCGAAGAGACATTTGAAAGTGTTGTGGGGAAGCTACGATAGGAAAATCTGCCATAGCACCGGGCACGACGGACCCCCTTATAACCCTATGGAGAAGAAGAAGATCAGGAGGCAGGAGTTAGAACATGTGGATATTTATGGAAATTCTGGCGATGACGTGGTTGATGTGTGGTCCTGCTCCTGAAACTCTGCTAATTAGCACCACTTAAAGGTTTTGCAAACTGTGTACGGTTGAACAACCCACAAACATCTGGAATTTCTACTCCACATTGATAGACAACATAACTTGGAACTATGAACTCTGTCAGTTAGTATTCAAATTGGATTACAGTTTGAGGTTATACTGCTTCCATTCTCATCACTAGCAGGAACTTTAGTGATATATAAAAGCTGAGTATGCAGTAGAACATGAGAGCCAGTGTCCATGTTAGACAGAACATGCAAGGCTAGTGCAGACAGCTGTTGAGTCAATGAGGTGAGCAGTGTGCTGCAACCATAGCAGGCTGAGTTGGACAAAACACAGCAGAGTTCAGTAAAGAATCAGATTTTGATCTGCTTTATTGGAGTCAATACAATCTTTTAAAATATGCTCAATACCGATCCTCACGATCTGCTTGGGACATCCCAAAAAACTCAGTTAAAGTCGTAAAATTAAACATTGCCACAAGCAGCAATTTTAAGATGGTACAGAGTCGGAATGTGCTAAAGTAAAATTATGGTATGTTGGTTAGCCAGCAAGTTGCCCCAGAAGCAGGTCTTTGTGCAAAATGCAAAATCCTTACACACTGATGTTATTGGGTGGAGCCACACAGGAAATTGCCTTTAAACATCCATGTATTAATAATAATAATAATCTTTATTTGTAGATCACTTTTCAAAAACAAGTTACAAAGTGCTTTAACAAGTGTAAAAACAACACAATAATGTGATTCAAGAGTCAAAGGCTGTGACTGTGTGGCAGCATTAGGTTGGGGCTAGGTGGGAGCTATACACCACCACGAGCCCCAACATATCCCCATCAAAAGAAATATCTGACATGTGACATTTACAATTGTAAATTATTTTATTTTATCCAGCTTCTGATTCCTCAAATCCAATTGCCCCCCCCAATTACCATAGCAACCAAGCAGCACAAGCAATATGCACTTGGATTACCTGAGTGAGTTTGTCACTCAAGATATATTTTCTTTTGAAATCTTGTTACTCAGTTTGTAATGATATGTGATAGAAACTAGCAACGGCATCTCCCGACAAAACAAGCGAACAAAGGAAGAGAGGAAAGCGAGCGGGGAGAAAAGTGAAACTAAATAAGATTGGAACAAAGGATTTCCCACTCCCTCGCCTACTTCTGGCTAATGTCCTATCGGTGGAGAATAATATGGTGGAAGTAAGACTAAGGCTCGCTCAGCACTGGGAAACCAGAGACTTCTGTGCCCTCATCTTCACAGAGACCTGGCTGCATAGCAGCGTACCTGAGGAACACCTAACACTTAACACCCAGCTGATTAAAAGGGTCAAGCCAACAATTAAAACACTGGTCAGATGTGGACAGATGAATCTACAGCAGCTCTACAGGACTGTTTTGGGAGCACAGATTAGAGTATGTACAGAGAGGCCCGCCCAGGACCAGCACTTTGAGGAATATACATCATCAGTGACATCATGCATCAGCAAATGTGTTGATGATGTGTTGATCACCAAGACTATAAAATCATTCCCCAAACAGAAGGCCTGGATGAATGGAGAGGTGAGGGCTCTATCCAGAGCCAAAAAAGCTGCATTTCGGTTGGGTGATAAAGAAGCTTATAGCACCGCCAGGGCGAGACTGAAAGCTGGCATCAAGGAGGCAAAGCTGAGACATTAGAGACAGACGTCAACACCAACAATACCAAAGATATGTGACTGGCCATCAAAAACATCACAGGCCACAAAAGCAGGAACTCCCCCATCATATGTGAGACCACATTACCCGATGAACTTAACACCTTTTGTGCTCGCTTTGATCTCCTCAACAAGGAGTCAGCTGTAAAGTCTACTCCACCTCCAGAGGACCGGCCACTGTCAGTATCCACAGCAGATGTGAGGAGAGTCCTGCAGAGAGTGAATATGTCCAGTCTGAATGACTACTGCCCTGTGGCACTCACTCCCATTCTGATCAAGTGCTTTGAGAAACTGGTTCTTCAGCTCATAAAGAAAAACCTCCCAGCCAGCCTGGACCCTCATCAGTTTGCTTTCAGAACCAACAGATCCACAGAGGATGCCATCTCCACTGCCCTCCACTCAGCCCTCAGACATCTTTAGAAAAACAACACCTACATCCGATTGCTGTTTGTGGATTTCAGCTCAGCATTCAACACAATCTCCCCCATGAAACTGATCCGCAAACTCAGCACTCTGGGTTTAATAAAAACACTCTGCAACTGGATTTTAGACTTCCTCACAAAGAGACCCCAGTCAGTTTGGATTGGTGGACACACCTCCTCCACTCTAGTGCTCAACACCGGAGACCCCCAGGGCTGTGTGCTCAGCCCCCTTCTGTTCTTGCTGTACACCTACGACTGCATTCCCAGACACGGAGAGAACACTGTTATGAAGTTTGCGGACGACACCCATCATCGGCCATGTTCTTGTCAGCTTTTACCGAGAAGCAATTGAAAGCATCCTGACTGGAAACATCACAAACTGGTATGAGACAGGAGGGCTCTGTGTTTTTAGTCAACAACTAAACAATATTTCAACAGTATTCAGTTTTCACATCAAACTGGAGGGATAATAATTAATAAGCACTCTAATAATACATTCTAAATTTAAGTAAACTAAAATAAATAATTAATTTCAGATAAAAATAAATAAAAAGTGTAGCTTGAAGTGATGAAGTGCAGTCTTAACCAATTTACATCAACACATCTTAACAAATGAACAGCTGTAATGCCTCCTCTTCTCTTTCATTCCCTCTTATAGAGCTACTACTGTTGAATAATTCCTTGTTGTTTCTTAAGTGGACATAAATTGACATGTTTGTTCAACTTAAATTGACATGTTTGTTCACTTTGTTGGTTTGCTGTAGTTTATCTAAAAACTCACCATGCTGTAAGTGTTTGTAGTGTAGCCATTGGGAGAATAAATGTGGTCTTGCTGGGTGAAGGTGTTGACCACTGTCATTATTCTTTCAATGTAAGGTTTGACTACTAAATGTTTAATGAGTGTTTACCAACTAGTATTTCATTCTTATATTCTGTGTGTTATTCATGAACCTGTGCCTTTTCAATGTGCCAACATGAGCAGAGCAGCTGCCTAACAACCGTAACATCCTACTTTCTCTTGTTCAGTGAGAAACATGAGCTCTAACTTGTCCTGCCAGCTAGGATGCCTGTCGGAATGCACAGATTTGATTGGCTAAGCAGAGTCACATGAGACGATTGGAGTACATGCGATTGGTCTGTGAGTTTCCTGGTCCGCTAAACCGGTACAGTAAATGCTAGAAAAGCAGCTCAGGTTAAAAAGAAGAAACGCTCCGTCACGAGGTAGTAATTCTCAATAATAAATCCGCTGTAGGTCTGAGTCCGGAGAGGACGGTGCTGGGTCCGGATCCAGCCCGCGGTCCGCCAATTAGTGACCTCTGATATACAATATAAAAAATGATGTCATTGCAAACCCTTTGTACTCCTGAGAAGATCTCATCAGGAAAATAATAATCGCCTTTGCCAGTGAACCATGAGTTTGTAGGGGCTAAAATATCAAATAATTCAGCTTAAGGTTCAGCTTTGTTTTTTTACATTGAGTTTTTTTTACGTTGACTTTGTGACTTATTACCTCGTTTTTTATAGTACTATGTTTTTCTTTTACTCACTTGTATGTGCAGATGTTCTTTTTCTCTTCTTTGGTACATCATAATCCTCCCTGTATCTGGTGACAATGTAGTTCTTCACTTCACCAGCAGGAGTGTCCAAATGCAGAGACACTGGCTGGTTGCTGTTATGGTCGACTGTTGACTTCAATGGAGGGCAGGGCACTGTGGAAATAACAATAATTAAAATGTTGATAACAATAATAATAATAATAATACTGCACATAATTTATTCCCTTTCTGCGGAACAATAGATTGCATAAAGCTGACCTTTACCACGTTACAACAATTTTCATGGCAAGTTGTCTTGATAAAGTTCTACTACTCAGTCAGATATTGGGAGACAAAAATGCTTTATTGTATTTAAAGGTTTTGCAAACCTTTGAACTATTCTATTCTCATCACTGGCAGTGTGGTGATATATAAAAGCTGAGTATGCAGGAGGAGAAGAGAGCCAGTGTCCATGTTAGACAGAACATGCAAGGCTAGCGCAGACTGCTGTTGAGTCCATAAGGTGAGCAGTGTGCTGCAACCATAGCAGGCTGAGGTGGACAAAACACAGCAGAGTTCAGTAAAGAATGGATCATATTTTGGTGTTTCATTGGTTGGAGCTGCACAGGAAATTGCCTGTAAACATCCATGTATTAAAAACAACTCTGTAAATTTCCTACAATAATGTGCAATTAAACTAACAGCATCAAGAGTCAAAGGTTGTTTCTGAAACCACTGTTTACTAGCCTATTATGGTCCACTGCACCCTGCCATTTAATGTTGGTGTCCGACTTGCATGTTCAAAACACCTAACCTATATAGTGCCCTCAACAATATGTACAATGGAATGAAAAAAGTAGTGTCTGTGCCAACTTTTTTCTATGGTCGATTAAGCTGAAAAGCGGCCTATTCCCCAGCCGATAGATCGGCGTATCTCCAGTGGGTGGGTGATTAAAGCCTTTAATAGACCTATACTCCGGTGCAGACCCGTAAACGGACAGCTGCAAACACTACTGAGGCGGGCCACTTCTGTTTATTCTACTTTCTGGAGACTGCTTGGCTGACTTGTTCCACACATGCGCAGTAGATCTGTTTGTGCCCTAGTAGCGTAGTAGGCGTGCGTCACAAAAACTCAAGTATATCCAGCCATAGGTCTGCAGCCCGCAGACCTGATGGAAGTTGACGGAAGTTGAACTTCCAAATATGGTTTGTCCCAGAAGACACAGCACACAAAACGTGATGATGTTAATCTTGGCTCACGTACAGTATAGATCCTAATGTTAACCGTTTTATTCTTTAGAGGCCAACAACAGAACTTTAAATACACTTCTGAGAAGTTTTGAGGCGAGAAATCAACTGTGTAGAGGTTGAATATCGGCAGTCTGACGAAAATTGACGGCGAATCGAAAATGTGTTCAAATGTTTTCGGAGTTGACAAGTGCCGACCATGGTGCCGGCGGGTGTCAATATATAGCTACAGTAACGTTAACGGAGGCTGCACAGCAACACAATGGAGGTTAGTCATATCTGCTAGCGGCCGATGTGCGCCACTGTAGGGTTAACGTTGACCGGTTGACATTGACGTGGATACAATCAATAACTTTAGGCACACACCCTGTGATGGTTAGGGTAAGAGTAATATACTTCGGGGGGCTGTCAGGAATAGTTAACCAGCTAGCTCCGGTTAGCTCACCCAGGTCCAGTCACACAGACCACTGCAGCCAACACAGCAGACGTGTCCAGCAACAGCTGAACAATAGTGTCAATGTTCGTAACGCTATTCTATCATTAAATTCTCAGTAATGTTGTAAAGTTTTAACCTAAATCAAGGTACATCTGGCTCGTGATGTACAGAAGATTCTTGGTTTGTGAAACTTAAAATCTCTTTGGAGCAAATAAAATATACAACAACAGTGTGAATTGAAACACTGCTTTATTATTGTCATTACGCTGTTATAAATAAATATTTACAGTATTAATATACTATAATAATAGTATAGAGTAAATATTTACGCATAATGTACACTGATTGGTACGTTGACACTTATTTATCGGCTGTTTTTTTTTAACGGCTCTGCGTGGGCCGAGATAAACGTCATCAAACAAGCTAGGTAATGACAGCTTACACACTGCCATTCACTTTTCCATACTTCACCGGTCTTGTGCCGAGTTTTGCGACATGACGTGCATGCATTTTCGGCCACACGGCATGCACGTCGCGGTTCTTTGTAGGGCTATTCCAAGTAGACAATTGTTTAAAAACGATATAATATTCTTTGCGTGGTTCATCAATGGTGATCAATGGTCCGAACGAGAATCTGGTGGACATAATAAGTGGAGGATGACCATCTGGCAACAAGAGACGGTGATGAGGGTGAAGATGAGGATAGAGAAAGGGAGCAGCAGCAGACCACTGTGGAATGCTAACTGGCAGAGCTCATTCAACCTGCTTTTACTTTTTGCAGTGGTATCATATATGAAAAATGATGTCATTGCAAACCCATTGTACTCCTGAGAAGATCTCATCAGGAAAAATATAAATCAACTTTCCGAGTGGACCATGAGTTGGTAGGGGCTAAAATATCATCCAATTCAGCTTAAAGTGATACTATGTGATACTGCAGAGTTTGTTGTTAAATATTTAAATATGTATTGAAGCAAAATACTTTTCTAAGCCTAAATCTAAGACACAAAGTCTAGTTTATTTATCGGTAAAGGAAAGGAAAATTGAGACAACAATTAGTGAACAAACATCATCAAACAAACAATATGTGTAAGTTAAGCACACAAACACTGCACCCAAAACACAACAGAGTAAAAAACTAGGGAGTTATTTGATATCATATGTACAAAAATACAGTGACTGATAAGCATCGGTTTTCATTCCTTTCAAATCTAGTTGATTTATACAGCATTGAAACCCCTCACAGAAGTTAACACAGGTCTTCACCTTGCCTGGTCAAATAACTTGTTTCACAATCCCTTAGACCTTTAACAGGCTGTTTCTCAGTCATCGTCACAGCTAGAGTCCCGTAAAAAGTCCAGCATGTTCGAATGTACCGCTGTTTGTTTACTTTCTCTCTCCCACTGCTTCGAGCGCTCCGAGCAGCTTTGTTTGTGCTAAATTTACAGACCTAGGGGCTGTGTAGGAAAACCGGATTTTTTTAAGAGCACACGAAAAAGAGAGAGCTACCTACCCATGAGGAAATATTGGCCAAATTTAACAAAAAGTGTATTGGATTAAAATAGCAAAGTACCCCTTTAAGCTTCAGCATTCAGCATTTATCCATATTATTCCTCTTTTTACAGAAAAATTGTTTTCCCTGGGAAGGACTTTGTGACTTATTGCCTCATTTTTATAGTCCTATGTTTTTCTTTTACTCACTTGTATGTGCAGATGTTCTTTTTCTCTTCTTCGGTACATCATAATCCTCCCTGCATCTGGTGACAATGCTGTTATGGTCTGTTGACATGAAAGGAGGGTAGGGCACTGTGGAAATACCAATAATTACATTGTTGTTGATAATAATAATAATACTGCACAACATTTAGTGGCTTCCTGCTGAACAGTATATTGCATAAAGCTGATCTTTACCACTTGAATCGTCAGTCTGTTGACAGCCACCCTTGCTGCCAGGCCATGGTCTTGATGGAGTGTCCTCTGCTTCCTCACAGTTAAGTGAATGAAATGAATCTTCATCACTTATTCCCTTGATAAATAAGAACAATATAATGGAAAGTAATCAATCATCTCATTATGCCATGCACAGTACATTAACCTATAGAACATTATTTCCATTTTATTTACTGGATCTTTTGGAAATGGTGAGTTCACTCTCAGTCATCCCACACTTACTCAAGATTATTCAAACAGCTTTTCACTGAAAGCAATAACAAATAGAGTTTAATTCCCCAAAAACCTTAAATATCCAACAAAATTTAAAATTCCATGCAGCCTACATGACTGACACACTTTCTTGATCACAACCATCACTTTTTACTCTAATTCATTTGTAGTGAGCTGGGGGCTGGGCAAAGTGTGTGGCCGCCCCCAGCGCACGGTTCAAAGATGGACAAACAGCACTACAGAGCACATTTATTCACTAGGTTGTTCTTCTTGTGTAATTCTGGCAGTGTAGACATCGTTGGATGCTCGAAGAAGTGGGAAATAATAATAATAAATAGTCATCTGGTTTATTAAAAGTAAGAAGAGAAGTGGCATCTGGACAAATGGAGGACTAACGTTACAAGTATAATTTAGAACGAGCCGACAGCATGTGGATCTTTGTCGTCAAAGAAGCCTAAATGTCACACTGCCTGTCTGATTTGTTTTGTTTAGTTTAGGTCTCTGTGAGTTTTGTTTATTGGTCAGTTTGGTATCTGTTATTTAGTCTGTATTTTGGGTTTCATTCCTGTCTGTTTTCTTGTGTCCAGTTTACTCTGGGTGTTTTTGCTTGTTGGTCTGATCCTGTCTGTTGTCTCTTGTTGGGGAGTCTGTTTGTGTTGTTCTGTTATCTTGTCTACTTTGTCCACTCTGTGTTACTGGTTCAGTCCATGTTTTCTGTTTTTGGGATTTGTTCCTTGTTTTGTTTCCCCTGTTTAGCCTTGTTATTTACAGTGTTCATTTGCACATTCAGTTTATCTCACTTAGTACCTTTTCTGTCTCGTATCTTGGCTCTGTGTGTTTGTTAATGTCTTTGTATTTACTCCTTGTTCTATGTCTGCTTTGTTTTGGAGTTGTCTGCTCTGTGTTCTGTTTAATCCTTGTTTCAGTCTGTTTCCCCTGTTGGTTGTAGTTTATGTGTATTATTTGTGATCTCTCTGCTTATGTTCTGGATTAGTTTGTTATTTAATATTCTGATATGTTCTGTCTTCTTTTGATATTATCGGTGCCTGCCTTAGTTTCCCTACTGTTGTGATTGGTTTCTGTCTGTTAGATGTCAGTTTATGTTCCCTGTCAGTTTCATTTATTCATTTGGTTACGATTTGATCACTCGGTGTTAACCTGTTTTGTTCTGTTCAGCCACCTTAGTCTGTTTTGTCTTGTGGAGTTGCCTGTATTTCTCAGTTACTTGGTCTGTCTTGTCTGTTCTGGGTTTTGAGTTCCATTTAGAGTCTTGTCTTGTGTTTCGCAACCTGTTAGTGTCTGTCTGTTTTCCCCTGCTGTCTCTCTGCCTGCCTGTGTCTCATTAGTCTCATCTCTGGGTGCTTCTCAAGTCTCTTAATTGCATCCACGTTTCCCTCACTTGCGTCTTTTCCTAGCGTCTTAGTCCTGCCCACCGGAGTTTCATGGAGAGACGAAAGGAAACCAGGCCAGGAGAGAAGGAACGAGGAAATATGTTTTTAGAGACGTCCTTTCCTCCGAAGCGTCACGTGAGGCGATGTTCGTTTCTGATGACGGCAGCAGCTGGATCAGCGGTCAGTCGACTCTAACAGCTGTAGAGACTTTTGATGGAGTTTGTATCTGCACACATGTGCACTGTGTTGTTACTCAGTCTCAGTTAACGGTGCAGAGCAGCATGATTCTCAGTAACCTGGTTAACAAACACCTGCACATGAATAATTATAGGTTGCTGTATGTCCTGCTCAGAAGCACAGAATCATTTCTACTGGCACAATAGCCCTAGTTCATATTGAACTAACTTCATTCCACAGTAGCAATAGAAGACTAAAAACCTGCTCCAAACAGTGTGTGTGTGTGCGCGAGAGAGAGCTAAATCAGACACGACGCAGAAACTCATGTAACTCATCATCATTGCAGCTAAATTTATTTCCTCATGCAACAAACAGAGAACCGTTGTTGTCTGTATAAAGTAACTTAATTATCACATTATTAATTCCTTATATATTTTATATGTGAATTTGCGCTCTGGAACATTGCAACCTAAACAACCTAAACATTCATGGCAATGGGCAAGAGAGAGAGAGAGAGAGAGAGATCTCTCATCTCATGGAAACAAGTTTCTGCCACATATCAAAGTTTCCTTCTCACTAGAGGAAGAGGTGTCCAGGCTGGACCCTGATCCTTCTCACAAGAGGTGTAACAATAACTATCACAATAGAAAGTAAACTGTCTTTATTCCCCTGCAGCAAAGTCGCAGGCATCAACCCAAGGATTGGTACGTGATGTCACCATCACACGGAAGCGCTTCTGCCGGCTGCACATACAGGTCCGTGTGTGGCGGTGGTGACATTTACTGATCCGTCAGAAAAGCTTGGGAAAATGTAGCGTGTGTGGAAGCTACCGCACTACTCGGTCAATAAAAGAGCTTCGTTACTGAAAAGCTATTTGATTCAGAAAATAAAGACGCTACCACCAAGCTACTGAGAAATGTAGTTAAACTAGTAATGACGCTACTACTGAGTGAGCAGTTTTTGAGAGGGGGTTGTAGCCAATTCCATGGTCTGGTCGCTGCCACACCGACCACTGGTCGCTGCCTTGCTGCCTTGCTGCCAGGCTGCCACACCGACCACTGGTCGCTGCCTTGCTGCCTTGCTGCCAGGCTGCCAGGCTGCCACACCGACCACTAGTCGCTACCACAGTCTAAGGGAAGGCTCCTTTCTGTTCCTTGTTACACAAACTGCGGCTGTAAACATTTAAAAACAGTCTATGGTTCCAAAGTAGACCTAAAGTGACCTTAGATCATTTAAATTCTCTCAACTGGCAAATGATACAATTTTTATTTTGTCTAATAGAGAGAAATGGATCAAAGCAATTAGATGTGTTGAGAGTTTTTCTACTGTATCTGGCTTAAGAATGAACTTGAACAAATCTGTTTATTATTTACATTAAAAAGGATAAACAGGCTTAAATGAGCATACTAATTTACTACCTTACAGCGCTACATATGATAATATGCTTGCTACTGTGCGCCGGAAGCCATCAATGCGTAAAATAATAACGATTAAATATTATAACTACTATAAAGGGCTCTCTCCTTGAGCAATAGTCTTTGGTGGCATTTTTCACGCTATTGAAACTGTTGCAATATCTCGCAGACCTCAGGGGCAAGTAGTGAACTGCTGTGTGTGTTTTTGCGTGTGGGCATGAGATGAGGCTCCACACTGCTGCCACACTGGTCGGTGTGACGTCGCTGCCACTTGGGGCGCTAAAGACAGTGGTCGCTGCCACACTGACCACTGGTTGCTGTTGGTTATATCTACTGTAATACATCTTTATCATAATTCTTTTTTTAATATATTATTGATTATACCTACTCTTATTGTTGCACTATATATTGCAATTTGTGTGGTTATACCTACAGTAATAGCCTACATCTATCTATCTTTAGTCCTTGCCTATAACAAGGCCTGTGTTATCACCTGTGAATGAAAGTGTGTACATCTTTCTATATCACAATACTTTGTACAAAATACTATATTAAATCTTATTGATGCACTGTAGGCCTACAGTATATTGCAGTTTGAGTGGTTGTAGCCAATCTACAGTAGGCTACATCTATCTACATCACAATACTTTTATAAATATAGCCTACAATATTATCGATTATGCCTATATTCTTATTGTTGCACTGTATATTGCAGTTTGTGTGGTTAACCTACAGTAATACATTTCTCTATCTATGGTTCTTGCCTACAAGAAGAAGGCCAGTGTTGTCACCTGTGACGGAAAGTGTGGTGATCACTTGTTGGTTGAATCCAAGTTAGACTGAGTTTTAACAATCAGATTATAGTTAATCAAAAAATTTGTAGGCTATATTTAACAAAGTAGTATGATCTAGATATATTTGTTACTGTAGATAGGCTATAACCACACAAACCGCAACATATAGTGCAACAATAAGAGTAGGCATAATCGATAACATAGTATATTTAACAAAGAATTATGATGATTACAGTAGATATAACCAACTGCAACCAGTGGTCTGTGTGGCAGCGACCAGTATCTTTAGCGCCCCTAGTGATAGCGACCAGTGGTCTGTGTGGCAGAGACCAGTGGTCGGTGTGGCAGCAACCAGACCACATAATTGGCTACAACCCCTGCTGGAGTTTTTTTGCAATTCACGACACACTCCACTAGAACTTACGCACTTAACCTGTAATAGGGCCCCAGTCACCAGGGGTGGGTAGTAACTCATTTCAAGTAATGCAAATTTGTAAAAAAGTAGTCTTAGGATCAGTAAACTTTCACATTCTTTTTTAACTGTACTTTTACTCTTTACTCAAGTATTTTTTGGGCCTATAACCTTAATTTAAAACTTTGCTTCATTTGCAGTTTTTCCTTCATTACAACTTGCTGCATTAACCGAAATGAGCCGTTATCCAAGCAGTGTGCACGGTTACGCAGGAGAGCTTTAACCGGATCACTTGTTATATTAATGAAATATTAATGATTTAAAATCAGTTAGTGTGATAAAAACAGGATGGCCCAATGAGGGCTACACTTAAAACCTACATGTGTGTGAGTGACTGTCAAAAAAAAAAAAAAATTCCAAAAATACCCTTTATAAACATGCACCAGATCATAAGGTGTAAATTTATGGCTGTAATAACTTGAGTTTACATACTGAAAGATGGTGAGATAAAAATGAGAGGGCCCCGTGAGGGCTAGACTAGAAACGTATGTGTGATGTTAAATCTGTTTCTTTAATCTGAAGTCATCATCCAATGAGTTATCCTGACTGGAAACCTGTATCAGCAAAAGCAACGAGAACACCTTCCTGTGTGCTGGCATCCTTCCTTTCTTGGTAATAGATGTATAGGTCAACAGTTTCTGACGACAGTGTCTACTTTGCTCCATTACCTGTGTGCTGGCATCTTCTCTGTTTGAGTCCTCATGGGGCGTCAGATCTGATGGGAACGTCTCGGTCTCTTCTGCTATAGCAGGAGCCTGCTTGTTTATCACCTAGAATTCAGATAAAAGACAAGAACGCATAAAGAACTGAGAGAAATCATGTTTGTGCAGATATTCAGAAGCTGCAAAACTTAGCTCATGTGAAAACTGCTTTGGAAACGGCATTTAAATGAAAGCTAATTGCATGGCCTCTTTTCTAGAAAACTTAACAGTCAAAGCAATGCATAGGGGGCTGACAGAATGACTTTCAAAATACCTTTTATAAACATGTAACAGCTCAGGAAGTGTAAAATTGTGGCTGCAATAACCAGGCATGCAAACTGTCAAGGGTAAAAAAGTGAGAAGGATACTCAAGCAGAGAAATGCACAGAGACAATGTAAGAGGGTCTGTTTTTAAGCTTACATAGATAACATGCATTTCTCTACTGGACATAAGGGCTCACAAGACATGGTGATGCACGACAACGAGATGTGACGATATGTTAACACCATTTTATAGAAATCATCTATGCTGAAATATTTGTGTTGTGGGGATCTTCCCCAGTGGGGAGTCATTCCCAGAAAACTTTGAGCATAAAACACTTAATTTCCTGCATTCTGGTGAATTTTCTGTTCTGCCTTTCATTCATCAATTTATGGTGGAAATGTTTTATTTATGTAAAGGGAAACACAAAATTCAGGTGCAGGTGACAATTCAAAATCTATAAACATTGCAGAATATAATGCAGTGCAGCTCTCATTCTGTGTTGCTTTCACATATGTTTCTCCTTTAGATGAACTTTTCTGATGTAATATCTTCCCTGCTGAATTGGCACACATGCAGACATGATTTAGTCTCCCTCCTCTTTTGTCTTGTTCACAGGGAGAGAACGGAAAATTTGGCCAAAAAGAAACTGTGACAAGAAGTTGTTAAAGTTACTGACTGGTGCTGCACGTTTTGGGGTCATTGTATAATCAGTAGCTTGTTTATTCTTACTTTAAAAAATTAATAAATAAATAAGTGCAAATAAACCTTTCTCAAAGCACTTTCGTTGGTTCTTTGCCATTTCATGTTGCAAGCTTTTTTTCAAAGCATTTTTAACAAACGCTTTCAAAAAGTGACAGGGACGTGTTCCCAGCGTCCCCAGTGTAACACAGATGCCAACACGTTTTATCCTGTTGACGTTAAACTACATTACATCCAGGTTGCTGCCACTGCTCTGAACAATTACCTTAGCTAACATTAATGGTAAATAACAGTGGGCAAAGTTTAATAATAATAATAATACATTTTATTTCTATAGCGCTTTTCAGGACACTCAAAGACACTTTACAGTAAAAACAGAAGTTATGCATTTAAAACAGATTAAAACATAAATAGCATAATATATATGAACAGTAGATAAAAGCAGCAGAATTTTGGATATATTGAAGTTTAATTAGGGCTTTGGCAGGTGAACCATAAAGGATGCTTTTGCAGTAGTCAATTCTGGCTGTAATGAAGGCGTGGATCAGGGTTTCGGCAGCAGAGAAGGTGAGTGATGGGCGGAGACGGTCGATGTTTTTGAGGTGAAAGAAGGCAGTCCTGGTGACATGGTTGATGTGGTAGATATCACTTTTGGGGTGGGTTGGGGTAACAATTTCATAAATTCAGTGGCGGATTTGCAGTTGGTGTCGTCAATGTGGAATGCTCTGAGAGCTGGGTCAGGAAATGAGAGAAGTTGGAGAGCAAGGTGGGGTTTGGCTTGGGGGGGGTGGTAGATGATGGCTGTGACAAGGGATGTCACAGGATGAGAGTTTTATTGCTTAATTATCGAGTATAGAGCAGGGCCATTTTCAGGTTGTTTTGGGATTTGTTGGGAGGACTGGGGGAGAGGATGGAGGTTGAAGAGATTTACAGTGGGTACGGAAAGTATTCAGACCCCTTTAAATTTTTCTCTCTTTGTTTCATTGCAAGCAATTTTCCAAAAATCAAAAAAGTTCATTTTATTTCTCAGTAATGTACACTCAGCACCCCATCTTGACAGAAAAAAAACAGAAATGTAGAAATTTTTGCAAATTTATTAAAAAAGAAAAACTGAAATATCACATGGTCATAAGTATTCAGACCCTTTGCTCAGTATTTAGTAGAAGCACCCTTTTGATCTAATACAGCCATGAGTCGTTTTGGGAAAGATGCAACAAGTTTTTCACATCTGGATTTGGGTATCCTCTGCCATTCCTCCTTGCAGATCCTCTCCAGTTCTGTCAGGTTGGATGGTAAACGTTGGTGGACAGCCATTTTCAGGTCTCTCCAGAGATGCTCAGTTGGGTTTAAGTCAGGGCTCTGGCTGGGCCATTCAAGAACAGCCACGGAGTTGTTGTGAAGCCACTCCTTCGTTATTTTAGCGGTGTGCTTAGGGTCATTGTCTTGTTGGGAGGTAAACCTTCGGCCCAGTCTGAGGTCCAGAGCACTCTGGAAAAGGTTTTCGTCCAGGATATCCCTGTACTTGGCCGCATTCATCTTTCCCTCGATTGCAACCAGTCGTCCTGTCCCTGCAGCTGAAAAACACCCCCACAGCATGATGTTGCCACCACCATGCTTCACTGTTGAGACTGTATTGGACAGGTGATGAGCAGTGCCTGGTTTTCTCCACACATACCGCTTAGAATTAAGGCCAAAAAGTTCTATCTTGGTCTCATCAGACCAGAGGATCTTATTTATCACCATCTTGGAGTCCTTCAGGTGTTTTTTAGCAAACTCCATGCGGGCTTTCATGTGTCTTGCACTGAGGAGAGGCTTCCGTCGGGCCACTCTGCCACAAAGCCCCGACTGGTGGATTGCTGCAGTGATGGTTGACTTACTACAACTTTCTCCCATCTCCCGACTGCATCTCTGGAACTCATTTTCAAATTTCTACATTTCTGTTTTTTTCTATCAAGATGGCGTGCTGAGTGTCCATTACTGAGAAATAAAATGAACTTTTTTGATTTTTGGAAAATGGCTGCAATGAAACAAAGAGTGAAAAATTTAAAGGGGTCTGAATACTTTCCGTACCCACTGTACATGTGAATTTTTTGATGACATGGTGGGGAAATGCGTTTTGACCACAATGAGGGGATGCAGTTTGGCGCTGAGAAGTGGTATGAAAATATATAAGTTATAAATAAGTTATAAACATTACTGGATCTGACAGGACAGTTAACGCTGTAAACTAGCTTACTTCTGTCTTACATCAGGCTTTCTTTCTGATGGGCAGCTCATACTGCAGTCTTTTACCGTCCCCACGTGTTCAGCCGTCAGACTCTACAGTGTACTGGACTAAAAAAAAAGCCTCTGGTTGGGTTGAGGCATTAGGAGTAACGATTGGTTAGGCACAGCCAGTTGTAAAGTTGCAAAGCTCATGCTAGAGAGGAGAGGACTTGTTAGAGGACTAATTGCTGCCCTGCCCCCCCCAAAATGTTCTCATCGGACAAATCACGTGGGTGACCCATTTTTGTTTCAAAATGGCAAATTTCGGCGAAGTTTGCATGCCTGCTTTATACACCAATGAAGTATATGTATATTATTTTGCATTTCTGTCAATAGATACTCCTAAATATTATACACAGCACCTTTAAGTAAATTAAAAGGTGTGTGACAACGATCCCAAAGTAATAAACCCCAAATTATTACTGTCCAAGACTCTTTTCAGTTTTAGCGTAATTATTCACAACATGCTGTCTATTTGCAGTCTACTAATACTAATAATGTTTATATTCAGTTATTCTTAGTGAGCTCTTTGACATCATCTAAATAAAACTAAATACATCAGAAGCATTAAAGTGCTGCATAAACTGTCAATGTCACTAGAATTTGATTTCCCCACGTGAGTCCTGATGATGACCTTCATGTTTAGCCTACTCCGCTTGGGTTCTTTGTAAAAAGTCAGTGTGAGCATGAACTGGACCAGAACTAAAATGGTCCCTGGTCTGGACCAGATGGACCGAACAGTTGTGGAAGCAGCTCGCAGCCTGTATGCTGTGTTTTGGTTTTGGCCCCCTCTGCAATGAACCATCACCTCCACATCTGGTTTGTAGAGTTTGGAAATGTATGACTCCTGGTGTAACTATGTAAAAAGACCCCCACAACTACCCTCTGGGATCACACTATGACCATAAAAGTTATGTTTTTACCTATCTTTGTTCAGTTTCGTAGTTCTTGTGTTGAGCTGTCTCTCTAAAAATAATTCTGGGAACTCTGCATAAGCACATTGAGAGCAGCTTTAATACAAAAAAACCCTCCAGTAGAAAAAAAGTTGTTTAACCAAATATGACCATAAATCAATAATAATAATGGTAATTAAACAATAAAACGCATAATGCATTTTGTCATGTGCAGACTTTATTGATTGGTTTCTTGGGAAGATTCTGCATTACAGTCACCCTACCAAGCAGCACCTTGTGGGAAACCCCCCTCAACCGTTGTCAAGCAGTTTGAAATAAGACACGTGCTTGGTGAACATCTAAAGGGCCGATCAGACAGAGCACGGTTGAAGGTAAAAAAAAAACGTGGTGCACTGCCTTTTTGGTGAAGCCTACAACAAAATAAAACAGCAAGTGGATTTTTTGTTATTGTTGCTGGGCAAACACAGAATCAAATGTTCTTAGCCTAACCCCTATGTTACTGTGTCACAAACTAGCAAATGTGTCCCTTTTATATAGAGGGCCTATATAAAGGGACAATTGGGAGGCCATAAAACGAGGAGTGCAAAAGGCTTACTGCCTATAAAAAACAAGTGGAAAAACCGCGCTCTGTCTGATCACTTCTTGAATCTTATCACTTATTAAAACATTTAAATCATTGCAATATAATCTGCTTACAAATAACATGACTTTAGACTTTAAAATTAGCATCATGTCATGGTCACTATATTAATAAGTTATTTGATGCCATTGGGGCCAAAAAAGACTATGTCTGCCTAGGGAACAATCGTATATATTCATCTGTTGACAAAATCAATTTGATCAGTCAATAAAAATAACATCATTAAAAACAGAGTGAAACGTTTCCTCTGTGCCTGATTCAGCATGTGACAGGCTGAGTCTGGCGCATGGCGAGATTGGTTAAGAGTTCGTGGAAAGCCTCAAGTCCGCCCATCAGGCACACAGCCTAATGGAAAAATCACTGACAAAAGCATATAGAAACCCACCTTTGAAGAAGATGTGCCCATGGCAAATTTGCATTCTTGCCTCCCGTAGCTCTTCTCTTGGCTGTATACGTTGGTAAGCTATATTATTTGTTCTGTAGATGAACCGCCGCACATCTCTGCAAATGCCAATGAAGTCCTGCAGTACAGACACTCCTTTTATTGTGCTGGTTGAAGCAACTTTCACTTTTGGTTTCCAAATGAGAATGTGGTTTACTGTAAACTGCATCACACCACCCCTCCCCCCAGTATAGCGCCAATTCATAACACAATTTATTACAAGGTACAAGGTCGGTTTATTTGTCAGATTACAACAGGTTGTAAAGTAAAAGTGAGTTTGTGACTCCCTTCTGCTATGCAGCAGACAATATACATAATACATATATACAGTGTCCAGTGGCTGCTCCCAGCACAACGTCCCAATATAGATCAGCATATTAAATTTTACTTTGAGCCAATTAATCAAACGAACCAGGCATCACGGTGAGTCCTGATTGCTTCAAAGTAGAGGACGAGAGCTGGGATAGCCTTGCTGGCCCAGCTTGGACTTAAGAGTGTTTGAGCTTGCTTCAAAGACAGGCAGGGGCGGACTGGCCATTGGGGGGGTTTGGGAAGAGTTCCGTAATGTTTTACTTTGTGATCCACGACAGCGCTGGCCTGGCCGGCCGCAGTGGAACGCTGTCTGTCTGTGTGCCTATCAGACTGGGCCAAATAACTTTTAATTTTGAGGGGGAATATAAGCAGCCCCTCCCAACGTGGACTGATCCTCGTTTTTGCTGAAATCGGAGTGGTTCAACGCCGTCTCCATCTGAGACGAGTTCAATCTCAAAATGTTTATCCAGGATTGTGTGGCAAGTGCAACAGAGACAGTAATATGGTGTAAAGAAAGAGGAAAAAGAAATGTGTGGTGCAGAGAAAAAAAAAAAGAACTGCAAATGCTGGCACAAGAGGCAGCTAAATGCGCCAAATTAACTGACCTCTTCATTGGTGTCAAGGTGCAGCAACAGGCGCAGATGAGGCAGGACCCAGCACAGGCAGGGATAGGTGCATGATTAGTAATGCATTTATTATATAGCTACTGAAATTATTTATATATGATTTATTTATAGCCATATTCGTTATATATATACAATATATTATAAACGACAGTTTGCAATGTGTTATCACAAAGAGAACATCGTAGAAGTGAGGAATTTCTGTTGGCTTTGTCTGTAGCCCATGGAGCCTATATTAGCTGTTAAGGTCAGTGGAGGTGATGGAGAGGGACAGGGTGATGATAACCCCAGTCATGTTGATAAGGAGGGAGAGGAATTATAGGAGAAACAGGAGGTGCTGCATGAGAAGGATGAGGAAGAAAAGCAGGAGGAGAAGGTCAATGGAACCAGACAAAACAGTGACAGGTACAGGGGCCTGTGTGTAGGGCTGAGTCGGCAATCATATGATGCTGAAAAAAACTGAATATGAATAGCAGAATTTGAAACTGAATTTAATAGTTTGAATCTGAATTCCATTAAACTTGAAACTGAATGTCATATTATGAAACTGAATTCTGTTGAGACTAAAATTGTATTTGAGCCTCACTAGAAATTCAACTCTATATGTACCTTGACTTTCAGTTCTCTCAATTCAAATTCGGTTCTCTAAATTCAATTTCAATCCACAAGATTCACTTTCAAGGTCACAGACACATCAAGGTCATTCAGGAAGAGCAGATGCACAGAGCTCCTTTTTGGCTGATCAGCAGGTTTGTTTTTGACCATTTCCTGGACCTGTAGCAGAGATGTCACGTTAGACAGCAGTGGGAGGCAGCAACGCACCGAACAGTGTTGAGTCGGCTGGAAAAAGAAGAAGACGTTACATCAGCTTGTAGGGATTGATGCATGTAAACATTTCTTTTGATCATGGATGAGGCTGGGACAGGGTTGTCAAACACAGTAATATTAGTATACCATTTATCTTAACGATATTTTAACTGTTTAACCATGTAAAGTATATATATTGTTGTAGAGTTTTGTTTTGTCAGGCGGGAAAAAAACTAAGTTTCATGTTCATAATTAAATTAGCCTACTAGCACGTGAAGATAGAAATATTAGAAAACAGTTAAAACTAAGCTCATATTGTGGTTGACCAGATAACAGACTTTTGTCCCCAGCTATTTCAGCGGTGTTGGCACAGTGTGCCTGACATTAAGCAGATGGGGTTACCATTAACGGTATGTTCATGTCATTGATTGTAAGTCATCATGGATAAGGAAACCGTCCAGTTAAACTACTTAAATACTTAAATTAAATATTTGCAAAAATGACTGTTACATAATAACGGCTTGCTTGTCAGCCTTAACATTTTCCACTTATTAAAAACATGTTAATGATTATAAAATCTATGATGAGATTTTTAGTTACGTCAATGAAGATCGGCTATAATGATAGAAGAGGGTTGATCCTTTGACATGATCAGAACGGTGACTTGAAAAAGCAAAGAAGCCATGAACAAACTGATTTCATTCAATTCAGGTGTTCAAATTTAGGAAAAGCTTAGATAAAACAACACAGTGTACTTTGGGAGATACATTTTTGTCCAAAGTGTGCTGTGTGGTCTGCACAAATTTTAGCTAGGAGTATAGTGATTATAGGCACTGTCCAGACATTTACAAATTAGTTTGTAGTAGAGTTGCTATGGTATAAGAAACCATATCTGGACAAATAGTGGAACGTTCATACATCTATAAATGTATCATCTATAAACTTTCTTGTGGTCACAAGAATTACTGTTTCATAATTTTGGTGGTTCCTTGTACATAGCGTCCATCACACTTGATATCAACTTTACTTGACAAACTCCATGTCTTACCATCACAGTGATATTAGAATTTATTTATAGTTAAGCAATGTAAGTTCTAGATTATTAGCCTGCATTATCTCGCAACCTCTCTATATCACATCTGCAATTTGGGATATCATTAGTTCCACAAAAAATATATACTAATAATAACCTTACTATAAATGTATGTCATGGTGTCAGAAAATATGTAGTATTTCAATGATTTATTTTGGTATCAGAAAATAAAAGCACCACCTAATGGAATGTGTTGCATTACTTGGTAGATTGTAACACTTCATTAGATTGCTTTTGCAGAACATATTAATTCAGGAGTGCTTAGGAAGACTAAGGGAAAGACTGCAGTGTGCTCTCAACAACAACCCTCCTGACCTTGATTATTTTGAGAGGACCTTCATAAATGCACTCCAGAATGTAGATCTTCCTCATGAGGTCTGTGAAGCACCTGAAGAACTGAGCAGCTTGTTACACCTGTGGAACACTCCTCCATCTTCTATCTCTGTAGTGAGAAGGATGGGTCCCCATGGACTCTTTAGGCTCCAGGTCGCAGAAGACCACCTCCACAATCTTCTTCCGCTAGGTCTTACTGCCACGCGTTTCGCAGACATTCTTGGAGTCTCAAGAAGTACCATCAACAGGAGGATGCAAGAGTACAGTATGTCAGTTAGGAGTCTGTACTCCACCATGTCGGATGATGCTCTGGATCTGGAAGTGAGAGCCATCAAATCTAGAATACCTCACTCTGGATACCAGATTGTCAAGGGGTGTCCTAAAGCAGATGGGCACCATGTACAATGGGCCAGAATCAGGGCTTCAATGCAGTTCTTGATAAGATACAGAAGGCATCTTATCAAGAATGACATATATGGGCTGTGTGGTTAGGCGAGAATACTCTGTTCAAGACCCACATATTCTGCAGCACATAGACACCAATCACAAACTCATCAGGTTTGTTTTTTTGGGAATGTCTTGGAATATAGCATTACAAGAAAAATGGATTTTTGGAATTTATTTGTATTTGTAGGAAATTGATTGTGTCTTTTTAATTAAACCATGTCCTTTTTTCACCTGATACAACATGGTGATATTCGGGTACATACATATACATGATGGCTTCTCTAGGAAGGTAAATTTCATAATATTGCAATTATAATTCAATCAGACAATCAATATTTTACCTTTTAAGAGTTTTCAAATGTGTCATTGAAAATGTTTTGGCTTTACAGGTGTAGGCCACAGCATAGATTTAACTAGAGATTTTGACTTTGCCTACAAATAAGTTATTTTCTTGTTCCTCTCTCTATGCAACTCTACAGCACACATATTGCATATATATTATTCTCAAAATTTCATGTAATCTTGGATTTGGCCTTCTACAGATTGTTTGGTATATTTAAGTTCTTGTAATGTAAAACAATGTAAAACAACAAACATTTAACCCACAAGACCCCATGGGACCCACCATACATACAGCCCCCCCACCCCCACACACAAATGGTCACTTCAGAGATATAGTTTTGCTTAAATCTCTACCACTGTATACATTGGAATGACCACAGATACTCTCTCTCTAGTGTGACTTAACTGCACAGTTGTGGTACTGAGAACGCATCTGCTTGTAATGCGCTCAACAGGGAGGAATGATGAGGCAGTGTTAGACTCTATCCCCTGAATACCCAAACTTCCACAGGCTTTCCAAAGAAATGCCTGTCTGGGTGAGGGTGCAGCCATATTATTTTTGCCACTACGTGCTGAATAATGGAAGTTTGTGTTTTCACAGAAATGACAAGGAATTGTTTCACTATTCCAGGACACACCTCTGCAGTAGGATCAAGGACAGACTCTTCAAAACTTGAATTGTAAACGCATCACTTTGCAGACCTTTTAGCCCTGCCTCCTGTACAAAAAGTCACCCCAAGGGTTCTTACTCTACAGTATGCCTTTGCTAATTGACCAAAGCTTGTCTCTGAATCTGTTAATACTACATTCTTAAATGAGGGTAATGCTTTAACCATCTCCACATCTGGAAAAACAAGTGTTGCAGATGACATACATGAATACTGTTTATGTAGATTACATCAGTGGTGTCATGGATTGACAAGGAACCCACATCTTTTGTAGACAGGATGTTGATGAATCCAGTTGCATAGGCCCTTTGCAGGGGCATCTGGAGCTGTTGACATTGTTGGAAATTCCTCATGACCTGAACCTCAATATTTCTGTTGTTGTTATGATACTTTCCCAGCATTCCATTTAACCGCTCAAATGAGAAACACCAAAAGGCATAGACAGGGCCATAATCTAACAGGCAATCTTTTCAGTGGTGCTAATTAGGAGTGGGACCACACATCAACCTCTCATATCCTGCACGGCTCTCGCTTTCAGCACTTGAACCGAGACCAAGCAACAGCTTGTCGAGCACGCTACGCTAACGCTGCTACCCCATAATAAGAATCATCAGAACCGCCACACCCTACCACTAACCGTTGCGTGTTTAAAGTCAGGTTGAACCCACAACCTTCTTGCTGTGAGGCGACAGTGCTAACCACTGTACCATTGTGCCGCCCCCAGACTTGAACCTACTTTGTATATTCTGTGTCTGTCTGTCTGTGTCAGTCACCCTCTTCAAGGAACTGGACTTTTGTGTTATGACAGATTTGTCTACAAAGTTGCGTTTGAATTTGTTGATAATACCAGTGTTCAATGCTCTCTAAGTTACACGTATGGGCTATATATACACACACACTTCTACTGCAACTTCATGGTACAGGCCCCTGAACAGACTAATCAAAAAAAAATGTATATGGACAAAACAGAACAATACCAAGCATGTGATGAACACTCCACACAGATCATTTCAAAAGAAGACTAAAGGCTCGTGCAGACTACACAACCTTCAGTGTCGGGCCGATGGCCGTGCCGGTCACACTACACAACTTGCCGTGTTGTGGCGGGAGTCTTGAAGTCGTTTAGTCGCCTTGAAAGCGTTCACACTACGTGACTGATTGGTGACAGAAGGTCATTCACTACACGAGCTGACAGCAGTGTGTCGCCCGTCGCTGGTCTCCAAACCACGTTTTGTCAAGAAACACAAGTGAAATGTGAAATGGGAAATGAGCGAACCTACACATGAAACAGCTGTTATTATAAAAAGGTAGCAATTATAAAGACAAAGAATATGGGTGAAATAATGGATTAGCACACGCAGGTAGCAGGGATTAGCTACAGAGAGAGCTGGAAGGAGAGTGAAACGTGTTTTGCCAAGCCAACTTCTCCAGATATTTGGCATGCTAGAAATCTGGCAAACGTCAGCGATGTATCAGAAATGTGTCGGGGTCACCGGTTGTGATCATGCCCTGCTCGTTTGCCCAGGTATAAATGGTTGTCTGTTCTGTCAGTCTGTGTCCGGTCATTGTTGTGAGAGTATTCTGCCAGTTGCTGTGCTATCTGAAATTTCGTTTAATATAATTTTCTATATCATTGCCTATAGTATTTGTTATAAAGTAGAAAAAAAGCTAATTGCAAAAATTTCAGTGCTGTAAAACAGTTTCTCAAATGTTTACACAGTAACACTGAATCTTGATCCACAATGATCACAAACCATAATTTGTGTACCAACCCCTTGACAATTCAACATACAAATAAAATACAAGCACATACCACAATTTTGGTCACAATGTAGTTCTCTACTTCACCAGCAGTTGTATCCAAACGCAGAGACACTGGCTCACTGCTGACATGATGGACTGTTGACTTCAATGGAGGGCAGAGCACTGTGGAAATAATAATTATAATGTTGATAATAATTATGCTGCACAGCATTTATTGGCTTTCTGCTGAACAATACATACATAAAGAAGACCTTTACTACTTGCAGTCACCCTTGCTGCCAGGCCATGGTGTTTATGGAGTGTCCTCTGCTTCCTCACAATTAAGTGAATGAAATTAATCTTCATCACTAAGTTCCAAATAAGAACAATATAATGTAACGTATTAAATCATCTCATTATGCCATTTACAGTCTACTAACTTATCAGACAGTATTTTCATTTTATTTTTATCTTTTGGAAGTAGTAGCTCCATGGTGGGTTCACTCCACACTTACTCAAGATTATTCAAACAGCTTTTCACTAATAGCAAAAACAGATTTATTTTTATTCTCCGAAGAACTTTAAATATCCCACAAAGTTTAAAAAACTATCCACCCTACTTGACTGTATCACTTTCCTAATCACAACTATAACTTATACTCATCACTTTCCATGGTTGAGAAATTGCGATGGAAATTTGTTATTTTACTCTGTTTACTGTTTCACCCTGCAGTATATTTTATTATGTTACAGCTAGGTGAAGTTCCCATGGGAAAGATGTTCGTTAGAGAGTTTTCTTATCTGACTTTCCCTGATAGGCCTTCATCTCAGGACAGCTGGTCCCTACTCCCTTCCTCTCCTGGATAGCTGCTAATATCCTTACAGTATAAAGTCACCTGTTTCTACACTGGCTTTTTGTCTTACACCCTGCAGACTGTTTGCACTCTGTATGTCTGTATGACCCTTTGCAAAGAATAAAACCCTTAAAAGACGTAGGGATTGAATTCTTTATTTCAGAAAACTCACTTAAGGTTTAATTTCCATTTCAAAATGTTTGACTGTGGTGACCTCAGCTGTAACTAACTCCACCCCTCTGGGATCACGTGATGAATACAATAGTACTATATCAACAAAATCGGTGAAAGATGGGACTCCTTTCCTAAGAAGCTTCAATGTACTGTGAAATCTGTCAGGGAGAACACCAATGTCACTCTGTCCACATGTGTGTGATATGCGAAGTAGCAGATGAGTGGACTTTTTACTAACATAGTGTAGCTGGAGCAGAAGGTACAGTCTTTAACGAAAGAAAACACTGTCCTGCAAGATAGGGGTGGGAGAAAAAAAAAAATACTCTTAGATGCATCACGATGAAGATTCTGAATCAATTAAGAAATGTCAAAAAAATTATTAGTTCATGAAACACAAAGCGGAACTCTCGGAAGTGCAGCGCCCGGACAGTCTGTGGTGTGCACATAACATAACAGAGATATGAATGCGCGGCTACTGAGTTTCACTCGCACACGTGCGAGCACGGTAACATATTTTACAGTGGTTAACACTTACCGTTGGGCTGGCTCTCCTGTGTGTGTAGCGAACGCGTGGGTGAGCAAATGCTGCAGAAAGTGACAGTTTAGCTATGGAGTGATACATCTTGTCTCTAAATGATCTTTATTGGAGCTGCACATGCGCAGTTCCTAGTTAAGGACTACTAGCCAATCAGAAGCAGAGAAGGGCGGGTCAGAGGGAAGCCGGTGAACAGCTTCAATTCAGCTGTACATGTTGCCAACCAGCTTGGCAACATAGACTGGAGCAAGAGTTTCAGAGTCAGGGACGTGCACAGGGGGGTTGCTCTGGTTGCCCGGGCAACTGCCCGTTTGCCTTTCCTGACTCAAGTTGCCCTTCCGACTCGCCCGAAAAAAATAAAAAAATAATCGCGATCGCAAAGCCTCATTCACTTCCATTCGGGCACCGAAAGTGAAAGTCAGTAGGGGAAGGGCAAA